>NC_135490.1:50025719-50335802 GCF_052094955.1 Ictidomys tridecemlineatus
ACCAGACAATACAAAACTCTTTCAGCTTAGGATGTTATTGGTTACCACTGGGGAAAAAACGCAAAATGCAGGGAGATGTCAGAGAAATCTGCTTTGCAGCAATAACAGTCCCAGTTCCCCTGGCCTGCATTCTTGTCCCTGACAGGGGACTGTAACTTTGTTTCTGTTATACCATTAGCTGAGGATGCCTGGCCAGGGCCCAGCAGGCAGCATTTACCTGGTCCAGGGAAACTGTCAGTCTAGACACCAGAAGAGTCCTGGTTCCTCTGTGTCCCCAGATCACCCACTGGGAAGGTGCTCTTGGAAGGAAGGCTGTCTGCAGCTTCAGTTGTTACAGGGTGGGGACTGGAGAGTCTGTAGCCACCTGCCCTGGGAGTGAGGGAACTGATCCCAGTGACAAATGCAGATGCCTCCTCCCCCAACTCACATGGTTAGTTGATTGGTGAGACCAGAAATCTGCTGCTTTGGGAAAAGAGGGAAAGCAAAATCGTTTCTGCTTCAAGAAACTGCTGATTCCCAGTTATCTTATTTGTTAAGAAAAGGAGATTTCATTTTCCATGTACTTCTGCATTTAAATCTACATTCAGAGCCAAGGAAAAGAGTAGCTCAGATGGGGATCCACACCTTGCCTTGACCTTTATCCCAAAAGACTTGCCCCTGAGGTAGAAAAATCTCCTGTCTTCAGCGGCAGTTGTCTTGGTTTTCCGAGCTCCAAGTAACATACTGTATGCACTCAAAGTTAATTTTGCATGAGTCAATGAAGACTAATCCAATAATATTTCTGAAGCATCCTTAGCATCAATATGTAGCCTGTGCTTCATGACGCTTTCCTTACACAATCTCTCTTACTTGCAGGTCACCTGGCAGAATTCCTTATCTTTATTCACCAGATCCAAGTTTTAGAGTTGTAGTTAGTTTTGCATTCACTCACACAACCATTTATACTGTAACCACTATTTGCCAATCACTGTTTCACAGTAGCTTATGATACATCAGTAAACAAGAAAAATAGTCACCTGCCTTGTGGGTGCCATTCTGATGAAGTAGAGAAGCAGAAAACAAATAATAAAAACAATAAATAATCCAGTAATTCAGAAAAAGTAGATCTATGGGGCTTCAGAGTATCACAAGGGATCTGATGCAGGGAGAGGGACTGTCATCCTAACATCTTATCATAGGAACACAATTTCCAGAACCTGTCTTATATGTCTGCTGAAGAGCAACCTTGACTTTAATTTCATTTAACAGTGTGCCAATATATTAGATGAGAATACCAAAAGCCTAGAGAAAATACAGAAGTATTACTGAGCCTATGGAAAAATGAAATAAAAATGAGAGTGCCTAGGATTCTCAGAAGTTATTTATTCATGAATAACGTTTTAATCATGTTTTGTTTACAAAACTTCAGAGAATATGGAAAATATTTTAAATTTGTTGCTAACTGATATATAAAATGTAAAAATTCTATGTATTTAGAGAGAACCTTGTGATGATTTGATACACCAAATACGGTACAATGTTTATATCAGGTTAAAGACACCTACCTCCTTAAACATTTCCCCTTTTTATATGGTGAAAACATCTGGGCTCTTTTCTTCCACCTTGTTGAAATATACCATATCTAAATGTTATCAATACTCACTACTTTACTGTGCAATAGCATTCCAGAAAATGTTTGCTATTGGTTTTCATTTATTTATTTGTCAATGAGCCTTAATTTTATTTATTTATTTAAATGTGGTTCTGAGATTTGAACCCAGTATTTAAAGGAGCTAGGCAAGTGCTCTGCCACAGAGCTAGAATTGCAGCCATGTTTGCTACTGTTCAGCTTTACTTAATTCTGCAGCACCAGGGACTGAACCCCAGGGCCTTTTGCACTGGGCAAGGGCTTCACCATAGAGCTACACTCACAACCCAGCAGAAAGCATTTCTGGAAGGAGTGAGAGGATGGACTGAATCCTCTCCTGAAAGGAACAAAATTGGGCTACTTCAATTATTTTTTTCTACTTTGTCTCATGGCTTTTCAATTACAAAAGCCATGCATACTCTTTGTCAAAAAAACAAAGATCCACACTGTATAGGTTTATCAATTAAGTCTAAATTCCTCAGAGAACTGAGAAGAGTTCTCTTATTTTGACTTTCCTAAAGTATAAGTATGTTAATATAAACCTATATTTGTTTCAAAAATATGGAAATGCGTATCTCCTTAACAGATATTCAATTCAGCACAATGGCCTATGATAAGAGAAATGAAGGAGGTTCTCATTCTCCTATTTTTTGTTTGTATGTTGACATTGAGGACTTTACATGTGTATACTTAAAGTCTGATTAAAATGAGAGATATGCAGTGATATTTTATAAACTAACCAGTGCACACTATGATAGTTAACACCCAGTGAGATGAATAGTAAGTACTAGTTTTCCCCTCCAAACTCATGAAAGAGTAGAGTTTGAATATCCAACTAATTACCTGGGGATTGCCATTAGGAAAAAATCAGACTTCCTTCCTCCATCAATATGTCAAGAAGAAAGCACTTTTTCATGATTCTACCCACCACAGGGCATTGGTCTAATCCATCTTCCATGGCATCTCACACAATGGTCCAACCCAACCCCAGCCAGGCTCTCCACCATCCCCAAGTCTTCACCTGTGGTGTCCTCATGCAGGCCAATGTCAAAAGCCAGCTTATCAGTTAGAGACCACCAGATGCAGAGGCAGCACAGATACTAAGAACACAGAATCAGAAGTGATTGCTCAATATTTACAGTCCTGGTGGAGTCCTGTTCTGACAACTGATTTGATATGTCTCTCTCTGCTGCTTAGCCGTTTTCTAAAAATCTGGATCCCTCTGAACAAAGCCCAGGTCTTTATTGGCTGAGGCAGAACAGCCCTAGCACAGCATTCATTAGGAGCAATATTTAAAGGAAATGTGTAATTTTTCCCTCATAAAAGACTAAGGAAATGTGCTGTGTCACAACAAGACAAATAACTGAATATGTGTTTCTACATCTCTCACTTCATGTGATATATTCATGATCCCCAGCTAGAGCACAGTGTGATTGACAGTGAGAACCAGATCCCAAGCAGAAATTGAAAAACTATTCAATTTTATGTTCTACTTCTGTTTTTCCCTTCATTTTTTTAACTCTCCGAAATCCATCCAGAATTACTTGGTTTTAGTGTGCAGGATGTTGTTTTACTAAAATGAAGTTTGATTGTGCATGTGTTTCCCTAGGAGGAATTGGTTTCTCTCCAGACTATCATTGTCTCCAACCCCTAGGTTTTCCTAACCCTATGGTCATGAAGTTTTGGGTCATTTTTCAGACCAACTCTCAGCACCTTGCTAAGTGCCATAAGGAAGAGGACACAAAATGAATGTGGTATGAGCTTGCAGTACACCACCATCTGCAAAAAGCACACTCAGAGCCAGTAATAACAGGACCATGTGAAGAGGACACAGAGAGTGTTCTGGGGATTAGGAAAGGCCAAGCCCCTCTCCAAGAGCTCTGAACAATTAAGGCAAAGTCTAGAACATTCCCATCATGGAACAGGGCCTTCCAGCTAAATGGCAGCCCAGTGAGTATGTGAAGGCAGGAGATGAACTGACTGGGGGGAAGTCAGCACCATAGGGATATGTCATCTATGTGAGCTGGAGACTCAGAATTTGCCACTATGAAGCACTGGCTCTCATGGTTATAGGAGAGGCTTCAAGGGTCTCCAAACCTGTACTGAGTAAGCACAGAACTGTGTGTCTGACCTGGAGACAGAGGCAACCCACAGGGATCCCTGAAGTTCACAGGTTTCAGATATAAACTGTGTTAAATGTCTGTTTTTCTCACGTGGGGGCAGGCCCCAAATTCCTGAATAAGACACCTAAAGCAAAAGAATCAAAAAATGAGATGAATTCAACCTAAAAAGTTTTTTTCTCAGCAAGAGAAATAATATGTGAGGAGAATAGGGAGCCTACATCCTGGAAACAAATTTTTACCCCTCACATCAGATAGAGCTCTAATCTCTAGAGTATAGGAAGAACTCAAACATTTAAACAACAACAAATAAATTAACCAATCAACAAATGGGCCAAGGACCTGAAAAGATACTTCTGAGAAGAGGATATACAATCAATTAACAAATACATGAAAAATGCTCACCATCTCTAGCAAATAGAGAAATGCAAATCAAAACTACTCTAAGATACCATCTCATTTCAATAAGAATAACAGCCATTATGAAGTCAAGCAACAATAAGTGCTGGGGAGGATGTGGGAAAAAAGGTACACTCATGCATTGCTGGTGGAACTGCAAATTGGTGCAGCCAATTTGGAAAGCAGTATGGAGATTCCTTGGAAAGCTGGGAATGGAAACACCATTTGACCAAGCTATTCCCTTTCTCGGACTATAGCCAAAAGACCTAAAAAGAGAATACTACAGGGACACAGCCACATCAATGTTTATAGCAGCACAATTCACAGTAGCTAGACTGTGGAACCAAACTAGATGCCCTTCAATAGATGAGTGGATAAAAAATGTGGCATTTATACACAATGGAATATTACTTGGGACTAAAAAATAACAGTATCATGGCATTTACAGGGAAAATAGTTGGCATTA
Source organism: Ictidomys tridecemlineatus (assembly GCF_052094955.1). Classification (NCBI taxonomy): domain Eukaryota; kingdom Metazoa; phylum Chordata; class Mammalia; order Rodentia; family Sciuridae; genus Ictidomys; species Ictidomys tridecemlineatus. Next base: position 50,030,332 of record NC_135490.1, read on the forward strand.
GAGCAGATTATGCTAAGTGAAGTTTGCCAATCCCTAAAAAACAAATGCCGGATGTCTTCTCTGATATAAGGGATGTGACTCAAAATGGGATAGGGAGGAAGAGCATTGAGAAGAAGGTTACCACTAAATAGGAAAGAGAGGTGGAAGGGAAAAAGAGGGAGAAGGGGAATTGCACGGAAGATGGAAGGAGACCCTCATCATTATACAGAATACATGTATGATGTTGCGAGGAGAAAAAAAAAAGGAAGTATATCACATTAGATTGGGTAGAGAGATTTCAGGGGAGGGGGGGAAGGGGGGATAGGAAGGGCAGCAGAATAAAATAATAAAATAATTATTGCTGTATGTATATATAGGTGAGTGTATGACCAATGTGAGTCTGCAACCTGTACAATCAGAAAAATGAGAAATTATACCCCATTTGATTCAAATGTACAAATTGTCAAGAGAATTGTACTGTCATGTGTAACTAATAAAACAATGTTTTATTACAGAAAAAGTAACAACTTTATATTGCTCTGACTTCCCAGACAAAAACAAGGTGGTGCCTGATGAAATCGTCTGTGAATTTCCTCAACAATATTACAGTCCTCAGCACTGCAGTTATTAACAGACATACCGTCTTATAAGTTTCACAGTAACATTGAGGTAGATATAGATGCTATGATTATCCTACAAACTTCATTAAGTGCCATGGAAGCAAGGACTTGGCCTATTCACTCTGTACTCCACACCTAGTATAGTGCCTAGCACACAGACATTGATCAAGCAAAGTGGTTAAAGGACCCAAAGAAATTTTCAGACACAATTAAGTTTTAAAAACCCAGAAAAGAGGTTGTGTGGTGGCAAAAGTGTGCCTGAATCTAGACGTCAGCACCAACATGCAGAGTAGACTCAACTCTAAGACACCATTAACACCGAAATGCAACAAGTAACCTCAGCTTAGCCACCACCCAGTGTGCAGGAGATAATAGCTGGCTCAACAGACACCAGTGACCAGATAGCTGTCAGGTCCATGGTGAACTGGGATTCTTTTTCATAGTTTTAACTAATTTGTGCTTGGGCATAAATTTTAATGGAATTCATATTAAAATCCCAAAGACAATTCTTCACAGAACTAGAAAAAGCAACCATGAAATTCATGTGGAAAAATAAGAGATTCAGAATAGCCAAAGCAATACTTAGCAAGAAGAGTGAAGTAAGACACACCATAATAGTATAGCTTAAACTGTACTACGGAGCCACGGTAACAAAAAACAGCATTGCATTGGCACCAAAACAACACAGAGACCAATGAACAGTACAGAACAGAGACAAACTCACAAAATACCGTTATATCATACTAGACAAAGGCACCAAAAACATACATTAAATTTAAAAAGTCTATTCAACAAGTGGTGCAGGGAAAATTGTAAAGCCACATAAAACAAAATAAGAAAGTAAAGCCCTCTCTCTTGACAAAACTCAACTGAAAATGAATCAAAATTTAGGCACTAGAACAGAGAACCTGTGCCTAATAGAAGAAAAAGTAGGCCCACATCTTGACTATGACAGCCTAAGACCTGACTTCCTTAAGGAGACTCCTACATTCCAAGAAGTAAATTCAATAATTAATAAACAGGATAGATTCAAACTAAAAAGTATATTCTCAGCAAAGGACACAATCAATAATGTGAAAAGAGAGCCTACAGAATGGGAAAAAATCTTCCCCACATGCACCTCAGAGCATTAATCCCTAGGATATATGCAGAACTCAGAAAACTTAACACCAAAAAAACAAATAACCAAATCAATAAATGGGCTAAGGAACTGAACAGACACTTCACAGAAGAAGCAACAAATACATGAAAAAAATGTTCAACGTTTAGCCATCAGAGGAAAGCAAATCAAAACTACTCAAAGATTTCATCTCACCCCAGTCACAAACTTGATTATCCAGAATGCAATCATCAAGTAACAATAAATGTTGGCGACAATGTGGGGAAAAGGGTGCATGCACACATTGCTTCTGGGACTGCAAATTGGTGCAACTATTATGGAAAGTAGCATGGAGGTACCTCAGAAAACATGGAATGGAACCAATATCTGACACAGCTATCCCTTTCCTCATTTTATACACAAACGACTTAAAATCAACATATTACAATGACACAGCCACCTTATGTTTACAGCAGCTCAACTCATAACAGCTAAACTATGAAACTAACTTAGGTGCCTTTCAACAGATAAATGAATAAAGAAAATGTGGTGTGTATGAGTATAGATATACGTGTGTGTGTATATATATACACACAAAAAAAACCAATTTTACACACATATATATGATGGAATACAACTCAGCCTTAAAGAATGAAATTATGACATTTGCTGGTAAATGCATGCAGCTTATCATGCTAAATGATAAGCCCATCCCAAAAAACAAAAGGTTGAAAGTTTTCCCTGATATGCTTATGCTAATCAGTGTATGAGAAGGTGGGGGAGTAGGAAAGTATACAGTTGCTTTAGATTGCATAGAGGAGTAAAGAGAGGGGAAGGAGTATATTGGGTAGAATGGATAGTAGAATGAATCATCATCCAAAGTACATACACAAATACATGACTAGTATGATGCTACATCCCGCACAACCAGAAACATGAGAAATCATACTATATTTATGTATGATATGTCAAAGTGGAACACCTTTTTTAAAAAGTTGATTAAAGAAAACATACCAGTTTGCAGAAAAATACATGACTATAGTATCTGCCCATAAATTGATTCACCTGGAGACAATCATGCTAATGAAGATAAACCAGTTTACAAAAAACAATGGACAAAGGTTTTTTTCTGATATGTGGAAGCTAACTCACAACAGGAGCAGTGATAGGAACAGAAGTACAGTACATTAGACGATGGGGAATGGAGGGAAAGGAAAGGACATAAGCAAAGGAAAGACAGTGGAAAGACTCTGACACAGCTTTCCCATGTATATACATGGAAACAACACAGTGAATCCCACCGCCATGTACATCCTAAGAATGCAACTCTAAAAAGGTAAAGTATAATTATATAAATAGGGACTATATCAAAATGAGTTTTTTGTGGCTCAGTGGTAGAGCACTTGCCTAGTATGTGTGAGGAACCGGGTTTAATTCTCAGTACCGCATATAAACAAAATAAACAGTCCATTAACAACTAAAAAAAAAAATTTAAAACGGATTTTATAACTAAAACAACCAATAAGTGAAAATTAATAAAATGAAACATTTCCTCGGTTCCTTTAAACATTTTAATAACACTCAAATCAACATCAAATGAATGGAAAGAAAAAAGGGCTTTTAAGAGTGGGTATACACTCTCTCCCACTTTTCTGCCAAATGATGACTCAACTATTGGGACAGACTTTTTCTAGCTTCTTACCTCCAGAACTGTGGGAAGTAATTTTCTATTCTTTATAAATCTCATAATTTTCACTATTAGAAATTAAAATTAACAAATTTCAATATTAGACTAATTATCTAAAATATAACAATACCTTTGAAACCGGAGTTCGAAGACGAAGCTCCATGGCTTCTGCTGGCAGGTAGGCGCTGCCCGCAAGGGGCAGGGAGGCCTCTGCAGCAGAGAGGAGTCCTAGCTCTTCATGGCGGGCCATTCCATCCAGGGCTGCAGCAGACCCCAGCAGATTCTCAACCATTTCTTCTTTCGGCAGCCTCTACGAAGTCGAAGAACCATCTCCGGGAAACAAAGCAGGCTGGAACTTCCTTGGGACTCCGGCGAGGCGAGGCGAGGCCCCGGCGAGGCGAGGCGAGGCTCCGGCGAGGCAAAGCGAGGCTCCGGCGAGGCCCCGGCGAGGCGAAACGAGGCTCCGGCGAGGCAAGGCGAGGCGAGGCGAGGCTCCGGCTCCGGCTCGGCGAGGCTCCGGCTCCGGCTCGGCGAGGCTCCGGCTCCGGCTCCGGCTCCGGCTCGGCGAGGCTCCGGCTCCGGCTCCGGCTCCGGCGAAGCTCCGGCTCCGGCTCCGGCGAGGCTCCGGCTCCGGCTCCGGCGAGGCTCCGGCTCCGGCGAGACGAGGCTCCGGCTCCGGCGAGACGAGGCTCCGGCTCCGGCGAGACGAGGCTCCGGCTCCGGCGAGACGAGGCTCCGGCTCCGGCGAGACGAGGCTCCGGCTCCGGCTCCGGCGAGGCTCCGGCTCCGGCTCCGGCGAGGCTCCGGCTCCGGCGAGACGAGGCTCCGGCTCCGGCTCCGGCGAGGCTCCGACTCCGGCTCCGGCGAGGCTCCGACTCCGGCTCCGGCTCCGGCTCGGCGAGGCTCCGGCTCCGGCGAGGCGAGGCGAGGCCCCGGCGAGGCGAGGCGAGGCTCCGGCGAGGCAAAGCGAGGCTCCGGCGAGGCCCCGGCGAGGCGAAACGAGGCTCCGGCGAGGCAAGGCGAGGCGAGGCGAGGCTCCGGCTCCGGCTCGGCGAGGCTCCGGCTCCGGCTCGGCGAGGCTCCGGCTCCGGCTCGGCGAGGCTCCGGCTCCGGCGAGACGAGGCTCCGGCTCCGGCTCCGGCTCCGGCTCCGGCGAGGCTCCGGCGAGGCGAGGCGAGGCTCCGGCTCCGGCTCCGGCTCCGGCTCCGGCGAGGCGAGGCTCCGGCGAGGCGAGGCGAGGCTCCGGCGAGGCGAGGCTCCGGCGAGATGAGGCGAGGCTCCGGCGAGACGAGGCGAGGCTCCGGCGAGGCGCGAGGGCAGCAGTCTGGAAGGCCTCACAGCTTCTCCTCCCAGAACAACCTCCAAGGGGTTTATATAGCACTTGGTCCAATGCTATTGGTCCAAACTTATGCTAATTAGGACTTGAAGGAAGTACCAATGCTATTGGTCCAAACTTATGCTAATTAGGACTTGAAAAAAGTACCAATGCTATTGGTCCAAAGTTATGCTAATTGGGTTGGACACATACTAATGCCATTGGTCAGTCTCTTTTTAATATTCATAGTACATTCATTCATAGAATCAGCCCCAAATTCCCACGCTGACAATGAATGAATGGCCTGGGAAGCAATCAATGGCAAAACCGCAAAGAGCTTGCCTCTCATTCCCAAAGCCATGGGTTTGATCCCAGTTCCAAAAAGAAAAATGAAAAAAAAATTACAGATAAATTTACATCAGCAAAAAGGAAATAAACAAACTATCAATACATAAATCTTATTCAAAAACATACCTGCTCTGAATTCTGCAGATCTCTGTCAAGTGTAGCCTTACCCTTTACCTCTTCAAAGCAATTTTTCCCAAAACTTGAGAGTCATGGACCATGTCTTAGTTATGTCTCTTTCGCACCTATGCCAGAGGCGACGTGGATGTGTGGGATGTAATCCTGCTGAGGATCAAGGTCTGATTTGGGGCCAGCTTGGGAAGCATTACTGGTGATATCAAATAATAGTTATTTATTAAAATTCAAATTCATGCATGAAAAAAGTGATATAGAACAAAAAGATGGTATGATTAAAGGTCAACAAGAAGCACATAGGGCTGAGGTTGTGACTCAGTGATAGAACCTTTGTCTCCCACGTGTGAGGCACTGGGTTTGACTCTCAGTACCTTCTATGAACAAATGAATAAAATAAAGGTCCAGAGATACCCACCGGAGCTCAGGCCCTTCCCAGATGCACTGGAGCTGCAGTGGGATGCTCAGGCCCAGCCCAGAATGCTTCTACTCACCTGCAGACACCAACCAGAGCTCATGTACAGTCCAGATCTGCCCCCGCTGACCTGGGCAGGAGGCCAGACACAGGGTAGGCCAGTGTCCATCCCTCAACTGGGAGACCTGCACCGAGCTCAAGTCTGGCCCAGGACCACGTCCCCACACTGGCAGACACCTGTTGGAACTCAGGCTCTGCCCAGATCAGCCCCACAAACCTGCATGGAGCCCAGGAAAGGGTAGGTCCAGGTCCATCCTAACACTGGCTGACCCTCCCCAGAGCTGAGCCTTGGGCCATGACTGCCTCTGCCCACCAGCAGACCACTGCAGGAGCTCAGATCCAGTCCAGAGTCACCGTGAGGACCTGTGCAGGAGACGGGGCCCAGGGTAGCCCTAGTTCATCCACTCATCTTGAGACTGGCACCAAAGTTCAGGTTCTGCTCAGGACTGCCTCCACCCTCCAGCAGCTACCTCCAGAGCTCAGGTTTGGACCAGGACAGACTGCCCACCAACAAACACTCGCTGGTGACCAATCCTGGCCCATTTCAGCCTCGACGACCTGAGTGGTAGCTGAAGCCCAGAATAGGCCCTGGTCCATCCCACCACCAGCAGACCCCTGCTGTATCTCAGGCACCAACCAGATTAGCCTTGTAGATGAGATGAGCACAGGAGCCCAGGAATAGGGTAGTCCTGGGAGCATATGTCCAACGCCACACCACCACCAGAGCTCAGACTCGGCTCGGGACTGACTCTGCCACAGGCAGAACCCTGCCAGAGCATATACAAGTCCCAGATCAGCCTCACTACCCTGCACAGGAGCCCAGGCAAGGGGAGGCCCTGTTGCAACCCGCCACCTGCAGAACCCCACCAGAGCTTCAGCTCTGCCCAGATCCAACTCAAAGACCTGGCAGGACAAAACCCGAGCCCAGGGTTGGCCTGTCCTTCCAGTCATCAAGAGGCTTGCATTGGAATTCAGGCTCTGCCCAGGACCTACTCTGCCCACTGACAGACAGCTGCAGAACTTCAGCCCCAACCAAGATCAGCCTCACTGACAGGCACAGGAGCCTAGTCCAAGGTAGACCTGGTACCAGCTGAAATAAGCAGGCCCCAAGAAGAGCTCAGGCCAGATACAGGACCACCTCTGATCAACAAGTGGAGCTCAAATTCGGCCAAGATTGGCCCCGCTGACCTGCTTGAAGGCAGAGGCAAAGATAGGCCCAATGTCATCTCGCCACATGCAAAACCCCACCAGACCTCCAGCTCTACCCAAATCCAACTCCATGATATGGCAGGAGATGAAGTCCTAGCCCAGGGTAGCCCAAGGCAATCCAGTAACCATGAGACTAGCAGTCTCTGCCCAAAGGCCTACCCTACCAAAAGTCATTTTGGCAGCCACCCAGATCTGCCTTGCTGACAGGGGCAGGAACCTGGCCCAAGGTAGGCCTGGACCCAACTGCCACAAGCAGGCTGTGAGCAGAGCTCAGGCCAGAAACAAGACAGTCTCTGCCCAATGGCCCACCTCTGCCAGAGCTCATCTGTGCCCAAATCCACCTTGCTGATCCACTGAGAAGTCCTGACAGGGTAGATCCTGTCCCTCCTGCCAACAGCTGACACCCTGCTGTATCTCAGCATCCAACCAGTTAACCCTTGCAGATGTGCACAGGAGCCCTGGCACAGGGTAACACTGGGAACATGTGGCCACCACCAGACCTTCACCTCTGCTCAGGCTTGGCCCAGGACTGACTCTGCCCACAGGCAAGACACTCTCCAGAGCTCATTCCCAGCCCAGGTCTAGCTGGAGCATCTGCAGCAGAGCCAGGGAAAGGTTAGGAATGTTCCATTCCTCTACTGTCTGAGCCCTGCTGGAGCTCAGGCTTGGCCCAGGACCACTACCACCCTCATGCTGTCCCCTGCTGCTCATAAATAGCCCATATTTTCCTTGCTGACCTGCACAAGAGCCCAGGCAAGGGGAGGCTGAGCTCCATCCTGACAGCTGCAGACCACCACCAGAGCTCCAGCTCTGCCCAGATCCAACTCGACAACATGGTAGGAGACAGAGGCAGAGCCTAGGGTAGCCCAAGTCCATCAAGTCACCTTCAGACTGGTACCTGAGCTCAGGCTCCTCCCAGAAATGACTGTCCACTGTCAGACAGTCACCAAAGTTCAGCCCCAGTCCAGATCTCCCTCTGACAGGCAAGCAAGCCTGCCCCAAGTTAGGCCTTGGACCAATGCCACAAGCAGGCCCCAAGCAGCCCTAAGGCCAGACACAGGACCGTCTCTGCTCACAGGCAGAGCTCAAACATGCCCAAGATTGGCCTTGTTGACCTGCGCAGGATCCTGTGCAAGGGGAGGCCCAGTTGCATCCCGCCACCTGCAGAATCCCACCAGAGCTCCAGCTCTAACCAGATCCAACTCAGTGTCCTGGCAGGAGACAAAGCCAGAGCCCAGGGTAGCCCAAGTCGATCCAGTCATCATGAGACTGGCACCAAAGCTCAGGCTCTGCTCATGAATGACTCTACCCACTGACAATCAGTCACCCAAGTTCAACCCCACCCAGATCAGCAGTGCTGACAGGTGTGGGAGCCTGGTCCAAGCTAGGCCTGGGATCAACTGCCACAAGTAGGCCCCTGGTAGAGCTCAGGCCACAAGTTCTACAGCCTCACCCCACAGGCAGACACATTCTGGACTCTGGTTCTTCTCCGATCAGCCTAGTCCACCTACTTGGGAACCTACACATGGATAGACACAGTGCCATCCCACCAGTGTGTGATCCCTGCTGGAGCTTAGACTCAGCCCAATACCAACTCTATCTATGGTCAGATGCACACCAGACTCAGGCCCGGGCCAGGACTGCCTCTGCTCATTTGCTGACTCCTGCTGGAGCTTGGGCTCAGCCCACATTATCCTAGTACACCTGTGGGAGTCCAGTAGTAGGCCTGAGTTCATTTCTCCACTGCCAGATAGCAGATGGAGCTTAGGCTTGGCTCAGGATTGCCTCTCCAACCTGCACGGGAACCTTGGCAAGTGTAGGACTGGTTCCATCCCACCACCTGCACACCTCACCTGGACCTCAAGCTCTGCCCAGGAGCCAGGCCCCAGGGAAAGCCCTGGTTCTACCTGCCACCACCTGACATCAGTGGTTCTTAGGCTCAGCCCAGGACTTCCTCCACTCATTGCCAGACATCTTTGGGAGCTCAGGATCACCCCAGATCTGTGAGGATGACCTGCAGTGGAAGCCTGGGCACAGAATGGCCACAGATCCATTCCCCCATCAGCCAACCACTGCAGGAGCTTATGCCTAGATCTGATCTGCCTGGCCAAACTCTCCTGAGCTCATGCTCAGGGTAAGCCTAGGAACATCCCGCCACTGGATGACCTCTTCTGGAGCTCAGGCTCTGTCCAGATCAGCCTATTGCAACCGCATGGGTGTCCTTACCTAGGGTAGGCCTGAGGCCAGCAGACCCTCACCAGATTTGAGGCTCATCCCAGGACTATCTCAGTCCACTGGCAGACACTTCCAGAACTCAGGCAGGGCCCAGGACTGTATGCACCCATCAGCAGACTCCCAATGGAGCTCAGGTAAGGCCAGATCCACCTCATGGATCTGCATCGCTGCCAGAACCCTAATTAGGTATGGATTAATCCCACCAGGGGAAAGCCCCCAGGAGCTGATGAATAAATAAATAGCCAAAACAATAAATAAATAAAGGAAGGAAGGAAAAAGAAAGAAAACTAGTTCATTCATATTTTTGATTTTATTCACATTTACTTTCAGTAGGACATCATGGATTGACTCTATTCTTCAATGCAAGAGACTTACTTATATTACCTAAGCCTGATTTGGGTGACCCAAATGTTATCCATGCAAAAATTAAACATAATTGTAAAATATTGAAGATTTCTTCCCTTTCACCAATATCAATCATATTCACCAGAATACCCCATCTGAAAAATTTGATTTCACATCTGAAATTTGGAAATAGAACCAGAATTCCCAAGCTGGCAAAGGGCTCTCTACATGAGGCAAAATTGTTCCCAGTTGGTAGAAAACAGTATTTTGATGATGTTCCTTTGGGTTTCCGAACAACTCACTAGAGGTTAATCATATACGAAGCTCGTAAAATTCAAGAAAAAGAAACAAACACCTTAATAAAAATGGGAAAAGACAAATGTAGGCTGTTTATAAAATATCACATACCATACACTTGAGATGGCATTTCATGTCAATATAGTAATCCAAAGAATATATAAAGTACATTTGAGTGTGTGCATATCACATAAAAAGAATAAAGAGAATGAGAAAACCTAATGTTGACAGTGTTGGAAAATGGAATTGTCATGCTCTGATAATTGCAATGAAAAATTGTCATAACCCTTCTGCAGAGAAGTTTAAAATATATACCAAAATTTGAAGTGCACACTTTCCTTTAACCCAAGAATTCCAACTCAAATAACTTATGTATAGTTATTATGGCAAATTTTTAAATTTTGCCATGAAATTGATCATTGTAATCAAGGTCCCCATTGGCTAGGGATCAGACCTCAGGTCCCTGGGGAAAGTCATTGGGTACCATTGCATTGCTCACACCCATGCCTTTCCTGGGGGTTGCTTACAATCATAAACAGCCCTCCTTCCAGAGATGTCTCTCTCAGCTCTTGGGCCATAATTTCACTGGACTGGTAACATTTTTCCCATTAAACTCTAGGACATTCTTATATATTTTGGAAATTCAGATTCAAGTGTTTCCTCACATCTACAGGTTGTCTCCTGCGCTGATTTTTGTCCCCTTCTGTAGTATGGGCAGATGTTGTCCATTATCTATTCTTGCTTTTGTTGTCTGTGCTATAGATGTTGTATCAAGAAAGATAGAAAAAAAAAAGAAAGAGAGAGAGAGAGAGAGAGAGAGAGAGAGAGAGAGAGAGAGAGAGAGAAAGGATGGAAATAAGGAAGGAAGAAAAAAAGAAAAAAGAAAGAAATCATTGCCAAGACTAATGAGAATGACTGGACAATGAAGGGTTTTTTTCTCCTGTTTTTTTCTAGGAAATTTGTAGCCATAGGTCTCACACAGGTCCGCCTTGCCGACCTGCACAGGAGATGGTGCCCAGGGTAACACAGGGTCCATTCCTCCACCAACTGACCCCTGCTGGATCTAAGGTTCTGCCTAGATCTACATTACCAACATGCCCAAGAGCCAGGGGACAGGGTAGCCAGGGTCCATAAAACCTCTGTGAGACCTCCACCAGAGTTCAGGTTTGGTCTGGACAACCTGCACCCACCAGCCAACCATGCTGGAGCTCAGGAATGCCTTTGCCCACTGGAACTCTCTCCAGAACTCAGGCATGGCCCAGGATCTCCTCTGGCCACAGACAGATAGCAGCTGGGGCTCAGTACTGGCCCACATCAGCTTCTATGACCTGAATGGGAGCAGGAACACAGAGTAAGCCCTGGTCTTTCACACTACTTGCAGACCCCAGCAGGAGCTCAGTCTCTGCCCAGATTGACCATGCAGATTTGCAAGGGAGCCTCAGCACAGGTTAGGCCCAAGTTCATCCTGCCAACATGATACACTGCCTGGAGCTTAGCATGCACCCAGGATTGCCTCTGCCAACAGGAAGACATGTTCTGGAGCTCATACACAGCCCAGGTCCTCCTCAACGACCTGTGCAGCAGCAAGAGTTCAGGGTAGGCCCAGGGTTATCCCACCACCTGCAGAACCCCACAGGAGCTCTTGCTCCTCCAAGATCTGCCTTGCTGACATGCATGGGAGCCCATTGCACAGGATAGCCCTGGATCTATCCCGCCACCAGGAGATCCCCTGCAGGAGCTCAGGACTGGCCCAGATCTTCTTTGCCAACCTGCATGGCTGCCAGGGCTCAGATAAAGTGCAAGTCAATCTCTCCGCCAGGAAAGTCCCCAGGAGCTCAACAAGAAACAAATAGCCTAGATAGATAGATAGTTAGATAGATAGGATAGATAGATAGATAGATAGATAGATAGATAGATAGATGAATCTAGATTATGCATATTCCTGATTTTTTTTGCATTTCCTTTCAGTAGGACTTCATGGATTGACTCTATTCATTAATTCAAGAGATTTATAGAACCTAATCCTGAATTGGGTGGGCCAAATGTTGTCAATGTAAAAATAAATCATGATTGAGAAATATTGAAATTATCTTCTCTGACTTGTCAACAATATCAACCATATTCACCAGAATATCTCATCTGAAAAACTTGATTTCACTCTGGAAACTTATAAGAAGAACCAGAATTTCCAAGCTGGCAAAGAGCTCTATACATGAGGCAAAACTGTTGACAGTTGCTTGAAAACAGTATTTTGGTGATGTTTATGTGGGTGTCTGCACAGCTCACTCACCAGAGGTTAATCATACACTGAGCTCCTATAATTCAAGAAAAAGTAACAAACAGCCTATTAAAAATAGGAAAAGACAAATGTAGGTCATTTATAAAATATGACATACTATAAATTTGAGATGGCATTTCATGTTAATATAGCTATCCAAAAAATATATAAAGTATATGTATGTTCCTATCTAATAAAAGAATAAAGAGAATGAGAAAAATCTAATATTGACAGGGTTGGAAAATGGAATTGTCATGCTCTGATAATTGCAATGCAAAATTGTCAGAGAAGTTTTAGAACATATACTAAAATTTGAAGTGCATGCTTACCTTTTGGCCAAGAATTTCAATTTAAGTAACATATTTATTGTCATTGTGGCAATTCTTAAATTGATCATTGTAACCAAGGTCCGAACCAGCTGGGAATCAGACCTCGGGTTCCTGGGGAAAGTCACTGGGCACCATTTCTCTGCTCACACCCATACCTTTCCCAGGGAGGTTGCTTAGGTTAATAAAGACAGGTCTCTTTGCAGAAATGTCTCTTCCAGTCCTTAGCCATGATTTCATTGGATTGGTAACTTTTTTGGCTATTAAACCCTAGGACATTCTTATATATTTTGGAAATCCACAATGTGAAAGCATTTCCTCCCTACTGCAGGTTGTTTTCTGCCCTGACTTTGATTGTCCCCTTCTGCAGTATGGGAAGATGTTGTCCAATATCTATTCTTTTTTTTTTTTAAAGAGAGAGTGAGAGAGTGAGAGAGGAGAGAGAGTGAGAGAATTTTTAATATTTATTTTTTAGTTCTCGGCGGACACAACATCTTTGTTGGTATGTGGTGCTGAGGATCGAACCCTGGCCGCACGCATGCCAGGTGAGCGCGCTACCGCTTGAGCCACATCCCCAGCCCAATATCTATTCTTGTTTTGTTGTCTGTGCTATAAATGTTGTAACAAAAAACAAAACAAAAAGAAACAAGAAAGAAATCATTGCTGAGACTAATGAGAATGACTAGACAATGAAGGGTTGTTTTCTCCTGTTTTTTTTTTTTCCCTAGGAAGTTTACAGCCATAGATCTCACATTTAAGTCTTCCACTCACTTTAAAGTGATTTGCATGTGGCATAAGATAAGCATCTTGTTTCATCTTTTGGCATGCGGGCATATTATTTCTCACTAAATTTTTTTATGGAGTTGTTATGGTTTTATATCCATAAGATCACCATATGCAAATAGAGACATTTTTTACTTCTTTTCCTATTGGGGTGTATTTTCTTTCTTTTTCATTCCTAGCTACTCTGGTTAGGGCTTCTAGTACTCTGCTGAACAGAAGTGGTGAGCTTGGGCATTCTTGCCTTGTTCCTGATCATACATAAACAGCTCCCACCGCCACTGAGGATTATATTATGATGTTTTCATATATGGCCTTTATGGGGTTGAGTTAACTTCTGGATCTTTCTAGTTTATTGTGTATATTTGTTATGAAGGTGTTGAATTTGATAACCATGTGATCTTCATCCTTGTTTCAGTTGATTTGGTGTGTGACAGATGACTGTTATGAGGTGCTCAGGGAAATGAAAATCAGAACATCAATTAGACATCACACCACATGCTACAGCTCTGTGTTTTCTTATCAAAAACCCACAAAAGACATCAAGTGCTAGTGGAGACTAGGGGGATTGGAACCCCTCTATTGGTGGGAGTGAAACATGGTGTGGCTGCTATGGAAACTAGTATGGCAGTTCCTCAAAAAAATTGAACTAGAACTCTCAGGAACTGGCCTCACCATTTCTGTGTATTTATTAAAAAAACTAAAATTGAGTTTTGAAAAAGGTATTAGCACTTCCACCTTCATTCTAGCATTAGTCACAGGAGTTGGGATGTGGAAACATTTCTAGATGTCTATCAAAAGATGTATAGGTTTACAGATTATGGCTGATCACACATGAAGCTTCAAATAAAGAAATAATACCATCAGTCCAGGACAACACAAGGGAGTCACAGATGACCAAAAGAAGTGGGCCAGTTTCACAACAAACACTGCGGGACTCCACACACATGATGTCTGTAAGATGGTCCAACTCATATACACAGAGAGTAGAAGGGGAGTTGCCAAAGGTGGGGCATAAGGACATGTTAATCATCAGAGGTAAAATTTCAGGGATGCAGAGGATGCAAATCTAGAGAGCTGGGCTTGTAGATATCCAGGCCGCACTGTTGCGACCTGGAAGTTAGTGAAGGAGGCTGCTTCCCTCTTCAATATTCTTACCAAATTCTAACAATAAATAAATAAATTGAAGTACATTCACTTCCACAGAGGCCTTGGAATATTTTCTAAAAAGAATCCACTATCTGCTTCAGAAATTAAGTTCCTTCGTGTATCCATTGGTGTCTACGTATTTTCCCCAAATTTAACAAAGATGTTTGGTTATAAAAGATTGTTTTTACAAAAGTCATACTGTGCATAATTTTAACTGGGACACACATCAGGCTGGGCAAAGCTTTCAACAATGAGAAGATACCCAAGTCTGAGTATTCAGAGTGCAAGGGCTACAGGGAGGGCAAAGATTTGTTTGTGACCTTCCTGCCACACACACCATTGAGGCCATTATGTTCCCAGCCAGGGGAACCAAGGCATGGGACACACAGGAATCCAATTTGGCCTGATTGGCTCAAGTGTCCATATGCAGAGGTTTCTAGAATTTTCTTAATTATTTTCAGTCAGAACCAACATGGACCTGGGATTGGTTATGGCCAGATCCACCCCATCCATCAAGGCATAGGATGTGTCATCATTGTTGGTCACCCAGAATCCAGCAGATCCTCATGCACAATGTCTCCCATGTGGAGCCACCATGAACAATGGCAGATGTGCACGCCTTTACCATTTTGCATGTCATTTTCTCCCTGTTTGCTCCTTTTGTGAAAGCAGGGATTGAGTTCAATTCATCTCAAAATCTAAGAGCCTAGAAAATTACCAGCCTGTAAGTGTGGATAAATGGCATTTTTGTTGATTTCTTCCTGAGCAAGACTTCATCAAAGCTCATTCTGAAGAGAAAATATTGTAACATTGGGATGTGCTTGGCTGCAGTTATAGAACATCCAACAAATGGTGTTAGGATTTACAAGATATCTTTTTGTCCTATATGAACAAGACTCCTGAAGCCCTGAGTTCCTAGGGATGAGGTGGCATCAGTGTGATATCACTGTAGATTCAGGGTCTTTCAGCATTCTGCTCTTGTCTTCATCTCTTGCCTGCATCTTCACAGTCACAATATGGATGCCAAGCTCTCACTCTTCAGTTCCTAGACGGGAGAGTGAGGCCTCCTTAACTCAGCTCAACATGCAGACTGGTCTCAGTAACTTCACCAGTGGAGACTAATCACCTTTCCCACCTGAAAGCACCCCCCATTCACCTGCCAACCTGTTACCATCTACCACAACTCCTGATTATGTCCTTCATTACATAAATCTATCCCAATGTGAAGTTAATCTTTTCAATGTGAAAGAGGTTACTAACCCAAAGGGATCCTCTGTGAAGGTGAGTCTTCAGCCTGTGACCTTTTCATGGAGAGGTGGGTGATCAGAGAGGCCATTGTGCCACATCTTCACAGGCAGAAGTGGAAGACTGGTGGAAACCAGGCCATACAAGTCCATAAAGTGAAACTATCATCATGAATAAATTTTAACACAGATCTTTGATCCAATTTTAGAAATTCTGAAGTTTGACCATGTTTAGTCCACATACCTGTGCATGGTGGCAATCAGCTGGAGCAGAGTGGCAGATCTGTGTGCTCTCCAGTTTGCCACAGTCCCCACCTGCCTGCTGCCCTGTGTGCCATCTCATCCCTCTGCTCATTCATGTTCCTGGTTTGGCCCTGAAGGTGACTGGGCTTATGTTCCTATTTTGGTGTACAAAGAATGTTTTTCAAATTAATTTTCCTTTACTCTTTTGATCTGGGCATAGTGAGTAGATATAGTTTTCTGATGGGGGCTATGAGGTTAGAGAGGTAGAAACATCCCCAAGGTCAAACAGGTCACTCCCCATCTGCAGGGGTCCTAAGCATGTATTTAAGTTTCCTGCAATTGCAGGCTCCTTCCACCATGTGCAGAGAGACAAGAGTCAGAGCCCAGGTGGAAGACTATTTGGTTTTGCAAAAGGGGCCCAGTGGAAAGGAGCAAGGGACTCACAGGGAAAGATCATGGTCAAAGACAACCAAGAGCAACGAAGGTCAAAGCCAACTTTACCCAACTTCAACAATTCCAAGCAGCTTCTGCTCCAGCTCCTAACACAACTGATTCCTGTTTGTGGCAGTATGTGGGGCCCAGAAAAGTACAGAAAAAAGACACATGAAAAGAGAGTGACAGAGACAGAGAGAAGTGCGCAAAGGAAGACAGGCTGAAAGGGACAGAAAAAGAGACTGAGGGTGGGAGGGAAGAGAACACCAAAGAGCAGCGGGAGAGAGATGGAGGTTGGCATGGGACAGAGATAAAGAGCTTCAGAGAGCTGGGTGAAATTGCTGAGGGCCATTACCAAGTAGGAATGACGCGTCGAAATTTCCTTGCCAAGCGTACCCCATGCTGCTTAGAGGACATTCAATGGGACATTGCATGCATGCTTTAATAAGGTGACCTTGCTCAAGGACCAAGGCGGATCAGGGTTTAGAGCTGATCAGCTTTGAGGAAGTAACCGGCTCCTTGAGTTTAAGGCGTTGCCAATTTAAGATAATGGGTTTTAGGGAAGTTAGAGGTTGAAGATTATTGCTGGAATTAGGGTGTTCCTGCTGCTTGTTCCCCTTGAGTTCTCGTGAGATTAAAATGGGATTTGGAGATAGCCTCGTGGAGTAGGTGAATTGTGCGGGCAGACAGCAGAAGGCATTTGCCCCTGGACCTGTGTGGAGGCGGTGTGAGAGCGGGAATAAAGAATTGCTGTTTGAATCTACAAAGGTGTGTGGTGGCTCGTGATTCTGGTGCCAAGCCGAGACATTGGCTTTGGCAAGGTAACAGATATTGAATATTTACATCTACTAGGCAGTATGTGCTTTTGTAAAAAAAAAATACTAATAAAAATCTAATGAAAGCTTCCCCATGGCTACCTTTGTACCCCTGGGAAAACCAGATAAACTTTTTGTAATGGTCACCTACAACCAAAAAATATGTATAAGTTAGTTTTAAACAATGGATTAGTTTTAAAGATAAATATTATTCTTTATAATTATTATCAACGTTAAAATATCGATTGTGATGAACTTGAAAGCAGATAACTTTTTAACATAGCATGTCAGAAAGGCTCTTTTTAGTCCCTATGCATGGTTTGAGTCTACACCTACAGCTTAGTATGACTTTTCAGAAACCACATGTGGTTTTCTAAAAAATGTGCTTCAATTCCCAGAGAGTTTATAGAGACATGGTGGCTATTGCTTTAGCTATACTTGTGAAGGCTTTGAATATAAAGTGTATCCAACATTGGGCTCATGGGTTGAAGGCTTGGTCACCAGGCTGTAGGGTTCAGAGTGAGTGCTTTGGGGAAGCATGAGGACTCTGACCTCATCAGTGGATTTATCCATTAATGGATTCATATTTGATGGCATATTGGGAGGTGGGGAAACTAGGTGGTGGGACCTGGTGGGAGGAAGCAGGTCCCTCTGAGCATGCCCCTTCCTAACTCGCTCTGCTTTCTTGCTGTCATCATGAGCAGCTTTCTTCTGCCACACCCTTCTGCCATGATGTTCTACATCACTTCAGACCCAGAGCAACACATTTGCTGGCTGTGGGTACTGAAGTCTTTGAAATCATAAGCCAAAATGAATCTTTCCTCCTGTGAGTTTGTTTTCTGAGTTATTTTGTCAAACATCTATGGTCAATAAGATGTTATAAAAATTTAGATATCTTATTTAGAAGTTTAAACTTTTGATGTTATGTAACCTCATTCTTGTATTCTATAATGCTTCATTAACTATTTTCTCTTCAAGATCTGTGCAAGTAAAAACATTTAAACAGTTAAGGTATTTGCTCTCATAAAATCATAAATCTGTACAAAGAAGCAAATACATGAGAAAACACTGTGTCCTGGAATAAAATCTGCAGTGGAAAGACAGGGAGATGAGGGTGTGGCTGCATCAGACAGGCCTTAAATCTCCCTTAGATTCTCTCACCCTCATCTGTCTCCTAGACCTTGGACTTTGCTCACCTCAATTGACATCAAGGCCACAGACCCCTGGGGCCTCACAGATTCTGGTGCCTGAGGTAATGTACTACTTCCCTAGGATGCAGTCTCGCCTTCTCCAACCAATTCCAGAATAGAGGAAGCACCACACCTGGTGACTTCTAAAAGGACAAAGTGCTACAACCCTCAAATAAATAGAAGTTAGCATTCATGAAGCCAATAACCCAATGAGAGATTATATTGGAACAATCACTAAATAACTCCATTTTAATAGACTGTTGTGAGTCATGACTTTTCCATACATGCCGCTGGACACATACAGAAGCAGAGTCACACATTACCTTGCATTTTCTTCTTTTCCTTTTGTAACTCATTCTCTTTTCCCCCACTATTGCAGTCTTGGGATTTCATTTCTCTATAAAGAATTGGCCCTTGGGGCTGGGGTGGTGGCTCAGTAGTAGAGCATTTATCTAGCATGTGTGAGGCACTGGGTTCAATTCTCAGCATCACATATAAATAAATAAAATAAAAATCCATTGACAACTAAAAACTATTAAAATTAAAGAAAAATTGGCCCTTAAAAACCTTGTTTTGATCTATGCTATTTAGGATAGCTAAGCTAAGACAGTGATCATTTTGATTTGAGGATGGGTGTAGGAAAGAAAGGGTGAAAGGTATTGATCAGGAAAGATTGCATCAAGATATCAGTTACTTAAAGAATGCAATGAACAATTTTATACTTATGATTTCTCAGAAGTCTTTTGCCCATTATAAATTATGACTTTGATGAGGATAGTCAGAAAATCTAAAAGTGAGAAAATAGTAGAAGTCCATTAGTTCATTAATCCAGAGATATCACCACACTACATTGAGCTTAACTGCATCCAAAATTCTCACCTGGAAGGATAGTCAAGATTTGCAATCCTTTTGTCCATATTACTTATCATCCATTGAGATACTAATGATGTTCATCTTTCATCAAATTCTGTATCTTAATTTTTATTCTGAATTTTTCTCTAGCATTGAATTTGGAGACTATTAACACCATCTAATTATTTGTGGAAACACAACACAAATTCTTGAAGATGTTCATATTTTTAACCTCCATATTCTTCAATTTCAATCTATCTCTCCCTTAATCCACTATAAATTCTAGCAGTCTTTGACCTTTCTAACCCTCTCTTTTGACTTCTTCCATTTTCTTCAAGTTTTTCCTTGAACTTCTTATTCTTCGTACTAAATCCAAATCATTCCAAAGAGCTTTCAAGTTTCTTTTCCCTCTTGCTCATCTATTTTAAGTTTGATGTTTGCTTTCGTGCCTTCTGTTTCCTTGTTCACTTGGAGCCAGCTCTGTAGTCTTTGTCACGAAGCCACTTCTGTCACCTCAGTCGACAACCTATCCTTCCTTAAGAAAAACGAAAAACAATGAGGAAAAAAAAAATACTCCAACCCTTTAGTAAACTTCCTTACACCAAAACCCGTGTAAATAAAACATCTAGCTCCACAAAGAGAACGTGGCATTCACCTCAGCTCCAAAACTCTTGTGAGAAAACAGGCATTTCACACAAGAGAAAGGTATCTGCCTCCAAACCAGAACTCTGGTTAGAAATTTGGTGAAGTACAAAGAGGTCCCACTTTCGGAAGAAGTAAGTCCAATAGTTTAAATGGCAGTTTACTTTGTTCTTTCAAATACAATTTTGTCTCAACTTAGGGTAGCCAGATAATTTATTATCTGAGCCAGTGTATTTTTGAAAATGAAAAGGGCTTGAAATATCAAGTGTAAGCCAGGACTGTTTCAAACAAATAGGGAAGACTCTTAACTCTGCTTTGGGAAGTCTACGAATAACACTGGAAACCTTTCGTTTTAATTTAGAACTCTGGGAATCAATCACTCCTTGGGATCTTTGTAGTTTTTCAGTTGCTCAGTGAAGGCCTACCAGCTCTAAGGATTTCAAATGAAAGAAAAATGAGGACATGCAGATGAAACCTGAATGTAGTACTTAAGAGTGATGACTGTTCTTTCCTATCCTGACTCTACTTGTTGTGTGAGATTGGACAAGCCATTTAACCACTCTGTATCTCAGTTTTCTCATCTGTAAAATAGGAATGAGTGGTGCCACATTGTGCTGCGAGGGTTAAATGAGTGAAACCCCTTAAAGTAGTTCCTTGCATATAACACAACCTACTGCTAGAGGCTGAAGCACAAAGTGGGCTGGCCCTTCCTATGGCTGTGAATACTAAGATTTCCAAGAGCATGGCTGATGAGACACAGGGCAAGTCTCCTATGACTTTCTACTTCTACATATAATATAATACCCAAGGTTAATTTCTGATTCCTTGTAATATTTAATGCAAAAAAAATTAAGAAAAAAAATGAGGAGTTTACTTGCTAAAGAGAGACTTGCTTTATCCTGTCTTTTATGTCAAGGAAGAAGTTATACAAGTGTGTTTTTGCATTGTGTTTATGTGAGAGTCCCAGAAAATAGTTCGAACATAGAGTAACTGTTGACCTAAGAGAAGAAATCCAGGAGAGAAAATGAGATAGAGAGCTTCACTAAGACATGTAAGTACACCTATTACAGCTACTTTTTTTGGTGAGGATTGAACTCAGAGCCACTCAACCACTGAGCCACACCCCCAGACCTAGTTTATATCTTATTTAGAGACAGGGCCTTCCTGAGTTGCTTAGCACTTCATTTTCGCTGAGGCTGGCTTTGAATTTGCGATCCTCCTGCCTCAGCCTCCTGAGCCACTGGGATTACACCTGTGAGCCACCATGCCAAGCTATTATGGCTACTTTCCTCATATGAAAACCAAGCAGGCATTTCTTTGCTACTGTGAATGCTGTGATTTTTCTCCTACTGAGCAATTAAGTGAGCACAGATGTGGGTATTTCTTCTGTTCTTGGCCCTTTATGGCCACAAGGAACTCTCAGCACTTTCAGGGAAGCTCTTCCCTTCACTACCCACCCCCCAGGCTGACCTGGAGAGGTCACCACTAGCTGTCCAGGGGGCAAGTGGTTCCCAGAGCTCCAGGAGGGCTTAGGCTGATAGGGAGTAGGAAAAAAAATACAGAAGATACATTCCAAAACCCCACACATCCCAAAGCATCTTGCCAACAGAAACTCAGGCTGGTTTTATGATTATGTCTGACTATAATCCAAGGGAAGCAGAAGACAATGGTATGGAAAACAGAGCAATGGGTAGCCACCATGTGCCTCTGATTAAAAAGTCACTTGCTAGAAAACTAGCAATCGAGAGAGAGCAGGAGCATCGACCTTCTCCTGAAAAGCCACTCGTTGTTATGCTGGGTTTACTGATTTTCACAACCAAAATTACCACTGCATTTTTTCCACCCATATCCTATGGGTCTCAGGAAAGGAAAATTGGAGATTCTCCTGCTCCCTAAATCATTATTGATTCCCACAGTGGGTGTAGAACATTTCTTGGCATGGGCAATGGAGGAGCAGTGGCCAAGGTTAGACTTCATTTGTTGGGGTAGAGTGATGCATCAGTATGTCTTTATTGAACGTTATTGAAGAAACGAGGATAAAACTGCAGCAGGATTCTTTGGGAGGGCTAGACCTTTAAAACGTTATCAGATTTGAATTTTAAAATATAAAAAAGTCTCCCACTGAGTCTTGACTGATGAGCATGAGATTTTTATAACATCATATAGCAGTGATTATAGCAGCTGGACAGCACCTCTCAATCTTTGGTCTACCTCTCTGTTTTCCATGGGAGGCAACAGAGTACCAGAGAGCTCAGGTCTCACTTACCCAAGCGTCAGACCCAGAAGGACAACAGGAACAAAGATCACCTCACTTCCCGGTTTCCCAACAGAGCTCTTTATATGACACCAGGAGGTTGTTTTTGTAATAAAGATAGACTTATCCGTTAAAAATAATGTTCTACCTCATAGAGATTGAGAGTAGAATGGTGATTAGCATATGCTGGGGCGCATATGAAGGAGGAGGAGAATGAAGTGGGTGCTAAGTTATGGTCAGGAGTAAGAATTGTAGTTTGCTATGGAACAGTAGGATGACTCAACAGTATGTACTGATAATCTCAAAAAACTGGAAGGATTTTTAATGTTTTGCCATAAGTAAAAGACAAATCTTTGAAGAGTCAGACATGTTGAACCCGATTTAAACATTATGCAATGTGTACATGTATTGAAACAGCACATAGTACCCATCAACATGTACAATGTTTATGTTTTATGTATTAACTAAAATATTTTAATTTAAATTGATATAAAAGAAAACGTTTAAAAAACTAATATATGTAAAAGCAAAATCTGTTTTCTCCCCTATTTAATGAAATTCATCAATGAGCTTGTTAGAGAAAACACTTCAAAAGGCAGGAACTCCATGAAAAAGGTGGGAAATATGGTTGGATGATAAATCATGTGACCACAATGTGCCCCCACCTCCTCTTCCTGGACCCCACTCTCTCACTGCTTCCGTGAGGCTCCATTCTGATTTGTGCTGACTGAATTTTGACACATGCTTCAGAATCATTTTTCCTTCTCCCCTTGCCCATTAACCAAAGACCATCACCTGCTCAAGAAATGTATTCCAGATGTCTTAAAGAAATTCCCTCTAAAACATAGTATCAGATATTTTTCTAAAGTAAATAAATAGTATAAAAATATTTCCATATTTGTAAAAATTGTTGATTTTTATTCGTTTTAAATAGTTCATGCATTCAGTATTTAAAATATATATCAGGAAACTTTACTTATTATTGTTTTATTTTCCCCAGGAATTGAACCCAGGGGTGTTTAAACACATCCCCAGCCTTTTCTTATATTTTAGAGACAGGGTCTTGCTAAATTGCTTTGATCCTCACTAATTTGCTGAGGTTAGCTTTGAATTCTCAATCCTCCTGCCTCAGCCTCCTGAGCAGCTGGGATTACAGGTGTGCACTACTGTGCCCAGCTAAAACATGTATCAGGAAACTTTAATGTGCACCAGATCATCTGTGATAATTGCATTTGAGGAAGGTTTCTGCCAGAGCAGAGTATATTGCTTGACTCTAATTCATTTGGGCATAAAGAGCTGCTTATTGAAAAAAGTAATATGATAGGTGTGGTGGCACACCTCAGTACACCCAGCCTCAAGGTGAGGCTGAGGCAGGAGGATCACAAGTTCAAGTGAGGCTCTACAACTTAGTGAGACTCTATCTCAAAATTTTACAAATAAGTAAATAAAAATTAAAGGTCTGGGAATGTAGCTCAGTGCTAGAGCAGGGTGGATTCAATTCCCTATACCAAAAAAATGTACATTGTTAGCAAAATAAGGACTAAACTTTAAAGTGAAAAACCTTAGATGTAAGCAAGTAATTAGATCTAGACTCCACCATTATTTTCCCTGTATGTTGTTATGTAAACTGAAACTTGGATTGAAATAGGCAAATGTGCAGGGTTCCATGTTACCCTGAAGGCTTTGACTACCAGGATGAATTCTTGGATATTTCCTATGACATGAAATACCATGTGCCCTATGTGTAAAGTATTCTATGCATGTAGATGTTGGTGGGAATGGATAAGTAGGAGGATCAATGAAAGAATGGCAGGGCTAGAAGGTGGGAAGAAAGGATACAATTGAATCTTGCCACATAGAGGACAGAATTCATTGTGACACTTATCTACCTCCCACCTGATTTCTTTTTAGAAAGGTGAGAAAGGTCCTAGATCTGACTCAAGAAGTGTGGAAAGCTTGCTATAGCAATAACTGAACATCAGTCTTCAATGAGATGCTAATGTTGAAATGCCTTTTAAAAGCACAATTTATACTTGAAATGTTCAAAGGCTGCCAATATCCATTCGTCTGCTAAAGCCCTCTATATTTGTATTATACAATAAGTGAGAGCAACTGTCTCTTAATACTATAAAAAATTGTTAACAATCTAGAAAATATACCTCAAAATGAACCCCTCTAGTCCTGTTCAGGAGTGCTGTGCTTTTTATAATGGATACCATAATGAAAAATTCCTTATTAAATTTATTGTGGTTTTTAATGAACTGGTTCTCCAAATGTGAAAAGTCTGTGTTGATATACTGGGATTGTATGACTTAGAAAATAAAGGGAGTGCATATTTAATACTGAAAGATAATAAGACAGATTAGGCCATATTTTATTTTAAAATGTGCTTTTTTCCAACATTTATAAGAGTAAGCAGATAAACCTGCCAACATCTCTTCCTTTTATACAAAGAACTGACTATAATAAAATTTTAGTCATACTCTTAGAAGATTTTAGAACAAAAGTGGAGAAATCTAGGGCAGAAAGATGATGAACTTGCCATTAAATCTTATTCACTAGTACTTGATGCCTGAAATCTCACAGAACATTTAATGTGCCTATAACATTGAACATTTGACAGCTTTTACATAATATTCTAGGCAAAGGTGACTTGATCCTCCTGTGCTGTTGACAGTGCAGCTGAAATGCCCTCCAATAAATGAAGCAGGATTATCTAGCCAAGATGGCAAACAACAGCTTATGATATGCACCAGGAATTTCCATTGCTCATTGGATCCCTGCTGTCAATGACACATGGATCATGTCTGAATATAAAGCCCATGTTTCCCTAGACATTTGATAAGTATTAAAGGACAAGAAAACACAAAGTGGACTTCATATTTAAAGACCAGTTGTGTGTTCCACACTTAGAAGTTTACAATGCTCCATCAAAGCAAGCTTTGAAAGTCTTTAGGGTTATGTTAGTGTGTATCTCCCTTAATCATATTCTATTGACTTGGATGCATCTCCAGCTTAAAATTCATAGAACACAAGGAATAAACTATATGTTGTAAGACAATAATGAAAATAAACAAGCACTCAGAAGTGGCATATGAGGTGACAAAAATTGTGGAGGATTCATGCAATATGTTCAAGATGTCTGCATCGATGTACCATATAATGACTGCTACTTTGCCTCCCAATTTGTGGGAAAAAAAATAATCGAATAAAAGCTTGGGTGCTTGTTGTCAATGCATAGGCTACAAGTCACCTCTTGTAAATTTAGTTTATAATAGTGTAATTAGCTGCCACATGGCCAGATTTTCTAAATGCTCTTCCTTCTGCTGGAAGCTTGACAATTTGAATGCCACAGAATATCAACACCAATCTTTCACAGCCTTTTGCCAGAGCAGCCTCAGGATATGTTGAGCTGGCGAGGTAACTACATTAGAGAAATGAGTTTGTTCTTTTTCAGAAGACAAATATACTATCTTTGAAACCACTTACAAGGAAAAAAATAGTCATTAAATACCAGTGTCCAACACCAAACTAGAGTTGTTAATAATAGGAGTATTCTAGCATTGCAAAAGATACGAGACCTCAAAGTCAGAAAAAAAGAATGGTGCTAAAGACAGGCAAACCCAGAATACTTTATAGAAAATCATATCTGGGGTTGGTGGGAGAGTTGCAGCTTATAACGGTCATATCTAATACAGAGTGTTGTCATATATAATAGCAGCAATGATATAAATGTAGATATGTTTATAGCTTCTTACACAAGTGAGGAAGTGAACAGAGTTTTGGGAAATATCATAGAATACAGCAGAATGCAGCTGAGCCCAGAAATAAAAGTTGTAAGACTCCTTGCCAGAGAGAGAGAGAGAGAGAGAGAGAGAGAGAGAGAGAGAGAGAGAGAGAAAGCATTAACTGCTTTGTTTGCAGAACATTAAAAAACTAATAGTGAGCTTTCACTGAGAATAATTTTCTTTAATATGGAGAAGCTAATTTATTTGATTATTTTTGGTGAAACACTCTAACATTTGATGCATAGGTAGATATACAAGATGTTGCAACCTAAGTATAATTACAGTGTATGTGTTAAATTAAGAAACACTATAAATTGAGAATAATCTAAGAAATTTGTGAAGAAAACACTTTTATTTTTTAAAAAATGCAGAAGCACATAAATTCTGGATGAATTCTGCTTTATGTCAGACTGAATAGATTTATCTTTATGAAAATCTCACATACATCTTAAGCTATAGTAATTAACAAAATTGTAATAACTGTAGGTGCTTGGTGGCTATTTGAAAACTATACATCTCTAGTTCCCTTTCTATTACTTATTCCAACTTTCCTTGGCACTCACAAATTGACAGATCTAAGGCTACATATAGGGCAAGATTCACCAGGGCCTACTGCATATGGCAGTGAGATATTCCTGCAGCAATTGAATCCAAAGTTTGGCTGCCTTATCCATCAGCTATGTGATAACTACAGCTTGGCTCTTAACTCTAACAACACTTATGCTATTGCAGAAGTGACCAAAAAAAAAAAAAAAAGAAGTCATTTGAAAACATCCATCTCCTCATCTCCTCACAATATGGAGGACTTTGCTTTTTTAGTTTCCTTGTTAATTTTTGAAAAAAGAGTGTTGACTAGATTGATAGTTGACTAAGGTAATGTTTTTATATAAAGCAATATGGACATTTGAAAAGTAAATTTTAAGCTGTCTAATATGGAGTTCCATAGGGAGTCATTCTTTCATTGAAATCTGTTATTGTTTGAGAAAATCATCGAGAATGATTTTCTTTAATATGGAGAAGCTAATTTACTTGATTATTTTTAGTGAAACACTCTAACATTTGATGCATAGGTAGATATACAAGATGTTGCAACCTAACTATAATTACAGTGCATGTGTTAAATTAAGAAACACTATAAATTGAGAATAATCTTAGAAATTTTTGAAAAACCAATTTTATTTTAAAATAAAAATAAAAATCTCACATACTTCTTAAGCTATAGTAATGAACAAAATTTTTAAGAACTGGACGTGCTTGGTGGCTATTTGAAAACCATACACCTCTAGTTCCCTTTCTATTACTTGCTTTCCTATTAAGAAACATAGAAAATAAGAACAATAATTAAGAACAATAATTGTGACTTTTAAAATTAAATGCTCAGCGTACTTACAAAATGTACTTACAAAATAGTGCTTATGACATGCTTCTCATTTATCTTCCTTATATTAGGAATAATGGTTTAATAAAGCAATCAAAAATGTACAAGAAAAGTTTTTAAACATTAAAAAAAATCACAAACCAATAAATCACAATATGTAACTAGAAAATTTATGTGAACATGCTATTTTAACTTTATTTTCTCCCTTTAATCATAAATACTCTGTGATATAAAAATTTGGGAAAAAGAAAATTTGTTAATTTAGTTACAAATGTGAAATACCAATGTGAACTTCTCACAACTTAGTATTTATTTATCATTGCCCTATTATAAATTCTCTTTGCTTATTTATGCAGTAATTATGGAAACCAGACCCACCCCACCAGTTGTGTAATAGCTGACACCCAGCTTTGACTCTAACATTCAGTTGACAGAATTCCAGCTCTTGCTCCTACCAAAGGTACTTTGGTAACTACTTGACTGTATATTTTTCTATTGATTATGTAGATATAAATATGCCCATTTTCTAGGCTACACTATTTTAACTAAGTAATAAAGTAACAGTGAACAGTGTACATTATTTTATTGATCTGATAGATACACAGAGAGATATTTGTCCAATTATTTTTTTCTAGGCTAAAGTATTTTAGTTGAGGTAATACATGTATTAGTTAAAATTTTGAGTATTTCTTTAAGATTTATAATAAATAAGATAATTCCCCACACCCTCAAAATAAGCAGTCATTTTTAACTCCTATAGCTGTTTCTTCTGATATTTAGGTCCATATATCCACATGTCAGAAAGTCATTGCCTGATTTTTAAATTTTAGATATTATTTTGTTCATGCTGTGAAGCATGATAATTTAGCTACTGATCCTGCCTCATGTCTTTCAATCAAATTTAAGTTATACATGGTAATTAAATCAGCATTGTTTATATTATCATGCAAGGCTAAGTATATTTCTAGTTTTCTACATTTTTCTCTAGATGTAGTAATAACTTGATATTTTCCTTTAATTTTCTACAGACCTCTGTCTTATCTTGCCCTAATTTCCCTGTAGAACTATAAGATTCTTCTAAACATAGCCAGACACAGCTATCACCATCTGTTGTTTCCTGGTGTTTGCCTTTCCCTATGTACCTCTCTCTTGACTACTCCATGAGAACACTGCTCTGCTGTATCATCCCAGGGCCTCCCATGTGGGGCTCTTCATTCCTGGATCCCGTGTCTTCCTGTTTCATGGCTTATTATCTCAGTTAGTACTTTTACCACCTATAGCTTCTAGAGAAAGAGTTTATGGGCCTTTTTTTTAAGATATGTGTTTTCAGATTTTTAAGTACTTGCATAGACTACTAGTTGAGTTTTGAGTATTTTAAGATACCGTTATCTGCATAATTAATTTTTAAATTAGGTATAAAATCTTGGTTGGAAATCATTGCCTTCACAGTCTTGAACATATTGAACCACTTTCTTCTAGTTTCCAATGCTACTTTGATCACCTTTTGTTTATTTAACATGGATTACTAGAGCAAAGAAAAAAATATCATTTTCCACCTAGGTCACTGGTGGTCTTGTTAAAGTTTCAATGAAGTTGTTGGAACTAAAGCTCAGCTGGAAAATACTAAAAGAGACTCTGAGAGGAAGAAATTCAAACACATACTGTAGAAAATCTTTTCAAGAAGTTTTGCTGAGAAGGAGAACAGAGAAATTGAAGGAACATAGCTGGGGTGGTATGTAGAATCAAAGATGGAGTGCATCTTGTTTGTTATTTTTTAAGGTAAGAGATAATAGTGTAATTTTACATTTATACAAGTCTTAGAAAAAAAGATAAGTTGAGGATCTGGGAGAAGAGATGTAAGACAGTGAATGAGGTTCTACAGAGAGAGACCTTAAGACTCACGTGAGAACCTGCAGCTTTGTGACTTTAAACCTTCTGCTTTTTCCAATTGCCACATTGACACTTCAACATGTGATGAACCAGAGGATTTAATAATATCTTGCCTTATAAGTGCAAAGGAACAATTTCAAGTTACAGTATAAAGTTCTGTAAACATTAGTACTTCCTAAGTAAAATCCCCTGTGATGTGCATAGTTATAAATGCAATAACCAAGACAGGCCATCTTATAAAAAATAGACTATAAATATTTAGTCACAATGAATGCCCTCAGTTTGGTTAGTGAGACATAAAAATGGGCTGCAAGTTGAAAGGTCCAAGTATCATAATAATATACATTTTAAAGCACTTTAGAGTCTTCATTGAACTTTATTCTGGATTATCAAATTTTATCTTACTGCAATGGTAAGAGATGGGCGAGGCAGAGATTATTCTATGTATTTTATCATTGAGGAAACTGAGACCAAAGGAAAGAGAAGAAAAGAAATTCACTTATAATCACAGCATGCCGAAGTTACTCCTCTAGTTATGGTTGAGTATCTCTTATCTATAATGCTTAGTACCATAAGTATATCAGATTTCAGAGGTTTTCAGATTTCTAAATATTTGCATAGACTACTAGTCGAGCATCCCTAATCTGAAACCCCAAATTTGCCATGGTTGGATTCTTATTAACATTAGTTCTTGGTAAGTGTGGGGGTGGTTTTGGGGGGGTTTGGTTTTGTTTCTGTTTTAATAAGAAGCTCACTTCTTTTTCTCACTATGTTAATGTCAACTGAGAGAGACTCTCAAAAACCTTCCTGGAAAAGGCCACTGGAATGTGTCATTGTTCTTTCCATCCAAACACACACATACACACACACACACACACACACACACACACACACACACAAATAGCTACTTATGCTTCTCTTTTCTATTTGATTAAGAAATGTAAAATACCTTCAAATTTTATATGCATTCCTTTCCACATAAATCTCATTACTTCTCAATTTACACTGTTGACCACTATATTAGTCTAGATAACTTACACTGACTGCTAAAACAGAAAGAAGAGAAAAAAAAAAAACCACCAAAATCTTAATGGCTGGACTGGACTCACAATTTACTTCATTATCAAACAATTGCTGAGAGTTGGATGGGGCTTTCCTCCATCTAATGTCCCAAGAATCCATGTTTCTTCCAACTCATGATCTACTATTTAAGGTAACAAGGTAATTGAGGGAAAGTAAAGAGGTGACATATCGGCTCAAATTATTTGGCTCAGAAGTGACACATTTATTTCCTGTCTCATTCATTGGTTGGACCTTGTCACTCCTCCCTGGCTAGATGCAAGGGAGCAGCCAGCAGTCTCCCTGTGATTAGGGACAGCAGATCTGGATGTGGGGCAGTGCTAATGGCATTACCACACTCACTTTCCTGAGTTTTTTCCCAAAGCTTTTTCATTCTTCTGATTACATCAGAAAACATCATTTGGGAGCTGATATGTCTTTTGAGATATTTTTAAATAAGGAGAATCTGTCCCTGAAAAAAAAAATCAATCAGAAATAGATAGGAGACCAGACTAAGTCATTTTTAAAAAGCGAGCAATTGAATGCCTTCTGTCCAATGCCTTCCGAATGCAATCCTTTAACCTTAGGGGATTTTTATTATGACCTCTGAATTAGGACAATTTTAGCTCCTATGGAAAAAAATTATGTATATAGTCTTCCTCCAAGCCAGTGACTTAATACAATGAATATTTATTCCTAACCTCTGTGGTTTGGGTAAATGTTCCCTCAAGGCCCATGTGTTAATAGCTTGATCCCCAGCCCATGGCACTAAGGGGAAGTGGTTGCACCTTTAAGAGGTGGGGCCTAATTGGAGAAAGTTAGATCACTGGGCACTACCCTGGAAGGGAATTTGAGAACCTAAGCCCCTTGCTCTTTTTCTCTTTTGCCTCCCAGTTGCACAAGGTAATTAACTTTGGCTGGCATATGCTTCCACCAAAAATAATAGGCCCAATTGACTACAGACTAAAACCTCCAAAACTGTAAGCCAAAATGAACTTGTCCTCCTTATAAGTTGATTTCCTTGACTTTTTTTGTAGCTGTGATTGAAAGCCATCTAATACATGATTCTTTGAACTGTGCAGCTGTTATGGATCAAGAGATGGCTTTCCTCCATGAATAGTTTTCAAATTCTGGGTTCCTCACTTCTTGGTCTCAATCATCCCCCTAGGATCTTGGGGGCTTTTACATGTAAAAGGTAAAAGAGAAAGAATATACAGATATCACATTTATTATTTAGCAACCTTGCACAGAAATAACACACTTCATTTTCATTAGATGGTTGAGAATTAGCCCCCATGGCCCCATATAGATACAAGGGAAACTTGGAAGTGTAGTCTTTAGCTGGGCAGCCACATCCCAGCAACAGCTCAGTTCTGCAGAAAAGGAAGTGCAAATTTGGAGTGCTCTGCTAGACATCTCAGCCATGCATCCAAAACACAAACTTATACATCTATTTCCAAACATTTCATATTAAATATCAAATTCTAAATGTATTGTCAATTCATATTTAATACTCCAAGTATACTAGGATCTGCACAAAATCTATATCCGATAGAGACCCAGTGTTTAAGGAGCTTAGTCTCTGAGGGAAGCTCACAAATAACACAGTGAGATAATTTACCAAAGTTGCACTCAGAAGTGGGAAAACAAGATAAAACATGGTGGGCTGTTTTGAGACCTCACTTTGATCTTATGTGAACAATTGCATTCTCTTAGGCTTTTGAGGCCCTATGCTCCGTAAAGTCCAGTGTCTTTCAACCCCCAAATTGTTTTCCTTTTTTCACATTTATAACTCTATAAATAATATACAAGAGAATAAACATATAGCTATTAATCAATAATACCTCCATTTGATAGGGTAATCATAATTCTTTAGTGTTTTAAACTCTACTGGATCTAAGTAAGTGACATACATTCTCTCAACTCTGCACTGATCAAAAGTTACAGGATGGTTTTCAGATGTTCAATGGTTTTGTGTGTGAGTGAGTCGCATGTGAACTCTTTGAAAACAGAGAATATGGGCTTTCCCAAATCTTTACTTCCAGTTCCTGCTATGTAAATGTTAATGAAGTGAATTGAGTAAATTTTTACGGAAATCTTCCTTGAATTGGTGAGCTGTAGTAAGTGAGGTTACCATTGGGATACATGTGAGATTCTTTCTAACTCAATATTTTTATTAATGTGTTGGGGGAAGATGCAAATCTCAAAACATACTCATACTAATAAAATTTTAAGATGATCCTAGCTTGGGAGGAGTACCAAACACCAGGGACAAAAAAAAATATAATCCAAAGAAGTTAGAACTGTCTACATAAAAAGAAACTTGGCCTTCAAAAATGTAAATGACTACATGCAAGGAAAAAAAATGGTTTGAATTCTTCCTAAGCAAGGGAATAAAAGAAATCTGGAGTCCAAGGGTGATGATAATTTACAAATTAGATCTGTGTTTAATATGAAGAGCTATAAACAGGGTCATAGCTATTTTGGCCTGAATTTTGAGAGCTTCATATAATAAATGGGCCAGGAAACTAAGTGTCCTTCTTTGTGTGATGTTAAAGATTTTCTAAATTTCAGTTGTTCTAATTTAAACCAATATCATTAGAAATAGAGCTAAACTAAGAATTTGGAAAAGAACCAAAAACATCAGTAGGAATAAGATCAATTACTAATAATAGTTTTCTATAGTGTGTACTTATTTATTCACTTCCTAAGATACTTTACTGATACAAATACCTTAGGTATTTATTATATCGACTATGTTACTCATTAATTCTTAGAACCTCCTTTTTGGTGTAGATTTTCCCCATTTTACCAATGATGACGCATTCAAAGATTTCACATCGTATGTCAATCTTGCCAGCCGACTAGTCGGCCTTCTTATAAATTTCATACCTAGATGAGAAAAAAAGAAAATAAGAATGTATCATTTACCTAGGAATGGCAGAAAATATTTTCCTTAGCCAACCTGAGCTCTGCACTTTATGAGAGGAAATATGTTGTAAAATTTTTTTATGTGTAACATCATGATATCCATTGCTCTAGTCAGAGGAACACTTGCCCCCTGTTCAGATGAGACTTGAGAGCATTCATCTCATTCAACCTGTTTTCCTATCTCAAATGCAAAAGGCCTCTCTATTGCCTTGCCACTATTAGGATAAAAGGAAAAATAGAAAAAAAAATGGCTCCAACCTCTATCCGACATCCATATTCCTCCATATTCCTGATCTTGCACAGATGGGCAATCTCTTTATGTGTACTTTCCTCAATACAATGGCATTGACACTAACTCACTCTTAGAGTGGCAAGGAAGAGTGAAATAAGATAGTGCTTGAGACGAAGAGAGTGCTCAGTAAATGGGAACTATTATTGACCGAGTGATGAGGCTCATACATTTACCTGGGGATGGAATCAGTGATTCCATTTGAAAAAAAAAAAAGATTTTCATATGCAATATGCAATATAACAATGATGTCAAGCATTCCTCCACTGCATGGTCCAAGCTATAAACTTCATCTCTGTCATTTTCCTCGTTGTCCTTTTTCTTTCCTTCATTCTGTCCTGGCCTCTACCCCCACATACTTTTGAATTATTTGTATATTAATCTGTCTACTTACACCTCTTACTCATGGGAACAAAGAAAAATGCCTTATTTAACTTTTTATCTCATGACATTAACAACTATCTAATCAATAAATAAAATTAGGATGCTCCTTTAGACAACAACATCCAAAACAAAATAATTTTTAAAAAACCCTCAATTTTAGAAAAAAAAATTAATGCATACATGGCACCTATTTTGTTTCTTATTTATGCTGTAGGTTTAAGAATCAAGGCAGTGTACTTTTAATCCAGAATGGAATCTTCAATAATTTAATGAAAAATGAAAACAAGACAGAAACTAAAGTTTAACATCTATTGAATTTTGTTAAGCCTTGGGCAAAAATCACATTTGGATCAAAGTTGTTTTCTGTAAAGGAAGAACATGGTAGAAATAGGGATCTCTGAGAAGGGCTGGTGAAAGTCAGAAGCTATCCCTAACAGTCAACTTTCTTTTAAGATACTCTCAAAATGTGTAGCATAGCATACAGAAACCAACACACACACGACTAAAATGAACAGAACACTTAGTATGTTTATTTGCTTCCTAAGTGTTTGGGGGGGCACTGCTGTCTTGCTATCCTTCACAATGCATTAAGTGCAATGTCTTTATTGAACTTCAAGGTCCAGAATTAAAGAGAAGAGAAATACATTTTGTGCTATTGTTGTACCACAAATGGATGGATAGGTCTGTAAGTACATACACATTTCAGTACCCCCACATAAATACTTAGTTTTGGTCAAATTGTTCACTCTCTATTTTTATATAGGTGATTAAATTGGCCTTTCCATCTTGATAATACAAGCCATTGCATGACACTAATGCTCCAGTGGAAAAACAAATTAGCCAGGATATATGAATTCAGTAATTATCAGAATGTCCTTAGCAAAGATCAGAAAATAAGATGGTTTTGAGGGGCTATCCTTAAGGTTAGAATATATGTTGAACACAGATGATGAGAAATTGGAAGAATTTGTGGTCAGAAAGACTTTGTGAGGCAAAATTATTGAAAACATGTACACAGAACAAGGATCCTGCAATATATTAAGACTCTGCTTTTATTATGCTATTTTTAAATTTTTTTCATAGTTCTTCCTTTTCTGGATTACTTCAAATATAAATCTTCACAGATTAATTATACAAATGATGTGTTCTTAAGGTTATGACAGAGTGACACCATTAAGAAAGTGTTTAAGAAGATTGTAAAAGGAAACACATCCTCTGAAAATAATAAATAGTAAATTTTTTAAAATTTAAATAGGTTTCAAATTTTTTTTAAAAAAAATTTAGGCTATGATCAATACCATATAAATTTAGTTTAAAATACACAGAGATAAAGAAGAAACAAGAGGAGAAAGAAAAAGAGAAGGAAGGAGGAAGTGGGAGAGGAGAAAAGAGATATTATTTTCAGCTCTACTCTTCTTGTAACACTGCCAGTAATCTACATATTTGATAATTCTAAACACACTGTATTCTAGGAGCTAACTTGAAGCCTTCCTACTATAATTTTGCTATACTTTAAATGATTGGTACTGAGTTGTAAAGTGTAATATACATGAATTCTTTGAAAAGAAAACATTTGAAATAACAGTAATATTTCTTAGTCATAAAATTATGACTTTTTGATAAAATATAAGCAAAGAACACTAATACTGTAAAGAGATATGGAAAGGTGTACAATTCTAGAATCTATTTTCAGTAGGTTAAAATGTAGCATAAAATTAGCATGGCAGAGATAGGAGCCCTATCATTATCACATATATGTTGATACATCCAGAAGTTTTATATATATCTTTGTTTATTAATGTGTGGCAAATTTGCCAGTGACTTTCAAATTTCCAACTTGAGCTAAATAGTAGTTGTAGTTAGCTCTCCCAAAGAGAGAAAGTAAGAAGCTTCAGCTTCTCTTCCCTCAGATGCTCCTTTGTGCATTCATTAGTGCATTCATATATTCATGCATTCACAACAGACATCTATGGATCTTTCTTATTTGCATGACATTCCTCAGTGCTGGGGAGATTTTAAGGTGATTAATTAAGTCAAAGTTTACAAAAGTTCATTTCATAAATTCTTGACAGGAAGATATGCAAGACTCGATAAATTCCTTAGATAAACATTAGGAAATGTTATAACATGGAAAATACTACTGAAGAAAGCCAGGTTTACCATGAAGAAGGTGCCTGAGAGTGATTGTGTCTTTTCTTTAGGCTGTATGACCACCTACTTCTATGCCTTAAAGTCATGTTGATATTGGCCAACACCTGTATGAGTTTTCTGAACTTCTTGTCCCAACCCACTATGAACACTGCATCACTACTAAATCTCTTGGTTTCCAGGCTTGTGAGTAAACTTCCTTTTCTTCACTCTCTTGGATATAACACTTGCACCATCTCTCAATCCATTTCATTGTTGTTGTTTTTTTTTTACTTCAATTCAGATTTCACTGATGATTCTCTCTCCTTCCCTGTTCCCCTATCTGATTTCTGTAACCCCAGTTTCATGACATCCTTATGTAGGCAATGCCCAAAGCCTCTAGGAGTGACTAAAGCAGTCATTATGATAGTGAAAATGTAAAGGAAAGAAGGGACTAGATGCTAATTGCTAAGTAACCTTGATTATAATTAAGAAACATTATAAAAATGTCAGAATTTATTCTTACATCTTTTTCTTGATAATTGAATTTTTTACATTTTAAATTCTCAGAAATGTTTTCTAGATTCAGCAGAGGGATTCATTTGCTCTCCAAATTTTATTATAAAGTATTGAACATTGATTCTGCAATATAAATGAGAATTTTCTATCTATAAATTACTATATCTTGGATAGAGTCCTGAAGAAAGCTT
This sequence comes from Ictidomys tridecemlineatus, assembly GCF_052094955.1. Classification (NCBI taxonomy): domain Eukaryota; kingdom Metazoa; phylum Chordata; class Mammalia; order Rodentia; family Sciuridae; genus Ictidomys; species Ictidomys tridecemlineatus. Next base: position 50,066,831 of record NC_135490.1, read on the forward strand.
ATCTTGGAAGACTGCATTTTTAATCAAAAAATAGAAAAATCACTGGAAATTTCCAGGTTGTCTAAAGTAAGCTAAATGATCATCATTCATATGCTCTCAATCTAAATGCCACTATTAATACTTTGTACACATTAACATATAAAACATAGCTTCTTAGATTTCTGTGCTTACCATAGATTTGGTTTTTCTTTCCTTAAGGATCTCAGAATTTTCAGGAATAGCATCAATCAGATAAATAAATCAATGACATATTCCCAGTGACTTTAAGTTCTGGTAGAAGTTCAGAATCAATTAGTTAAAAATCAATGAGAATTTTGTTTACTGACATGTGACATAATATGCAAAATAATAGTTGTTTATTATTATATAAATAAATGAATGTGTTTGTTTTCTTTCCCACATTATACAACCCAGAGTTTTAGTGCAGGGTTAATCTGGTGGTTTCAGGTTATCAGAGATACAGACTTTTTTCATCTTTTTCCTTTATTCTCTTTGCAAAGGGCAACAGTACTCAAAGTGACTTAAGGTATAAAGTGTCTCCTCAAGTTCTTATCTTACAATTTTATCCCGGAATAGGAGGAAGGAAACCACAGAGTAAGCAGGTCCCTCTATAGAGCTCCACATTCTTGCTTGCTTTTTGCTAGCTGCAACTTAGTCACCTTGCTGCCAAGTAAGGCTAGGAAATGTAGTTCTTTCATAGAACCATTTGAGGTCCTTTAGGAAGAAGAGGAGGAAGAGATGCAGGAGTAAGTAGGCAGAAGTCAGTACCCCAATAAATGACTCTGTTACTGCTCTTTTATTGGTGCTTCCCCCTATTGTTTAACAGTAGAGCAAGTGTTATGTGATTACTTTGCAGAAATCAAGCAGATTTAAGCCAGGTAGCTTAGCTTCTTATTGGCTAGAAAAGGTTAATTATGGACAATGGATCAAATAAAAAGTTTGTGTTTATTAGAAAAAAAATAACGAGGTACTACTAACAAGCCACTTGTAAGCAAATTTAACAAAAAGGTGTCCTGTTTCTGGGTAGAAGAAGCCTCGCACTAGGATACTGGTTTAGAGTCAAGTGGAACAGGATTCAGGTCCCATTTGCCTCTGCTGGCAGGACATAAAACCTGAATAACTGTACACACCACCCTGGCAGGAGTTGCACTCTTCAACATTGGATGAGAATAAAGCTGTCACCCAGACTACTTTGTGTTCATTTAATGCTATCAAATGCTGTCTGCTTCTACGTTACTAGGTAAGTTAGCAAGCTGAAGCTGGTTGTAATGTGGGCTCTGTGGGTGAGAAACATCTGGTTTTGTTTTGTTCTTCCTTTCATCTCAGTCTTCCTTTATTTCCCTTTCTCCCTCATCCTTCCCCAGATTCTGTGAATTACAATGTTCTGTGTATTCTGCTTCCTCTGCATCTCTCAAATGTATGAATTTGTCTCCAACCCTATTCTACCTGTCTTGAGTAAGACCAACTGGAAGTTATTATGCCTCTGCCATGAGGAGGCTGAGGAAGTGTGATAGGCAATAATGTCATTCTCCTCCAAAACTTGGTCCTATTCCCTGGATAAACCAGGAACCCAGTAGTTGTTCTTCATATTGTCTCTCCTTCACTGAGAATCAATCCGTCACCTAACTAATGCCTTTTGCTTCATAGTTATCTCTTAGGTCATCCACTTTTTCCCCATCCATATCATTATCACCACTGAATCCAGCTACAATTGTTCCTCTTTTTGTTTACCACAATAGTCCTTTGAGCGGTCCACCATGAAATTACTCTTCCACCTTTCTTTTACTTCTCATCTACACCTCCTTCCAATATGTTTTCCCCGTTGCCCTTCAATGGCATGTAAAACCCTCTGAGACTTCGGCTTCTTCCAATATCTCCAACTTCACCCTGCTTCACTGCATCTGCTCCTTTAGTGTTTGGGCTTTCCTTTAGTCCTTTATATTGTGGTTGACCTCTGCATCTGTTGTTGCCTGTCAACTGTGATTTATCTTTTAGATCTTAGTTCAAACTATACTTTTCTAGAACAGGCTTCTCTGACACCCATGACTAGGTGAACTGTCCTTAATATATGTTCTCATAATTCCATGTAGTGCATTTATCTCAGGGGCAATTTTACATTTGTTTGTGTGATTGTTTTATTAATATCTGTTACATTCAAAGGGTCATAAAATCCATGAGAGAGGAGATTATGTTAGCCACTGTGAGCCCAACCCAAAAGATGCTAAAGAAATGCATTCTGAGTAAAAGAGAAGAAATAAAGGAAAGAAAGAAGCGAGCAGGAAGAGATGGGGTGGGGAGGAAAACATATTTTCTGTATTTTGTTTTCTCTGCAGTACCTAGCACAACATTTTGCTCATAGAAAGTTCACTGTATTTTTTTTAATGAAATGACCATAGTATCACCAATGATTTGTGCAGATTGGAGTTGGAAAATCAAATTTATTCCTTTGTTCTGGCCAGTCACTAAACATGCTGAGTTGTCCATTTTGGAATAGTTCTGATCTATTGAACTAGTTTAGAATTAGTGCCAGAAATCCCAGTGCCAGAACTGAAGTTCTTACTTTCTTGCCTTGCTCCTGACATATGGCTCATTACGTAAATTAACCGATGAAAATTTATATCAACCTTTCAAGAAGTGGATTCATTGTCCCAGATTTGTGGCTGGGAAGACACAGAGATAGTTTAATGTCTCATTAAGATTCAGAACCACTGTCATTAAAAAAAAAAATACTGTAAAGAAAGGACAATGAAGTGTGTATAGGTGAAAGAAAAAAGTGGAAGAAAGTGCTATTTGGTTCCCCAAAAATGGGTGAAAATTCTAGTAGCTCTGTTCTTGATCAGTGCATATGTAGGTCTCTCACTGGCCATTGGTCACTAAATAAATCTCAAGCTTTTGGCTTTTTGTAGGCTATATACTAAAAATGTTTTCTCTACAATTTGTAACAGATATGGATAGAATATGTCCACAATAGTTTATTCAATGCACAGACTAGGTCCTGTGGTAGCTAAATATTAATGTTTGCGGTGTTGGGAACTGAACCCAGAGCCTTGTGCATGCCAAACACATGCTGTATCACTCACCGAACCACACTCCAGCCTCATAGCTAAAATTGTTTCTTCTGACGTTCAAAGTAACTGCCTGAGTAAAGGAGGGAAAGGATTTTGCCCTATTTTTGTTATGTGGGTTGTCCAAGATCACAGACCTGTGTTGCCTTTGTTTTCCACCTCCTGGTTGAATTGCTCTTCTGCTATTTTTTCCACACATGAGTTTTAGACAAAAACTCACTCCTTTCCACCTCTTGACCCAAGTGTTGCTGCTGAAAAATATTCAACTTTTTGGACTCTGCCTACTGAGATCCCAGCATATAGCTACCTTGCTTTGGGCTAAACTCTTGGGCTCTACCTAGGCCGGCTTAATTTTATAATATCTTCCTGCTTCCCACTTTTCTAGCCTGAGTATCCTCAGGCTCCTCCTTAGATTCTGGCCCAGGGAATCCAGAACTTTGAATCTGACTTGTCAAGAAATTAAAATTCTGCCTTTCTGCAGGCTGAGGTATGACAACTACGGTTCCACCATAGAAACCAATTGGCCATTGCCCTTGTGTTGCTAGGCCCTCTGAGAAGTTAGGGACCTTAGTTAATTTTGTCCTGCTTTGGAAATTTAAGGAGTTTGCCAAAGCAGAAGACTTCAGGTCAAAAAACAAAGGAAGACCCAGATGATAGGACTCACATAGATATCCAAAGTGAATCCTAGAATACTTACTTAGCTAAATTTAGGGAAAAAATAATCTATCATCTCTTTTCTTTTAGCAGCCCCTTTCAGCACATTGACAAAGCAAATTTTTTAAATGCAATGAGTATACCGGGAATACTATCTCTCTAGAAGAACTTTCATTTGGACAATTTCAGGAACAAATGAAAACACAAAGAGAATAAGTAGGTTAGCTCTAATAATTGCCATGAGCGAGCTTGGGAACTCTTGACATCAGGGTATGGAGAATTCATGAGGTGTTCTCTTCTGTGTTTACTGGATACATCCTGCTCAAGTTTTCTCATAAGGGTGCATCTAAGATATCAGCTAGTTATTTAAAGGCTTAGCTGGGGCTCAAGTAGCTTCTTCTCAGATGGTTCACTCTTCCCAAAGCCCTCCCTTCCTTGCCATGTGGTATCTCTATAGAATCCCAGTATAAGGCAATTGGCTTCCCCATGGCAAAGTATGCAAAAGAGAGCAAGTAAGAAGCCATGGTGCCTTCTATTACCCCATCTTCAAGTCAAATACTCTCACTCCTGCTTATTTTTTTCCTATCCTTTTAAAGAAAATCATGAAGTTTGAAGCCATCTGTATCTCAAGGCTCTGTTTTCTTGAAGTAGTGTAATGAAGTTATAGATGCATTTTTAAACCACTACAATGTTTTGTTTTCAAGAACATTTTGAAAATATTTTTGAGTATGGTAATTCACATTAATTTTGAATTAATAAGCCAAAAAATGACCTTGAAATGAATATCATATCTTTAAATAAAATTTATTTTATTTCAGAATAATTACATTAATTTAAGAAGCATCTTTGTCTAATTTAGTAAAGTGAAATTTAAGTGTGAATAAATTTATTGAAAGTTCCCATTTGAAATAAGAAATAGAATTAATATGGTACTGCTTTTTAGCCCAATAGATTTCCAATATTTTTCAAAACTAATTTAATCATATTTGAAGTTTTAAAATGAAAGTATTCTATATACTTCAGAAAGTTGTATTTGTGCAGTATAACTGAATCTGTCAAATATAAGATGTGGGAATGTCAGGCAGGCAGTTGCAGAAGAGTAGAGTAACTGGTGTGGGACAAGAAGTTATCTCTGATAGTGGCAGAGGTAAGCTATGATATGGATGAGGGATGATCTTAAAAACCACTTGAATACTGATGTCTCCTAAATTACTGACTACTTTCTGAATTCCATATTTGTATATATAGCTTTTACACAGCAAAGCCCTTTGGATAATAAATGTCTTTTCCATTTTTAATATGTTCTAAACTGGGATCTTGGTACTGGCTTCCTAGTCCCTGTTTCCTTCAATGTTATCCATCTCAATAAGTGAAAAATCCACTTTTCCCAATGCTCACACCAAAAACATTGGAATTCTATCTGGATCTGCTCTCATTCACCTGATGCATTAGTAAAAACTGTGAGTACAACCTTCAACATTTATTCAAATCTGAGAAAGAGAGAGAGAGAGAGAGAGATTGAGATTGTTCTATGGAATAAAATGAGCCAGAGAAGAGTGAATAAAGAAGTGTTGGTTGGGGAAGGGATGCCATTTAGGTAGGGGTCATTGGGAAGGCCTCCTCACCATTTTCACTGCTAGCACCTTCGTTCAGGCTGTCACCATCTCTTACTTGGATTGTGCCGTCATCTCCTAACTAGCTTCATCTTCTACAATCTACCCCTACACAGAAGCTAAGGGATCCTGTTACAGTATCAAGCCACTCTTTTATGAGAAATGTCTGATACAATTGTATCTCTCTGCAAGTAAAGGGCAACTCTTCGTCATTATCTATGATCTCCTACATGATCTGCACTGCTCTCTGACTTGCTCTCCTGCAGACACCCTTCCCACCTCAGTTACATGAGACATGTTCTCATCTTAGAGACTTTACTTTCTTTCCTGTGACCTTGAATCCTTTTCCCCAAAGGACTTGTTTTCTCACTTTAGACAAGTTTGTCTCAAAGTTTATTTCCTCAATAAGGCCTTCCCAATCACCCCATCTAATTTTCAACCATTCCCCAATGGACACTTCTTTATTCACCCTTCCATAGAACTAACTCACTCTCTCTCTCTCTCTCTCTCTCTCTCTCTCTCTCTCTCTCTCTCTCTCTCTCTCACACACACACACACACACACACACACACACACTCGAATTTCTTTTTCTCTTTTCCTCACTAGAATGTGAGTTTCACCAGAGCAGGGATTTTTGTCTTTAAGGTCAAATCCCTATTGGAGGGAATGATGCCTGGCTCATGACAGATGTACAAATAGTACTTGCTGATGAGTAACCTTCTCTCTTTTTCACACTGTTGTCCCAGATGCTATCTTTCCTTTGAAGGCTCCTCCTCTGTGGCTTAATCCACTCTCTGCCAGTCTTACTCATAACCTTGCTCTCTCCAAAATCTCTCTTTTCATTTGCATTACCTCCTATCTGGTGATCCTGTGACCACTACTCTGCTCAAGTTTTTCTCATCCCAATGTAAACAAGAAAATAAATATAGTCTCTTTCTTCTTGTTCCCTTTTAAGCAGAATTCTCTTTCCTCTCCTTTAAGTCATGGCCAAACCACCCAATAGATTTTTTTTTTAAAAAAGAAAGAAATCTATATTTCATGCCCCCATTTCCTCCTCACTGATTGTTCCCTCCCAGTCTGGCTCCTGTCATCATTACACTGCTTAAATTATTCTCTAAGAGTCATCATGATATGCCAAGTCCATTAACCTTTCATAGTGTTTAATATTCTGTTTATTTCTAGAGAAGTGGATATTGCTTTCAAAAATCTTGGGTGTTCTGACCATGGATGAGGGATGATCTTAAATACCACTTGAATACTGATGTTTCAATGAATTTCAAAAAAATAATTAGAGTTCACTTTCATTTTATAAACAAAAGTATATCACAGAAATCCTTCAAGAGATCCTTCTTTCTTTACTTCTGTGAATGATCTTTGATCTCCTCCTAGCTCTCTGACTTTCCCAGCTTTGTAAACTCTGGATTCCTGTGAGAGTCAATTTTTCATCATTGGGACAAAATACCTGGGGAAAACAACTTAAGGAGGAAAAAACTGTTTGGGTCATGGTTTCAACCAATAGTTAGCTGAATCCATTACTATGGGCTTGTGATGAGGCAGAGCATCATGGCAGAGAGGGTATGGTGGACCAGAGCTGCTCACCTCCTGGCAGCCAAGTAGGGGAAAAGGGGGAGGGGGAGTCTGGCTGGGAGGAGAGAGAGAGAGGGCCAGAAACAAGATATACCATTTCAGGGAATGTCCCCAAATTGACTCCACATCCCAATAATGCCTCAAATGATGAATTCATTAATGAATTAATCCACTAATAACGTAAGGACCCATAACAATCCAATCAGCCTTCCCGAAGACCCTACAACTGAACATTGTTGCACTGGGGACCAAGCCCTCAACCCATTAGTCTTTGGGGAATACTTCATATCCAAACCACATAAGTCCCTTTGTTTTCTTTCTCTGCAATGCAGGTGTTGCCCAAGCACCTGTTCTTGGTCTTTGTCATTTCTTTGTACGATCTTCTTTTGTTATCCCATACTCAGACATGTCCTCTTTCCCAAACCTCTGCAATTGCCTCAATATTTCCCTCCAGACATTCCACTGACATCTTGAACCAAATATTTTCAAAACTTATTTCATTATGTCTCCACCAACCCTGTTCTTATGTTTGCTATTCATGATTAATACTGCTTACCTTTCTTCCGGTCAACAAAACCAGAAAATTCAGCATTAGCTTGAGAATTCCCTTCCTGCTTGTACATCTGAGGCCAACTGTCTCCTTCTACCTGAAATATTGCTCAAAACTACCACCTCTTCTCTATCACTCTGCCCCTACTCTACTTTTGATCTTTACTATGTCTTTCTAGCAAGAATATAAAGTCTTGCCCATCAGACTTTTCTTCCCAAGCCTCATCTCCTCCCAACTCATTTCACACTTTATTTAGAAATGAGTCCTAAAACAATGCCTGGCTTAAAACCCATTTTTGACAATGCTTTGCTAGCAGATTCATAAGTTTAATTTCTGGCTTCAAGATCTTTATAACTTAGTGTTTATGTACTCATTGAGAAAAAAGTTGCTTTCTTGGTATTTGAGAGCAGATCAAAAGCTTATAACCTCCAAAGAGCAAGCTACTCTTTGGGATCATTCCCATGCTATAATTCCCTGGATGAGATAGAACCCTCATTTGTTTTAGGTTGTGCAGATGTATTACATTTTTCCTCTTAAGAACTTCCACCTCAGTTAGATGCCAGGTTGTAGTTCTTTGGATCTGTTTGGGATGTCATGAGGCAACTTTAGTGTACCCATGGGGACCAGAAGACTTCAATTTCCTCTTTATCAGAAGTTTTCCTTTGTACACTTGTATCTCTGTAAGGGGCAAGAAAAGTCACCCTAGTTTTATATTTACTTATCATCATCATCTCAAAAATATGATTAAAAAATAAGCTCTCATAAGATCAAACAGATAGGAAGTGATCTGTCAATCACAACACATATTAGCATGTTTATGGGCCTCTGATAATCTTTGATGGTTAATATTTATGACTCTGTGGTTCATAAACCTAGGCCATCAGCAGGACCAGTTCACTACGATCTTGCTAAAACGTTAGAGACCTAGGGGGATTAGCCTTATCTCATCTTTCCACTGATGTATCTGTTATCAAATATGTGGATTTGGCATTAAAAAAAAACAATTCAGGTTTTGGCTATGTATGTACCTTTCAGAAAAAGTCATAGAATGGAAGGGTAATATTGGAGCAGAAAGAGAGTGAGTAGGCAGAAAAGAAGTAAAAGAGAGGACAAATTCCACTATTTTAGAATTCCTAAAATATGGGGGAAACGTTCTATATCACATACTAGAATACAATGTCTCAGCCTCCCAGAAACATCTATTCTATTTTAAAAAGCCAAAAATATATCACAGAGACTTAAATCCTTTTATAATTTTCTATGAGTAGAACAAACTGAGATTAGCAAGTGTTAACATTGGCAAGGGAACTGGAGAAAGAAAACAGAGGTGATGCACATTAGAACCATAAAAATCATGTTTTCAGATTTCATTCACTTTTATAACCAAAATAAAAAGACTGACTTGGCAGCAACCAACAAAGCCAATAACCCTCTTGCAATGGTGTCCAATATTCTAAAACATACGTTTTGAGTTATCTGGCCCCTGTAAGTTTCCTATTTCTCCAGGTGGGAATAAAGATAATCCTGACAGATTTACCCAGGTTCCATTGTCAAATACTTGTAGGTGGTACTCACTTCTTTTGTACATAATTCCACAAGGCTTTCAATTATTTCAGATGGTTTTGAAGTTTTGGAAAATAAAATCTCTAATTGGAATTAATTATAATTCTCTTTAATTTTGGAAACAAAATATGTCAGAAAAATTCACTATGAGAGTACCTGTAAATTACATGAATGTTTGAAGTTTAAGTGTCAGTGGTGTGTATGACAAGAATATAAAATTTTCACTAAGTTGAACACATTTATCAAACTTCTGAGCAGTTCAAAGCTCTGGCTTAAATAAAAAAGAAATGTGAATATTCTGAGTAGAATTTTGCTATTGCTAGATACAACATCTTGAGGTGACAGAGCAAGAAGGTGAGGCTAGGAAGTGGGATCCAGACTAAATTTTATCCTCAGGTCTTGCATGATTGACTTTACAGCAGGAGGAAAATGAATGGTCTCAATATAGGAGGCTCTGAAGCTCCTTTTACTTCTGATGCCAGAAAAGCTGCTGCCTCCACATTTTCTACTCTTTTTCTCTGGCATAATGTGAGGGAGAGGGTCAGGGGACACACTTGTGGCCTCTAATGGCCAGATAATGGACCACAATAAAAGTTATGTGTCCCCAGCTGGAGGTGAAGACATATAATGGTTGACAAGATCCATTATCTAACTATTAGAAGCTGGAGTGAATGGAGACAATTATTTCATCAAAGAAAAAAATCCATTTTCACTTATTCAAGAAAAAAAATTGCTTATGTGCTCTGTGTTTTCTTGAAAAATCCTGCCTTTGTATTCAAATAAAAATCCAATTGTAACAGTAGTCAATGTTTATGGAATACTTATAATATGCTCATTGGCTTCATAGAGAACAGGGTCTGTAGAATAGAACTCATCAATTTCAAACTTGACTTCAGCATTTACTTGGAGGAAGATAACACCTCCATGTCTCAGTTTTTCCAATGTATAAAATAATGAAAATAGCAGTGCATGTATCATACAGTCATCAAGGACGGCATATGCTAAGTATACAATAAACAACAGTTATAATTAATGTTATTGTTGTAATATTGTCATTGAGTAGATATATAGTTTAGATCTCTGGTTTATCCCATTTGATGAATTAAGACATATAGAGGATGAAGTCAATCTGTTTAATCTGGAGGTTTGTGAATATATTTTAAAAGATTCATTGTCCCATCAGAAAAAATTGAAAAAAAAGATTTTGTCTATGTGCCTTTTGGTGGATAAAAGGGTTCATGGCCTTAAAACAGCCCTTGATTCTCAAAATTATAAGAATCCCTGATGAATTAAATTTAACATATGATTTCGCCTGGCAAGTGATGCAGGGTGGTTATTGAGCAAAAATATTTTTAAGTGATTTCTTTTCCTTTGTATTGTTTTTTAAATGCTAGGAAAAATCAAATATTAAAATCAATAACAGGTACCTATTCTGTCTGCTGAGTGCCAAAATAGGTACATGCATACCATCACAGAATGGTCTATTTTTCACCTCTTTTTGAGATGAATGTCTTTTCAAGAAACATTTGAAAGAAACAAAACCAATTCAGTTACAAAGGTGGGAAGCTATGGATTGAGTGTCTTGGTAATAGTTCTGTAGCAATCAATAAATACATTTTTTGACATTTCATTGGGCCTTTAGGGACCCCTAGAATTTGAGTCAAGATTCTCATACATATAATGGTATCATGATATCAATGTTTCCTTCTTTCATAATGCACTTGAAAAAGGAATCTGCGTCAACCCCTTCCACCCCTTTGGATATAAATTTTGTGCAGGATCACTCTCTGTTCAACTAATGCCTGGCTGTTGGAGCTATTAAACACTAAAAGAGGATTTGTGGGCCCAGGAAAAATTTAAAACTGTTATCATTATAATTGAAAAAATAAATACCACTTGTTTTGTAGAGAAGAATTATATCACAGTGGTTAGAAATAGATCCTCTAAAGACAGGCTGTAAAGGCTCAAATATCAATTGTCATTACTAACAGTACAACCATGGGACAATGAATTCACCTATCTCTATATCAGTTTTCTTATCTTTAAAATGGGAGTATATATTGCATGTATTTCACGGAATCGCTGTGTGAGAACCAACTGTATTAACTCTCTCTCTCTCTCTCTCTCTCTCTCTCTCTATATATATATATATATATATATATATAATTGCAAGGATTACATAATCCTGTGCCTAGAATATAAGAGCTGTATGAATGTATCATTATTATGTAATCCATTTCTTATGAATTAAGAAAAGAATACTTATGTGCTAATTCTATCTCATCTGCTTCATGACCTTTACACTTAGACAAACCATTACCTCTGAACTCCATTTTTCTTACCAATATGAAGATATATTCCCTAAATCCATGATGATGTGCAAAATCAATAATATGCCAGTGGTTTGTAACTTATGGACCCTGTCTATGTTTTGAGTCTCAAAACATCTACAAACTTTATTGGGCCTTGTATGTTTTGAAAAAAAAAAATCATTTTATGGTTAATTCTGAGTAATTTCAGAATCAAAATGCTTAACAGAGAAATTGTTTTGACTTTACTTGTGCATATCTTTTATGACATGAATTTTTCTGTGGGATTAATTCTAGTTAAGACTCTCTTCCTCTTTAAGTTTTCTCAGATTTTATATTTTGGGGTTTGATGAGGTATCTGAATGAATCAGAATTCTGGTTCAAAGTAAGAGCTGACCCCATTACTGACTCCTTCACATTCAGAGAAACTGAGGGGAGGTCATTGAATATTAATGGATTTTTGTTTCACAGCACTTTTTTTTTCAAAATTCTAAGCTCCTTTTGCTAGTTTCTAAACATTTTAACTCAATTTTCACTTTTAATTTTTGATGCATTATAGCATTTAGATGATTCTCACATTGGTTAGATTAGCCTTGTGTTTTACCCTTGTTTGCCAGGAATTTAATATTTACAAAATCAATATGTATAAATATGTGCTTGCTCAACTTTTCTATTTCTGTCGGTAGTCATAAAGAGCTGAAATGCTTTCGTCATTTCAGCTCAATAACCTTCCTCTCTTCAGGATTTCTGGGGTCACTAAAAAAAAGACATTCTGGTTGTTTATTCTTCTACTTTGTTAGGGAAATAAACCCAGATGTTATCATTTGTTTTCATGCTTCTGTAAGTTGTCTTTCATTGAATACTTGGTGGCTTAAAGCAACTGTGCTTTATTATTTCTCACTCTTCTTTGGCTTGGCTGGTTGATTTTTCTACAGTCTCGCCTGGGCCTATTCATGTGCTTGACATCAGCTGACAGGGCTAGGACTGGAGCTCAGCTGGGCTTGCTGGGAGGCTGAGCCTCTCTGTCCATGTGGTCTTTCATCTTGAGATTCTACATATTTCAGTCCCTGGGCAGCATTCCAAGAGAGGAAAATGTTGAAGACATGAGGGCCTGGTTCCTGAACTCACACAATGTCATTTCCACCTTATTCCATTGGTCAAAACATGTCACAAATAAGGACAGTCCAGATGTAAGCATTGGGAAAAGAGATTCTCCCATTTTGTGGAAGAAACTGCAATTATTTCTGGTCATATTTAATCTACAAAAATGCCTGTTTTTTTTTTCCTCAGCTAAGGTTTTCAGTGCTAGAATGTTGACAGAAACTGTGAACTTTTGTCAGTGGCACTAAAGAAAGCCAGTAACAAGCGCCCATGAGTTTTCAACTCAGAGGCAGCACCCACTCACTTTAGTTACTCAGCAGGTATTAGTAAGGCATCTATTCTATGTACGAGCACTAAGGTAAACTATAAATGGTCGCTGATCCTCATACAGAATTTAACTTAGACTGCAGCCCCCCAAAAGTCATAACCTAGAAATAGATAATAAACTTTGAATAATTTGATGTTTTTATTGGCTGTCTACTAGATATACCCAAGCTCTATATTGGCATTCTAAATGTAACAATGAATCTGAGTCTCTGGTCACATGACTTGGTAATAAGTAGAAGCATACTATAAACAAAAAAATTAACATAAACAAAGTTAATCAAATCCAAGAATAAATTAGTATTATAAATATTATGATAGAATAGTCCCAGCTCCAGTCCCATCATCGTTCTGGAGATTCAAGATTAGGATATGCTTCCAAGAAGGGGTGAGTCTTTTAAAGCAGATACATGATCTTCAGGCTGACCAGTAAGGGCTGTGAGATCAAGGAAGGTAAAGCAGCATAAACAATAGAAGTGGATTATATAAACCTTGGAGAGGAATGAAAGCTGAGATTTGTTCAGTGTGTCTGAAACCCAGAATTCTGGGTGAGATGGAGAAGGAGAGCAAGGAAGGAAGGAAAAACAGAAGTGATAAACAATGAACAGAAGTGGCCAGGGACTTAATTATGGAGGACCTTAAATAGCATCCTATAAAGTTTGAATTTTCTCCTATAGGTAATGGGACTCTGCTGAAGGATTTTCATCAGAGGGTGACAAGATAAAATTTGCATTTTTAAGAAGATCACTCTAACCTCTATAAGATAAATAGGCTAAGGCAAGAGTAGAGACAGAGAGAGTAGCTAGATTACTGCACTGATCAAACAAGCTTTGATAATGACTATGGCAATGGCAGAAAGGATAAAGAGGAAGAGATGTATCATACCTTCAGTAGACATGTTTTGAGTGTCTACTGAGTGCCAAGTGATACTCTAAGTGCTGGGAATATTATGCCATAGAACTGACCTTGTAGATTTAGAAAGAAATCATTCTGAGGCAGATATAGAACTTCTTTGAGCAGAAGGACACATTACCTAATTGAGTATAGGAGTGACGAAAAGGAAGGATCCCAGAAGTCCCAAGTGGAATTAATGGTGGCATCTTAACAATAAGACAACTGTTTTTAAACAGTAGGTACTAGAAGATCAAGAAAGAAAGCATTCTTTTATAGGTAAGCCAAAAATAACACTGAAAATATGCATATCCAGTGGAGGCTTACAGAAATGCCAGTTGTACTTATATTCATATATTGTCTTCAATTTTCAAAGATGACACATAAACAAGAGTAAAGGTGTATGTATAAATGGGTGACAGTGAGTCTGACAGAATTATTCCACTGCTTTCATCTTTTCTATCCTTGACAAACTCAGCCTATCTTCCTATGTGTGGTTTAATTGAACTTGACCCTAAGATTTGATAACTCCAATTCCCTGTGGCTCAATAATTGGGCCCCATGTGTGATAAAGGCAGGTTGCACTAGGAATCCCCCAGCTGCTACTTATGTGAATGGATTAAATTAGAACTTCCCAGTATCCTGCCTGCTCCTGATTTGATCATGGCCATAAAGATATATTTTCAGTTAAATTTCTACATAAAAAGCCAACAATAAGGGGCTGGGGATGTGGCTCAAGCGGTAGCGCGCTCGCCTGGCATGCGTGCGGCCCGGGTTCGATCCTCAGCACCACATACAAACAAAGATGTTGTGTCCACCAATAACTAAAAAATAAATGTTAAAATTCTCTCTCTCTCTCTCTCTCCCTGTCTCATTCTCTCTTTAAAAAAAAAAAAGCCAACAATAGGAAAACAGCCAATAATAATAACTTACTCCCTTTCCGTTTAGAGGTTCATAACACTATTATGCCATGACTAGAATCCATTATTATATTCTGGGTATCTAGTTCATCTATTTTTAGCATAAATATCTAATTCTTGGCACAATGATGAACCTATTACATATGACTAACACTCAGTGTTTGACATTAATCTTGCTCCTAGTTTTTCATTAGGTCAATCAGAAAGCCTTTATGGAGTCCATATTCTATACTCAGCAGTTTAGGACTTGGGGAAACTGCTTCAAGTATGATGAAAAATCATCCCTCACTAGCAAAGAAGATATGTAGATAAGTAAACAAATACTTGCCATAAGGCATTCATTCATTCATTCGTTACTTGCTCTATTTTGATATATAGGAATACAAAAATAAATAATACTGCTCTCAAGACAATATTGTTGTGTGGATTTCTAAATGATTATGAGCAGAGTTTAGCACTTTATGTAAGTTAGCTTATTTTTATCTTCTGGAGCTTTACAGGGCAGGTGTTACTGCTTGTACCATGGAGGAGAAACTGGAGGCTGAAATCACTTGCACAAGGTCACACAGGAAGCTAGGACCAAGTTAGCATATAGTATATATGGGTCTAGCATATATGGGTCTAAACCCTGTGATCTTTTCTCACAATACAAGCCCTCAGCATGAAGCGCTAAATTCTAAAAATAATAATTAAAACAACAAAAAAACATAATAAACTTCACTTAATATTGCCCTTCTTTACTGCCTCTTGTGTACCCTTTATGTTTACACTCCCCAAAAATGTAGTTCACATTGTCAAAATATTTACCTTATACTTGCACATCAGCCACACTTTGAAGTCCCCATCACACAGATATACCAAACACGTTGGCCTGGGACCAATAAAAATCTAATCTGTTTTTCTTAAAAAAGTGACCTCTTAGTTTGCAGTGAAATATAATCTTTTCATTCTTATTTTACTCACCAGGAAGGAGGTTGTGTGGCATAATAAAAAGATTATGTGTTTCAGAATCAGACTTTTCTGAGTTTAAATCCCAACCAAGCAAGGATCTGTGTCCATCTCTGTGACCTGTGCCAGTTTCTTAGACTTCCTAGGCTTTACTTATTTAATATACAAAGCAGGAATGATACTACTTACCATTCAGGAATGTTGCAAGAATTAATATTTTTCAAGTATAATAGAAAAAAATGTTTTCAATTTTCAGGCACTCAATAAATATAATTGTTTATCACCACTACCACCACCATCAGCAGCACAATCTCTTCTGCATTTGGTAAAGTCCATAATCTCTTTCTTAAATTCCTTCCTCCCTAGAGTTTATCCAAGAGATGCTTTTCTGCATTTTTTTCATATTGTTTCTTCTCTCCTACTAATCATACTCTGCATTCTATTGTTCCCAGGTGTTCTTATTCTTGGTCCATTTCTCTTCTTATTTTTAATATTCATCCCAGGATATGTTCATCTTCCTGTGATTTCCTCTACCTCTAATACCTTTCCTAGATTTGTGTGTGAGTCCTAGTTCTTTCCTTTGAATCTAATATCTGTGTATGCCAATGTCCACTAGACACTCTAGGACAGTGTGCTATGGGCAACCCAAACTCAGCAGACCCAAAATGAATTAGGAATAATTTGTCTTCTTCTTCCTCTAAATTATTTGTCTTTTGTATTCACAATGACCAGTAAAAGATCTCATCACCTACCCAATGATGGACAACAGAAATCTGGGCGTGAGCCTAGATAAGTAGCCTCCAACCCAATTGGTAAATAAATAATATGGATTATTACTCTTTTTTAAGAGAGAGAGAAAGAGAGAGAGAGAGAGAGAGAGAGAGAGAGAGAGAGAGAGAGAGAGAAGAGAGAGAATTTTTTAATATTTATTTTTCAGTTTTCCATGGACACAACATCTTTTATTTTATTTATATGTGGTGCTGAGGATCGAACCCAACGCCCTGTGCATGGCAGGCGAGCGCACTACCGCTTGAGTCACATCCCCAGCCCTGGATTTTTACTCTTAATGTTTCTTATCTTCTGCTCTTCTCTCTTTTGGTATTGCCCAGGTTAGGCCCCACATCATCATTCCCATCTCCTCACCTTTCAATGGATTTTCTTACCTCCTGGGAAACTACTCCAATACTGACTGCATACTGCTCACTAAACTTTCTGAAATGTCCAGGGTACACTTTCTGTCTATACATGGAGCTCTCCAACAAAGTTAAGAATGCATAAAGGGAAAATAAAGACATAAAATTAATCCATATAAATTCAAGCATAAGTAGCCCACATAATGCCCAACAAAGTAAGCCCTTTGACCCCTCCCATCCTTCTGTGTTTATGCCCATCATAATCCCTGAGATTATAAATTCAATGGGTTTTATTCTTATGATTATGTGAAGATATATGGTACAGTTGATGTTAAGAAGGAGTTTATCCAAGTGGACCTGGCCTATTCACAGGAGCCCTTAAAAGACAGTATTCTCTGGTGTGTGTAGAAGATGGAATCTGAGAGTCTAAGCACGGGAAGGCTTCTATGTATATTGGTTGGCTTGCATATTTGGAGGCCAAATCAAGGAATATGTGCAATTCCTGGAAAATAAGAGTAGCTGAAAACAAAATTCAGCAAAAGACTTTGTAACCTCAGCCCAATCATTGTAAGAAATTACATTTTACCAACTACCAGAGTGAGCTTGGAAGTAAATATTTCCCCAGAGTTCCCAGAATTTGATATAGTCCTCCAAAGACCTTGACACTGAGCAGAGGACCCATTCAGGCCATGACAGGCTTCTGACCTACAGAAAAGTTAATGAAAGAATGGATGTTTTTAAACTCATAAGTTCATGGTAATTTGCTATGTAACAATACAAAACTAACATATCAACTCACTGTTGACACTAATCAATGTCAATCTATTAGTGAATGATTTGAAAGAGTGAGCTGATGGATGGGGGATGGTTAGAGATGGACAGGTGAGTGAATGAATGATGTTCTCAACAGCATGTTCTGAGAACCTCACCCAGTGCTGGGCACACAGTTGGCACTTCATATGTATTAATTGTCTTAGTGGGAAAATATGATAAGAATAAATTATAACAAGAATAAAGATGAGTGTGGTGCTCTGTGTCTTGACTACTGATCAGTAATCCCTTTCATAAACTGAGTCAGAGAATAAAATTGTAGAGAGGCAGAAAGTAATAGGAGATAATTAGAAAAAGATGCAGAGCCCCAAACACTAAAGTCTTCTACCTGATGCAAAGGAGTATTGACCCTTTATATATAAAAATGCAAGACTTCTTTATCTTAACTCTTTTAATATTTAATTTAAATATTTCCTCCCAGCATGTCTTACTTCTTTTTGGTTTAATTATTAGCAACTTTTATTATTGATAACTTGGTAAGTTTTTTAAAAAGTTGGTATATACTGAACTTTTTATGTTCTTTTATAATTTTATGTTTCTCTTTTCCTTACAAAGTAACAGATCTGGTAATTGTCCTTAGTTTTTTGGTAGTCTTGTGGTGTGTAGCAATGTCTTAGCTGGCACCTTTAGGACTAATGGTTGGTTATAAATTAGAAAAGTTGGTTAAAGTGGGAAATCATTAAAATTAATAAAGTATCTTAATTCATTCTTCTTGGGCATAAGACTACTTCCTGTCTTTGAAAGTGAATCTGCTGATGAGTACTTCACCAGTCTTGCCCAAACCACTTCCTAAGGCACAGGTACGGTTCTCTCTTAGGGTTCTTTAAAGTAGCTGGAGAATCTATAAGCCATTTGTGTATAGACTCTTTCTAGTTTTATGATGTTCTCCCAGTCTTTTCATTATTGTCTCACCCACCCACGATCCAAATATTTACGAATTAAGGATTCAACTGCCTTTTCTCACTTAGATAGCACTTAACAACTAAGGTGCCAACATTGACGAGTACAGTCACTTTTACAGATTTGGGAACAAACCATCTGACTCTTGGAAGACTTGTTCCACCACCAGTAGGTGCAGCAGGGCACAAGAAAAGAGCCTAGCTTGCCAGATTGAGCACTCAGCATGCCATGGCTCTCAGCCAAGGCATTTTACAGTTGGAAGGAAAAGTGTGGTTAACCCACTGAGATGGCCCAGTGAAGACCAGCAAAGACGGTTCTGCATTATACCCTCCGTGACTTTAGTCAGGTCATTTAATTCACATCTCAGTTTACTCATCTGTAAAATGCAAATTAAATTAGCACCCATGTTGATGGATTTTTTTTTTTGGTGGTTAAATAATCAAAACGTAGGGAAATGCTTAAAAACATGTATGGTGCATAATAAGTGTCTGAAAATTAAAATAATGAAAATAAATATAAGTGAAAATTAAATGTATTAAAAATGGATATGATTATTTATAGAACTTTAAAATTATTTCACATCACAATGTAATATTAATATTGTTGTTGTCACTGTTATCACCATTACATAGTATAGATAACATTTATTGAACATTAACTGGCAAGACAAGTACTTTATATGCATTATTTCCTTTTGTAACTAGTTCAACATTGCCAGTTATTAAGCAGTAGCACCAAGAGAGAAATTCATTTGCTTTTATTCCAGAATTTCTGCGACTTATTAGATTGTTTGTGCTGTTTCTTTTCTGAAAAGTATTTTATATTTGAGTTACAAAAAACGTATTGACTACAATAAGATGATATAAATTTAAAACAATCTTATGTTACCAATAAAAATTGAACTCCTTTTTTTTGGGGGGGGATACTGGGGACTGAACTCAGGAGCATTCAATCACTGAGCCACATCCCCAGCCTTATTTGGTATTTTATTTAGAGACAGGGTCTCACTGAGTTGCTTAGTACCTCACTATTGCTGAGGCTGGCTTTGAACTCATGATTCTCCTGCCTCAGCCTCCTGAGCCACTGGGATCACAGGAGTGTCCCGCCATGCCCAACTTGAACTCCTTTTAATACCTTGAAATATATAAGTTTTACATTTATATATGAAATTTTACACACATATACATATATGTATGTATATACCCACAGTTTCCTGCTTAATGGCAATTCCCAAATCTCATCACCATTGGTCTCTGGTCAAATCCAGAGACCCTCCTCAGCACCTTTCATAAGGCTGCTCTCCTGAAACGAGTCCCTTGGTCTTTGTCATCGGGAAGCATTTCCTCTCCTCCATGTTTGAAGCACAGTTTGGGCTGGGTGCCGTCTTTAGTTCTAGGGGTTTGCTCCTTCAGTGTTTTGCATGCACCAGCCCACGTGTTCCTGGCCTGAAAGTTTTCTGGTGAGAAATCCACTGAGGGTCTAACGAAGATTCCCTTGTATATGATAAATCACTTTTCTCTCTTTCAAAATTCTCTGCTTTAAACTTTGATCATTTACCTGTAATGTAAACATCTTGGTGTTGACATCTTTAGTTCCAACTTATTTGGGATCCTTTAGGGGGTCACAGATTTGAGTGTCTGTTTCCCTCCTCAGGATTGGGAACTTTTCAGCCACTATTTCTTTAAACTTGCTTCACTCTGCATTCTTTCTCCTTCCCTTTGGAACCTCCATGAAGCCTACATTGATCTGCTGGATGCTGTCCCATGAGTCCTGCAGGTTTCCTTCATTCTGTGTCATTGTTTCTTCCTTCTCTTCCTCTGACTCGGTAATCTGAAATGAAATGTCTTTGAGCTTGCTGATTCTGCTTGATTGAATCTGCTGTCGAAGCTCCCTGTTGAATCATTCAGTTCATTCATTATATTTCTCAGCTCTTGGATTTTGGTTTGGTTCTTTTAAATGATTTCTATCTCTTGGTTGAACTTCTAATTTTGCCCTTGTACTGGTGTCTTTCTGATTTTATTTCATGGTCTATCTATATTGTCTAGTAGCTCAATGCTATTTTTCAAGAGTATTATTTAGAATTCTTTGTCAGGCAATTAGTAGATCCCCATTTCTATAGTTTAGGTAATTGAAACATTATTTCGGTCCTTTTATGGTGTCATGTTTCCTTGATTCTTCATGTTGTTTGTAACCTTGCATTGGATATTTGTGCATTTAAAAAAGTAGTCACCTCTTCCAGTCTTTACAGACTGGCTTTAGCAAGGAAAGCCCTTCATCAGTATCTAGTGAAGAGATGCTTGACCAACTACCAGAGTGTTCCAAGGGGCTATGCTGCTGAAATGAACAGGCAGGCTCCCCTAGCACTTGGGCCTTTTTATTTATCACTTATTTCATTTCACCACCCTTTCCAGAAGCCTCTCCTAAACACAACTTCACCTGTGCTCTCTCAGCACGACCCTGGTGTGCACAGGTATCATCTGGCTCCTTTACTTTGCCATGTAGGAACTGGAGCTCATAAATCTTAGGCAGGCCACTACGCTGGCTAATGTCATTCTGTGAGTGATAAGTTGTCCTTTGTCTCTGACCCAGGAATCTAACATCTTCTGCCAGCACTTTGGAGAGTGAAGAAGGCTGAGTCCTTCACTCATAGGTGGGGTGAAATCCCAGACAACTCTTCACAGTTCTCAAAAGGTGATGGTCTTTGTGTTAAGTATGTGTAATAGAGATTCATGTGCTTTGAAAAAATTGTACTTCAATAAAGTTCAACCTTTAAAAATGCTAACAACACTTTGAATCCAATTATTGCCCTCTTTATTGGGAAATCTAGGATGCTCGTTCCAATGTGTAAGCAAGATCTCTTAAATAGTTTCAGGGCCTACATTTACCACATTGAAGTCTGGATATTGGTGGCTTTCTTTGGTGCTCTGAAGCTTTTCTGACACTACCACATCTACAGAACAAAATGAAATATTGTGTGTACCTATATACACACATATCACACACATATATAAATTGTGTATGAATCAATTGATTCAACTCTGAAGTCTTTACAAAACTAAAGGGTCTATGCAACATTTCCTTTGGAGTAAATGAATACACAACTACAAACATATCACTGTACAAGTGAGGAAAATGTGTCAGTTTTTACATAATCAGTCAAGCGAGTAATAATATCATTTTCCTCTTGTCATCTACATGTTATTTAGGGAATTAAAATCCCACTAACATTTTCCTGTATTAGACTAATAATTTGAGAAGCTAAGCTAAAGGAAAAATTGCTGTGGAATCATAATGGAAATAATAGTACCTTTCTTTGTAGATCAGATTAAGGCAGTTTGCAATGAAAAAAAAGCTGATATTGTTCACCAGAGAATATAGCATTAGGATTCCAATTTCATAATTTGAAAGCTTGGCTTACACAGATAAATCATTTTAAGCTTTTTGGCAGTGTTAAGTTTGTTGTCAAAATTACAAAATTCCTGCTGACATTCTTAGGAAAGGGACGCAAGTGCAGCTCTGATTTGCCTTTGCCATCAGCTCCTTTCTTCTTGCTTTTCTGAAGTACACAGCACACAGTCGTCATCTAAGTCACGTGCTGGGTAATGGCTCCCAGGTCTTTGATCTCTATTCTATGGGTAACTTAGTGGCCACTGATGACTCTCTTTAAACACATGAACTCTTTTTAAAGCAGTCCACATATGAAAATATAAAGATGGTGTTATTTCTCCCATAAAGACAAGCTTTCAGCAAGGTGCCACAGCCCTGCCTCTGCTGTCCCCCGTGGTCCAATCTGCAGCCCTGCCTATAGGCCCAGGCCTTTCAGGACATTGGTGCCCAAACAGACTCTTGTCCTTCAGATCCTGAGCACAGAGGTTTCTCTACCATTGCATACTGATCTCTGTGTATCCAAAATTTTGTTAATCTTAATATTTAATCATACAAGTTTCACATGAGCAAATTCTTTTTGCAAAGAAAGGAAATGTTCCAAGCAAGGGTAAAGTCTCTTCAGTGCCTGTGTCTAGTCATAGACTGTCATCACCATCTGACCTGTGAGCGTCCTTCAGGGCCATGTGCAGAGGTCAGAAACCAAGCTTCCCGGCATTTCTGGTCCGGGGCTGCCTGCTAAGGCCACCGCCAGCGCTGTCTTTGTCCCCACATCGGGGTGCTGCTGGGGCCCTTTCATGTGTTCACCATTTCACAGCCTGAACAGTGAAGTGAGTAGGTGAAGCCAGTACAGCAACATGATCCAACCTTGGGACTTTCACCTCTGTCATCAGCAATGAGACCGTGGTGCTGAGCCCGAGTAAGAAGTCCAATTACATCTTTGCCAATTACATCAATGAGACCTGTTCTTTATGCCTCAGGTTACTACCTGGAATCTGGGAAGGTCAGTCTGCTGAGCTGCCAGAGTTTGAGAATCGCAAACAGGAGGCATTTAGGGACAAGAGGCGTTTGCTTCTCCGTGAAAGAAGCCTGGGGGGAGCCAGGCAAGGCCGTGGGGCTGCCAAGCACAAGGTTCTGAGTGCTGCTTTGCCAGCCTCAGCACACGGCTTCCTGCTCATGGGCCAGTGAGCTCTGAAGCAGAGCAGGCCTGGTACCAGTGCCTCAGTTTGTCTTCCCTGCTTAATAAAAGGCAGCCCTTGAGTTTATTTTCTTTTGCTATGATGCACTTTTGATTTGAGTCAACAAATGTTCATTATTTAGAAAAACTAAGAGAAAAGGGGAATGAGGAAGGGCAAGGGGACTGAGGTTCAGTGCCAGCTCTCCTGGATGGAGAGGGGCATGTGTGGACCACGGATGCCAGACACACTGTGCAGAGGGGACTGGGGGGAGCCAGACAGGAGAGGAGCTGGGCTGCCAAACCCTAACACAGTCGAATAGCCCTGACTGCAGAAGGG
Organism: Ictidomys tridecemlineatus; assembly: GCF_052094955.1. Classification (NCBI taxonomy): domain Eukaryota; kingdom Metazoa; phylum Chordata; class Mammalia; order Rodentia; family Sciuridae; genus Ictidomys; species Ictidomys tridecemlineatus. Next base: position 50,090,118 of record NC_135490.1, read on the forward strand.
AACAGCTGGGAGGACAAGGTCTGCGGTACCCAGGCCAACACCACTGCTTCCCTGGCCCCCCGGGGAAGGAACACCTGCTTCAGCTCAAGCCTGAGAGCGTCTTGGCAGGGGAGGCGTTCTAGGTGTACACCACACTCCTGTGGCCAATGCCACCCACGGTGCCTTCTTTTAAGGAACTCAGGGCAACGATTCTCCACCAGGCTCCCCTGCACGTTGCCGGGAGTCACTCAGGGGTCTCATTCACATGTTGGCAGATGGAGTTGCTTTCAGATGTCATGAATGTTCTGTTTCAGCTGGGATGACAAGTGTTCTCAAAGGCAAGAAATGCACACCTTAGACACAAACATCCTCGCTGTCTGAGATGACGGGGCCACTCCATGGGACAGGGAGCTTCAAAGGGGGTCCCGCACATTCCCTGGGTGGAAACAGCAACATTGGAAGCGCTGCCCCTGGACTCACCTGTCCCTCCTCCTGAGAAGCAGCTCCCAACACCTTGTCCATTTCCAGCAGCTGAGTGATGGGGAGTCCTCACAGCAGCCAGGGCACTGCTTAGCGCCTTCCTAGAGGAGTGGGCCCTGCGATTCTGCCATCCAGGCCACCTTGAGGAGGCCGGCCGCAGCAGCCGGAGGACAGCCCGCTCTCCCCGTGCACTCTGTGGACCATGAGCTGGAACTACCGGAGCTGAGCGCTCCTCGGGGGTCCACCACGGTGGGAGAAGTTCCCCTGCTCTGCGCAGCACCTGGTTCCAAGTCCACGAGGCCTTGACAGCATCCCAAATGCACAAGGCAATACTTTATTTCTTTGAGGTCTGGAAGGTGAGATGAATGGATGCATGTTGTTGGTGTACAATTCTTCACAGATAAAGGTCAGTTTAGTAACAAAACCCAGAAACCAGCTCCAGTGTCTGGTGAGGAGGTAATGTCCATCGTGGCCAATACCCAGGACCTTGAGAGGGATCCCACCCTCTGGGACACGGCCCAGGTGCCACCCACTTTCCCCAGGGGAGCACATTCGGGTGGGATACTGGAGATGCACTTTTATGGCAAAATGTGCTGGTGCTTCCCCTAGAGGTTTGCAGAGTAGCCCTTCCCCAAGCCACACTGGAGAAAGGTGGCTGCAGCCGAGGAGAAGGAGAAGAAAGGATGCAATTTTCTTTGAGGTAAGCAGTTTATTTAATAAATTTATATGAGTTTTTCCTCCCAAAGAACTAAAAAGAGGAGAACCAGCAGTAATCAAGATGTCTTAATTCCTTGACATAAACATACACACAGATTAATGAAGCTTGCAGAGATTCTTTATAAAGGAAAGATTGCTTATGGATTCATATCAAAATTTTCATGCTAATCCCAGTGAAGAGATAGAGTATCTGGTATCAGAGTTAATAATCTGATTGCCAAGCTGTCCGAGACAATTCCACCCAGTCTGAACTCCAATCAGTCCACCTCGTCTCATTTCAGTGTGCTTGGCGTCTCCGGCCCCGTGTCCCTGCACCGAGCCGCCACCTCAACAGTGATGGAAGATATGATGTAAACATGTTGACAAATTAAATTTTTACATTTCAGAGGCGATTTGCTGAGGACGCTTGTGTCGAGAATATGGGTCTGATTATACAATTCCATAGGTACCCCAGGATCATTTTCTTTGTTAGGTTTTGTCTTTTCTTTGACCTCAGGCTTTGAGCGGCTGCTAATGGCAATTCATTCTGTAACTTCAGAGGGTGGGAGAGGAAAGGGAGCAAGATGGAAGGATAGGGAGGTGGACCCACTCACCCACAGTTAAAAAGGAAGACCAGACATGACAGGATTTCATACCTGCCCTCGGCTGCACACATCCATTAATAGCCAACCGATCATTCCCAAAAGTTACATGGAAGCAAGCAACATCTTTCAGTTCATTTGTTTCAATATGTTTTTTTTTCCCCTCCAGAAAATGAAGAGCAAAATCCTCTTAAAATGAGCCCCATTTTCACTCTTCAATATTTTGAGGAGCTCCAAAGTTTAATTTGATGTTGTTTACTCTACTTAAGCGAACCATTAATGGGAGACTAATTCTGAATTTGTTCTGGGTGGTGCAATGATTAAATTATATCAGTTCAAAACTGCAGATGCTGCCAGTTAGGTATTTCACGTTGCAATGTGCTCACAGTTGCCTGTAGTGAGTTTTTAATTGTCTCAGTTTTATTTTTAAAATCAAAGAAGTTAAGAAAAAATCTTTTTAGGTGAAGAATAAAAATACAAGTACATGGGAAGACAGCTTAAAACGTGCAGAAAGTATTTACACCTCAGACTTGATCTGCTTTGTTTCCCCCAAAGACTTACTGATTTTAAATAGAGGTTTTTCAGGCTCCCTGGGAGAATTGAAGGAGCTCCACTGGAGAGCTCCTGGTTACCAAAGGTCAAGCTAAAGGTCGTGCCACGTTCCGTGATTCTCCTGTTTAAGCTGCTTCCATCCACTGGGCATGATTCTGATAAACTCAAATCACAGCCTTTATGGAGAACTAGTGATAGCAACTAAAATGCACATGTTTTATAACCACGCTCAGGCGTGTTTTTTAGCTTCCACTTTCCCTACCAATATTTCAAAAAGAGACTTTGTTTCTTGATCCCTTGTCCACAATGAGACAGAGTGAGTCAATCAGGAATTGAATTAGAAAAAAGCAAAATTAAAAAAAAAAAACCTAAATCTAAACAAAAACAAAAAAGCATTTAGTGATCCAGGAGGCTCTGGCTATTTTAAGTGGAGGCTGTGAATTTTGATGTTCAAAATTTTGACCATAGCTTGGGCAAGTAACAACCTAAGCATTGCACTGAATATAACATACTTGAGAAAGGAAAGGGAAATGTTAGAGAAGGAAAAATGAAATCAATCCTACTCACTTATAGTAACCCTAAAAATATCGGCCACATTTGCAAACCTTCCAATGGGGTCCACGCTGGTCCAGTCATTTCTAGGACTCTATCCCTTGCAGGAGCCTCACTCACTCCAGGCTTTGCTTCTATTGTCACACTGACCTCTTCTTTCCAGTGCCCTTTCTGGCTCCAAATCTCCCTCTTCTGATGAGGGCACCAGTGGTCACATGGGATCCCACCCTAAACCCTCCTTCCAAATAAGGCCACATCCCCAAGTTCTGCAGACAAATACAGGGATGTGTATTTTGGGAGATAGCAATTCAACCCAAAACTATAGTAATATTCTGTCATCTGATACTTTGTGCAAAACAAAGGGACCCAGGTTCTTGCTCCTATGTTTCACCTCTTTGGAATGTCAACGTGTTTGAAAGCTCTAGAAACACCAAGAAATGCTGTGGGGTGGAGGGCAGCAGTCACTTCGGCTCCCCACTCACTTCATGGGCAAAGAGCAAGGATTTGCTCTTATCCAGCGCAGGCCACGGCACCGAGGTGGTCACCTAACTACAGATTCCACTCCTTCCTTAGCCTCCTGGCAGGAAAACCTTCTTGCCGCATCCGTGGTCATGTTCTGGTACACATGATCATGGCACAAATACAGCTGGGGGGTGTGGTTTTCCACTTTCTCAGTAGACTCTGGGAGTGGCTGTCCATCACAGATAAAACAAAAGCAGGGGTGAAGACAGAGCTGGGCAGGGTGGGCAGGGTGGATGGGAGCCCCTGAGGGCTTACTGAGTAGAAGGCTCCTCCAGGGGGTGAGTGGTTTGGAAGCAGCTCTTGTGGATGGTCCGGGGGCTGTCTGGTGTCGCTGAACCCTCCTGCTTCCTGCTTGAGCACTTGCCATGCGTGGCTTAAGAATCAGTGCCTGGTGGCAGTATCCGTCAATTTGTGGGGCCGAGGACCCCAGAGGGAGCTGATGTCGGCTGCCCACGTGCAGAAGCTGTGTTCCCCACATACAAATGCAGGACATTTAATTAGACTTAAAGGTGTGGATAATAGAAAATGTAAAAACAAAATGAGGGAATATGGATGTCCAAGTATATATACTTGCTTTTTATGTCATTTAATTATAATTTCATACAATTTAATGTTTGATAAAGGCTGTCTTGAACAGCCAGCACCCAGAGCGCCGAGGTGTAATGACACGCTTGACCATTTACAGAGTGAAACAGATCCAGTCGCCTGGGGCAGCAGACTTCCCACTGCTGCTTGGAAAAGGCAAAATTCACCTGCTACAGCTCCCAGCGGAACATCCACCCCAGGCTCCTCTTCTGCCTGGTGTCTCTGGGACGCTCTTGTACCTCAGGTGCAGCAAGGTGACAGGCCTTCCACTGGGCTCCTCATCTGCCCACTGCCCGCTGCTCTCATCCACAGCCCTTCAGTCCCCCAGCTTGTTTTCCTAGTTCTTTGGAATCACCGTGAGGGCCCCTCTCCTCCCTGTGGCCGCAGCCCCAGTTCTGCCATTCCCACTTCCATGGTACATGTTTCTAAGCTTCTAGGCAAATCTGATTGTCGAGTCCATTTTCTGTGGCTGTAACTGAATACCACAGACTGGGTGATTTATAAGAAGAGAGGTTTGTTCGGCTCACAGTTTGGGAGACTGGCAAGTCCAAGGTCAGGGCCTGATGGGAAGGGCACCTTCTGGCTGATGCAACTCTGCAGAGGCCTGAGGTGGTGCAGAGCGTCTCATGACAAGTGGGGGGCATCTAGGCCAGGCAGCCACACTGGCTCTCACAACAGATTGGCTCTCAAGACAGCCTGTTGACAGCTAATGCATTAATCTGAGAGTGGATTGACCCACTCCTAAGGGCAGCGCCCTCATGACCCAGTCCCCTCCCGAGCTCCCACCTGTTCCCAACTCTTGGCACAGTCAGTGGGATTCAGAGTCAGCAGGGGTCTAGAGGTGCTTCCTGACCCAGGCACTGAGTTGGACAGTGTGGGCCATACCAGTCTCTGCCCCAAAGCAGACCGCTTCCTCCCATCTCCCAGAGAGGCTGGGCTGGCCACGTTCCACCCACCTGCAGACCCTCCAATACGCCTCCGCTTCCAGCCCTACATGCCGTGCTCCTGAGGGAGGCTCTTCCCTCTGGCTGCTTCGGGCTGCTCCCGCCTCGGTGCCCAGACTTCCCCCATCCTCAGCCACCCACTTTCCCCATCCTCAGCTCCCCACTTTCTCCTCCTGAGGGCCTTTGCAGATCTGCATTTTGTGCCAGTTCCTGTGCCACCCTTTGAGATACTTTGGGGCTTTCAGTCCATTATTAATGAATGTTGTCCCTGTCCTTTCGTGCAAGCCTCTCTCCTCCAGCTGGCTGTGTGCTGCCTTGGGCATGCTACTTCTGACCCTGCATGGACAGACTATACCCAGCCCCGGCTGACCATGCAGTCATTGTCACTACCAAAGTCAGCCTTATGGTCTTGATGGAATACGGGAGCTCCCATGGTGAGTGGGTTTAAAGCAGAACTGTGCCCTGGATTCCAGCTGCTTCTCTTCCCTACAGCTTTCCAACCTCTTTACCAGGCTCTGAGGAATCCTGAGGCTCCACATTGGGACCAAGTTTCTCTTTGACTACAGAACTGTCAACAATCCTTGGCTATCAGGTTCCAAGAAGCACAGTTTGAAGACTGACTTGTAGAACTTGGTGACCTGTTTGGATCTTAATGAGTATAGAGCTGTGGCTAGTGGGTGGACATGGAGCCACACCGAGTGTTCAAACCAGGTGCTTCCTCACTACCAGCTAAGTCGTTGATGCTAATGACTTGTGAATACACTGAATTAATGATTAGTGGGATAGGTAGTTACAATTACTGGGATGCTGAGTCTTGAAAAGAGAAAATACTGTAGATGAAAACCAGGAGAATGCAATGGTGTCAGAGTTAAGGAATATTCACCTGCAAAGACACCCGGGAACACTGCACGAAGTTTAGGGTCAGCCTTGAAGAGAAGGTTAACACACACTGTCATGTGGACAGGAACTGTGACTATAAGAGCCTGAATCAGGTAGGCTTCTCATGCATGCCACAGGCGGAGGGTCACACACCCATGAATGTTTGTGTGCTAGTGACTGCGGGCTTTCGTATGCATGTGTGTATTTTGAAAAAATAGATGTTTCACTGTTTTTGAGAGGTCACAGCTCGGGAGTTCCCGTGGAGAAGAGCCTTTCCCAGGAAGGGTGCTCCCGGCATCCTTGGGGCCTGGGGCCAGCCGAGTCCAGAGGCTTCAGGACAGCTGTCCAGCCAGATCAGCCTCTCTGCAGGAGCATGGTCCCCCATGCCTCGGGCCTCCCTGTGTGACTTCTGATGTGTCCACCAGAAGTCTAATCTTTTCTGTCTAATCTGGAAAGTGCCACTTCACTATGTACCTACACATCAACACACCATGCAGGGCACCTTACACACAGAGCACAGTAAATTAACAAATAAGCAAAAGGGCATTTTTAAGAATTTTACATTGAAGGAGAGGAAGAGGAAAGGGGCTGTAATTCATTTTCTTCCCTGTCGTCATTGTTGTTTGAACACTCACACAAACAAAAATGAGCTGAAATTTGAATGAAAGATAATTTGGAAAGAAGTCAAACGTTACAATAAATAGGAAACATACTAAAAGTCAAGATTGTTTTCGACAAACTCATAGCAGTTGAAATTTGCACATTTTTAAAATGTTGTAATGCCCTGATTTGTATATCTGATTCCACATAAGCATCTCATTCTTTGCAAATGATTAATATAGAACAATTTTTTGATAAATGAAGCAAGAGTTTCATAAACATTTTCTCATTTCTTTTGCTGTTTTTTTCCTGTTAGTTGCACTTTACATCTGGTTCTCTTCTTCTTCTACCATCAAGTTATTCATAATGATAACACAGAAAACGTGTAGCAAACCCTGCAGCCTTTTGCATAACAGGGCTGGGGAGGCTGAGCGTGAGTCCCCCCGGGCAGTCTTTGGGAAGCTACCACAGAGAGGGCCCAGGTTTGTCCGTGGAAGCTCTGGCCCTGCCAGGTGTTTACTGTGAGGTGCTTGCTTGAACCACGGGGGCTCTCCCCTGGAGCAATCAGGAAAGAGCAGCCCAGCTGGCTCTGCTGACCGTGTTCCTGAAGCAGACACACACTCAGGCCCAGGCACATGCATTCTCACCCTCCCTGCAGCACAGAGCGACACATGGCAAGAGCATGCTCAGCTCAGAGTGGCTACATAGAACCCAAACCTGGTCATTAATCCACTCTCTCAGCTGTGGATTGGTGTATGGTCCAGGGTGGGGCAGGTCCAGGAAGAGCCTTGGGCTGTCTTAGGGCAGGTGTCCTCTGAAGTGACCACTGGGTGGGTATAAGGGGGTTATTCTATTCAAAAGCATTGGTGAAACAGTGCCTATAGACTTATTTCACCCTTTCCTCTGTGTGGAAATTAATGTGTAAACATCCTGTGCCTCGAGCGTGTTATCCACCCATGACCCTGCCCTAGCAGCTCCTCAAGGGAGCAGCTGTCCTGGCCACTCAGCCCCACCTCCCATGGTGCTCCTCCCAGAGACTCCCAGGTGGACCGAGCCCGAGTGGTGCAAGACACCTCAGGCATTATGCAGCCTGTCCCTCCTACACAAACCCCACCCCGTGAAGCGGCACAGCCAGGCTGCTCTGGACACCGCTGTCTCTTACAGGACATAGCTCACTAGGAGGAAGCACATCCTCTCCTCTTGGACATCCCTTCCACCCCTTCTCATTCCCAGCCTTCCCTGGGAAGCTCTTTCCATGGGAGGAAGACCCTAGGACCCTGCCGTGAGGGCTCAGTGGCCTCATACAAGAGGGTGACAGGAGGAGAAGAGAGACAACCGTCCTTTCTCCGTGCAGGGCCTGCTCAGGGCCCATGTCTGTGGTCCTTCTGCACAATCCCACTGCCCACAGCAGAAGGTTAGTACTCTCCACTCCTCAGGACAGCTGACTCAGTGGTGGTCAGTCCTGTGTTGACCTTGGCCTCAGAGCCACTGGCCTACCGCTGGACATTCCTTCCACGCCTGCAGTCTCAACTTTACACAATGGACAGGTTGAACGTTTTGCAAATCTTTAAATTCTGGCTCCCTTTGGCTTAACAATTTCATCTTTGAGTAATTTCCCCCTTCTCATCTTACTATTAACAACCAGAAGGAACTCAGCTGCTCCTTCAACCGATGAGCTAGCAGAGGAGACTTCCACAGAACCCAGTGTGCAAACTCAGTCCAGCCTGTCTCTGCCCCTTCATAAGAAGGTGGCCTCTCCTCCAGGTGCCAAGGCACACTCCCTATTTCCTGTGAGCCCTAGTCGGAGCAGCCACTACACCCTCTGCAGCTCTACCACCCTCTGCTCATGGTAGGATTGAAACAGGGGCTGGGGACCACTCTAGCCCTGAGCTGATGGATGCAGGAGGGGAGCAGCAATGTGGTGAATGTCTCAGGTGTGCAACCGCCTGTTTCCCTAAGGAGAGGCGGGGATGGTGGGGAAGGTCAGGGATTCTGCTCCATCTGCTTCCTGCACATCAAGGCAGGGCTGTCTGCCTCTCTCCTGGGAGCCCACCCATCCTCCTGTTTCCCAGAGTCCACAATGAGAACATCAGCCTACTAGCTAGCAGGGCCAGGGTCACAGGAGTCAGCTGACACACTCAATATTCATCCTCTCAGGGTCTCCAACTCTGAGCAGTAAAATGTGATCTGAGGGCTGAAACCACAACCCAGAGCAGAATTGGCTTTAAAAAAAGAAGCACTGCAGGACTAAGAGAACCCTAGGTAAGAGAACTGAGGATAAGATAACCCAGGAGTGAAAGAACCCAGGATAAGGTAACCCAGGACTGGGAGAGCCCAGGATTGAGAGAGCCCAGGGATAAGAGAGCCCAGGAAAAGAGAACCCAGGACTGAGAGAATCCAGCAAGACAAATCCACTGCTCCGAGGGGAGCAGAAGGTACCCAACATGGGGGTCACAGAACACAAATCCCGGGGTTTCAAACAGATGTGGATTTGTTTATAGAAAGTGTTCTAAAGAGCGAACATATTACAACACTCCCTTGACCAATCCTGGCATCTAATTTTGAACTTTTGCATTTATTGATCCGCTTTATTTTTAAAAAACCAAAATGGAGGCTTGAGGGGTTTATGTTTCCATGACCCAGCTGGTTTCACCTGGGAAACAAACTGGGACTGAGCTCATTGCTCCTCAAGTGAGGGCAAGTCTCCCGGTTCCAGGGAGAGGGCGGCTGCCCTGTGGGCTGCTGGGGGCAGGCTGGCTGCAGTGGCCGGGCAGCTCCAGATGGGGAGGCTCCTTGATGGATGTGCCGCCCTCCCAGGCATCCGGCCTTTGATGTGTAAATAAACAGACTCCTCAGTCTCCACTGGTTGCCATTAAAAGGGCGGTCCTTAATTTAGGACTGTCTGTTCCTGAAGCCGAGCAGATTCATTTCGTCTATGTTGCTGTCTTCCTCTGCTCCTTTCTGCCACACAAGTGCTAAATCAAAGACATGGAGAAACAGGGTAAACACCACTGATGTTTAGACATGTAGACACGGACACACACACACGGCCTCACTCTTTCCCTCACTGCGGCCTGGGCTTCCACCGTGTGTTGGCAGGAAACATGTGTGTCAAGGAGCAAATGACGATGCCAGGTCACGTTACATGCCAGGTGAGCGACTGCCCCAACAGGACCCAGCTGCGGAACCAAGAGAAGTCAGGGGTGCCGCCACCGTAACCAAAGCCCTGCCTCATTGGAAACAGACCTCTCTCCTGAGCACCCGGTGGCAGGCGCTGCCGACCCACCCACAACAACCTGGGAAGCAGCCTCGCTGCAGCTGGAAAATTGAAAACAGCTTGGAATCAAGACCCCTTGTTCCCATGATGGCGGATTAAAGACGAAGCCCCCTGGACTCACCAGCCTCCCGTTTCAGTTCCCAGGAAACCTTTTGGGGTGGTCTTTTGTCCTGATAAGATAACCGCTAAGATGTCTTGCAGAACCACCTGTAAGACCTGTTTTGAAGACACACCTCTGTTCCTTGCACTTCTGTTAGTGAGAATGCCTCACACAAGCCAGCTTTGGTGCACTCGTCTCTCAGTGCACGCCAAGCTTTACCCAAGTTTCAATCTGTGAAGAAAGAATTGGAAAGACATAAAAGAAGAGATGCCAGCAAGAGTATCCATGATGCCTGTGTGACCGCTGGTGTTGCTAGTGATTTCTGCTGGTGTTCTGAGTCACCCGTGAACTTCTGCTGTATACATGGCTCTGCTGGGACAGAACCACCTGTCTTTTCTGCTGAGCCTTTTAAGGCCAACCCATGTCTGATTTCCTGGGACGATTTCTTGAGTGCCTTCCCCACATGAAGTCCAGCCCTTGAACTGGGAGGCCTACTGTCTGGGTCACTGCCCTCCGGCCCCTGGGCCCCATGGTCCTCAGGGAGGTGCTTCTTAGTTTGTTCACTGCCTTCGAATCCTGTTCTCAGTCCTCCACCCTATTTTCAAATCTCAAGGGTCACTTTGCAGGTCACTGTCCAGCGAGGACCCTGGGGCCTGGAGAGAGCCTCCGTGAGCTAATGCACAGCCCCTCTGTTCCCCAGGAGCCAGAGTAGCAGAGATACCCACAGGAACAGTGCAAGTTCTTGTTTTATTCCTCTCAAATTGCAGTGTCCAGACTGTCCACTTGGAGCCCCGCCTCAGCTCCACCCCATTCCTCTGTAGGAAGCGGGGCCCTCTGCTGTAATGAAGGCTGGCCAGCAGGCAAGTGCGGCTTGGCTTTGTTCTTGACCCTGCTGTACTCCAACCTTGCAATCTATACCCGCAGCACCCGATGGTGGAACTGCCGTGGGCCCCTCTCTCTGCCCTTTCCCCCGCCTCCTTGGCTCTTTGATAACCCCACCTGTGTCCCAACAGCTCCCTCCACATTGAGGCAGGTGGGCCTCCACCAGAGCCCAAGGCTGGCCCTTCAGAGCTGATTGACAATGAGGCCGTCCACGTTCACCATGTTGTGATTCTGGCACGTGACCTGCAGGGGTTCAATAGAGATCCTAGCTCACATTTGTGGTTAGGTATGTGTACCTGTCTAGATAGATTTATTGATAAAGATATGTAACAGGACATGATCTATATTACATATGTAGCATCAATAGATAAAAGTTAATGAGTAACAGAAAATGTGGCAGATAGCGTGAAATGGCGTGTACACAAGCCATGGACAGAGCGACGTGTGTGGCCTTGCGGGTGCTCTATTTAGAGTGTTCAGATATGCAGTTTGCCTGTATTCACTCAGAGTGAATGACATAATTCCCAAGCCAATGTGCCTTGGCCACAGGAACAACTGGTGGCACGTGCAGCCCTCAGACTGTGTTCTGAACCCAGGGCCCGCCCGTCCTGTCAGGTCTTCTGCGCTGGCCACAGCTAAGCAGGTGTCCTTCCAGCCTCACTGGAGAGTGGGATCTTCCGCTGGAGTCACCAGAAGACCTGGCTGAGCCTGTCCTTCTGCTCGTGCACAGGCAGCAGGCCTGGGCAGAGGGAGCAGAATCTGGGTTGAGGTTGAGAGATCTAGTGTTCACCTGGGGGTGACAAGTGGACTCCTGCACATGCTGACCCCAAGTCAGAGGCTGCCCAGGCTGCGGATGAAAACCTGAGAGCTCCCGGCGTCCCGGCTACTTAAAGGGGCGTCAGTGAACAAAACAGCAAAGGAATGTGCTGGGGCCCTCGGTGTTAAGGCTCGGTGGCAAGAGGAGAAACAGCAGCACAGATGGCATCAGAGAGCAGGATACCCTGGGGCCCTCGGTGTCAAGCTCAGGTGGCAGGAGGAGACGGGCATCAGAGAGCAGGTGTCTCTCCCGTGCTCAGCCTGGGGTCATAGGGTTGGAGGAGAGCCCAGATGGGAAGTCCTATTTTGCCATGTCATGTCCCGGGAATGGGCAGGCCACATGACAGAGCTCCAGCTGACCTTCACTGCCTGCATGGGCCGGGGGGGATGTATTTGTTCTCTGGACTCTCTCCATACTGCTCTCTTTGAAAGGACTCACTGTGTGGAGTCCACAGGAAAGCCATGGGCACCACATTCCACTTCCGGAGGAAGAGTATCTGAAGGAGGAATTAGGGCCTGCTCTGCTGGGCCGTCTCTCTCCTGCCCAGTCCTCCGTTCGTTTGTTCGGCTGTCCTCAGGTGGTTTGGCCTCGTGGGCATCTGCGGTGTAATGTGGGTTACAGGCTGCACTGCGCTGCGTACTCTGTTGCACCAGCGGTTCGAGCTCTGGAGTGGGAGCTCTCAGTCGCCTCCTAATCCTTCCACACCCTCCACACTTTTTTTCTTTTTAGCACTTGTTTCTTGCTTATACTCTCAGCTCACCTTGGACATGTCCGGCCCCATTGCTAGGTGCTGGGTTCTGCAATGTATGCCCAGGCCCTGGCACTGTGGCCGGAAGATGGTGTTGTGTGCTCTCTGCTGCTGGCACAGCAAGGACAACAGAGAGTGTGACCAGCAGTGCACACACATACCTGCAGTGTTGGGTCTCTCTTCAGGAAAACCTGAGTCTGTTCTGATCCTCTCACCCTGCCATGATGCTGCCTGCACGTCCCAGCCGCCACTCCCCAGGCACCACTCACACAGCTGCCTGTCCTTACCCTGTCTTCCCCTGAGCCCCAGTGGGCCCTTTATGGTCACCAATGAACTACATGCAGAACATGGAGGTGTGACCGTGGCCTTGCCCTAGGTGCCGCACGCTGTGGATGCAGAGCAGGCGTCTTCTTGGTCAGCCTGCTTCCTGGGCCCTGCGTAGGTCCTGCACGTGGGCATCAAGGAGGACACCAGGTTGGAAGTGGAAAGCACTCAACTCTGAGAGTGGCCAAGAAGGATTGCACCTGTCTTTGGACCTGCGACCTCTGTCTCATGAGAGGAGAGTGAGCAAGGTCGTTTGGGCTGCACCATTTTCACCTGCCAGGGCTGGAAGAGGCTCCTGATGGCAACCAAACTACTCTAGGAGGGGACGGGTCAGGGCAGCCGAAGGGATTGCTGTCCCAGCATCGGGCACGTGGTGTGAGCACAGGTGACCAACTCCTTCTTAGGTGAGAATTCTTGCATGAAGAACCCTTTCTCAGGCAAAATGGACATGGCCAGCACCTCTCTTTAGAGCTCAGGGTCCATGAGGGACTGGGGTCTTCCCTGAGTGGGGAAGCCCAACCCTGAAGGGAACCGGCCCGAGACCCCGGAGTCTCCCGCACACCTTCCTCCTCTGCCCACTCTCTCCTCCTCCTTTCATTCTCCTCCGCTTTCTGACTTTCACAGATGACCATTTCATCGCGCTCAGTGTCCACTTAGGACTCTAAATGTCATCATTTGCTTACTTCCTTGTAGGGGAAACAAAATCCACAAAATCTGATTTTTACAAATTTTGGGAGAAGTGATCTCCTGTCTATTTTTTTTCTCTTTGAAATTCAATCAGAAACTCAGCAAAAGGAATTATAGGAAAATATTGGCAATGGTACTGCCTAAAAATGAATTACTTCCCATTTTGTGTATAAACTCAGGTTCGTTTAATTACCAAGCATTAATTTGTGGAATAAACTGAAGGAATTAAATACTGCCCAATATATTCTAGCTGCACCTAACTGAGATGATTAATGAAATTGTTTATGTTAAATTTCCTGTAAGATTATATAGATTTTTAAAAATCCCTGCCACCATCACTATATATTTTGTAGCATGAAAAATATGACCCTTAAGATCAATGGTGATTTGCAGCACAATGAAGTCCCTGTGATAAACCGTGGGACTTCCAGCTGTGTCTGCTTTGCCCATGCAGTGACTTTGTCCTGAAGCTGCTCTGGAGCGCTGGAGCTTGCCTCCTCGGGGTCCACAGGTGCCCAGGACTTCCTTCCTGGAGGCCCCCAAGTTTCTCCTGTCTCATCGTCACGATCGATCGTCATGATTGTCTGAAGGTCCCAGAGCCAGGAAGAAAATGGATACTGACCTTTTGCCCATGCAGCCCCTGAACCAGTGGTTTGTGAGGATCCCCTTACTTAAAACTCATGGCTGTGATGGGGGAAGGGGACAAGCAAAATCCCAAATTGAATAAGCTCAAGGAAATTAAAAGAACCATGGATGTGGGCTCCTCCATATAGGATGGAGCAGTGTCTGCACGGGGCTGGGGAGGCCTTGCAGCTGGCCTGCATGCTGCTCTGTCCACTAGCATGTGTGTGGGTGTGTCTGTCTACATCCCCACATGCTTCTTCCTGGACGTTGGCAGACAGCCTTCCTCCAAGTGGGGTAGAGAAGTGCCTGCTGGTTATATCCGCCTGGGGCAGCTCTTCCTCTCAGACAGCACCCCGGAACAAGATTCTGATGTCGACCCAAACCACAGAAAGGGATGGATATGGGCCCAGCATTTGACCCATGGCTTAAGATCTGTGCTGTCACCAGGGCTGCATATCCGGGAGGACGGTGGACCTGTGTGGGCCATGTACTGTTTCTTGTGTGCCAGGCTATGTTGCCCCCAGATGTCCTGCCTAATTGCCAGTACAGCCCCTGAGCTGGTGGACCTCAAGCAGGTTTTCTGCCTAAGCAAGTGAACACTCAGGTATCAAGTCCTGGCCAGGATCACCCAGATGCTATGCCATCCACCCTGCAGCCACCAAGGTATGGGCATTGGCCTGGGGTGATCAGGCTTTGGATTCTACTGTTTAAAGTTTGGTAACCATTCATCAAATGCATGAGCCTCACTGAACTTCAAAGTCTTGTCTACAAAACAGTCCTGTGCTCAGTGTCAGAACATCTCGCTATGCCTGCAAAGCAGAAGGGGTGGGCCTGCCCACCAGGGGCTTGTCCAGCAGCAGCCAGCAGGAGCCCCAGGGAAAGCTGCTGCAGGGGCAGCAACCACAGTCCAGCTCTCCAACTCTGGTGCCTCCCCTGAAGGCAGCAGTGGACAGACAGTGGGTGCCACCGGACTTGGAGGGACACGGGTGTCCTGAAGACTGAGTCAGCCCCTGCCCTGCACCTCACAGCATCAGTCTCAACCCTCTTCACCCCCTGCAAGTATGTTTGTGGCAGGTGCTGGTCTGATCCACTTCCCTCTTCCTTCTTAGAAGGCCTCTGGATTTTGTTTATAAAACATTGATGAGAGCAGGAGTAAAGAGGATGCAACACAGATGGGAACACCCAGGGGCCTACCAGAAGCAGTTGTGGAGGGCACTGGCAAAGCCTTGACCTAGGCCTTCTCTCTCTGCACCACCTGACCGACAGCAGGAAGCCCCTTGTCCTGAGCTCCCTCAGCCCTGCTCAGGTGGACATTGGCCAGTAGCTCAAGCCTTTCAGGAGGACAAAGGCCCAAATAATATCTTTGAAGTGTCCCCCAAATTGCTTGACTGAGATGTCTCTTGAGTAGCTGCCCAGTGGAGGGGAGGGGTCTCTGGCAGCACGGAGGATCAATGACATGTTTGCTGCTCATTTTTGGCTGGGGAACTGTTTGGAAACTCATCATGGTTTCCATCAGGGAGTCTCAGAAGTGGTGGAATATGGTTGTATTTGGTCATATTTCCCTGGCTGGCCACTAAATGTTAAAGTGACTGCTACCACCAGAGTGGCCCAGGGTGAGCTCTTTAGCTGTGGCCACAGTGGCCTTTTTGGATGTCCTCCCACCACAGAGCTTTGGTCTCTGCTGCTCCAGCCCCTAGCAGGGCAGGACCTCGGGCTCCAAGGACCATGCAGGCCCCATCTGCTGAGCACATGTGTTCTCCTGAGCAGTTGGCAGGAGCTGTGTGTCTCCAAGTCAGCTTTCATGTTTGGGAAAGGGAGAGGATAGGGCCAAATTTGCTCTGCTTTTGATGTCATTAAGGTTGTCATCTGCATAGGTTTTTAAAACATATATAACATAATAACTGGATTAATACCAGTAAGTTGAAAGATAAAGTAATAACCAAACATATCCGTTAAATGTTTTCAAATATTTGTAGTGAAAACATAATTGTAATTGAAAACAAGTGCACTAAAGAGGGAAAAATGATTTTTATGCCTCAAGCAAAACACATACATACACACAAAAATAAAAGGCTTAAGGTCCCCCCTCAAGAACATCTGGTTTACAGTACACTAAAAGCAAATTTGGATTAACCTAGAAATTAAATGTGTGTCGAATACAAACCATTGATTAAACTACATTAAAATCTATAGACCTCATGGAAAGGTATAATATTCTTTGCTGCATACAGATTTTTATAAGAATAAAGGATGTGGACAAAACTGTTTCTGTGAACTCTGTGTCAAAAAGCTAGCAGAAGTTCATATGACTTAAATGTCCTTGATCTGCCTCCTGTCTACCTGCCCTGGTAGAGACGGGTCCTGAGAGTGGAGTAGTGAGGTGGATTCAGGGTTTCCTTGCAGTTCTGGTCTCTGATGTTCCCCCTTTGTGCAGGATCCTCATTCTGCATCCAGTAGTAAACTATTCCGTGCAGCATCATTCCATCCTGGGATGAGAACCTCGTTTCTCCTCCTACCCACACAGTGCCCCCTGAACTCAGAACCACGGGTCAGCGTGGAGCTCCTGATTCTGCAGCCAATGAATCCAAGCCCCAGCCACTGTGGGCTGGAGCTGCCCCTCTCGCAGGAAGGCCAGGGAGCATGGAGCCTAAAGGCAGGAAGTGCTGTGGGGGAGGCCTCCTCTTAGCTCCTTGCCTGAGTGAGACCAGGGGAGAAGATGGCCCTTGGGAAAGCCAGGTAAGAGCAGGTTCTGGAGTGACACCCTCCTGAGAGTCCAGTTCACATGCCTTGCTCTTCTCACTGAGCTCAGAAGACCCAAATTAGCACCCTTTGGCCCCACCTTCCACAAACCTTGCTTCTTATCATGCTGACTTGTGTGTGGACTTGCAGGGACTGGAAAGTCCTAGTAGGCCAAGGACCCTGTGGGGAGCCTGCACTAGGGCCCTTTGCACCAGGACCTGGGTGAAGGAGCCCTGTGTCCGCAGCACACTGAGGGCCTCACTCCTGCCACACGGCATTCCAGCTCTCCCTGACAAGGGCAGTGTGCTGAAAATGGATGGGGTGTAATTATTATTTTTTTTAATTCCAGAAAATTTGCTTGATGTTCATAAATAATCTATTCGATCACTTTAGCAAAAGGGAAATGTTAAAATGATGGAAAATACTGTTCACCTAGACTTGTCCGCAGTCTTTAAATCATTCTCCACTCCATCCCTCTTGCTGACATTTGGAGATGATTTTAATTAAGGGCCCTTGACAAGGCACCATAGTCATTTAAAATTACCGACTCAGGAAAATCTTTATAAAGGTGGCTTTAAAGAGTTCAGAAATCCCAATAGTTCCCTGTATCAAGAGGGTGCACTATAAAATTGTAAATGAGCACACTCGCGCAAGAGGTGATAAAGTGCTGTTGTTTTTCTGGCTTGACATTTCATGGATTCCGAGTGGGCCCGGCTTAGTGGCACGACATAAATCACCAGGCAGACCTGGATATTGTAAAACTTGAACACAGGAGCATCTCAGAGGCTGTGGTGTGAATCGTGAGTATGGACGGCTGCTCACGTGATTGCCAGAGCGTGAGAAGGTAGTCTTTGTTGTCGGTGAGCCCAGAAACTCACTGTCAGGATGGCGGGAACAGCCACGTGAAACCGGAGTCATTGTCAATAGTGACGGCTGTTCCTAAAGTGAGAAGCATCTCCATTAGCCCTGTAAGTCCAAAAGCATAAGCAGCACTCCTCCACCACGAGGAGACAATTCCTTCCTATCTGGAGCTACCCGCTGGTTCTAACCCATGTGCCTTCCCCCAGATGCCACCCTGTCCTTCTCTGCCCTGAACCTGGGGGCTTCACTGTGCCACCTGTGCCCCCAATACCAGGAGACAGCACCCTGAAGGCAGAGCCTCCTTCCCAGAGGCACCACATCTCCCCAGGTGCCCGGGAAGCCCAAAGCCATGACTTTGACAGCTTTTATGGAAGGACTGGATTGCTCTGCAGTGAACACATCGGCTCACTAGACATAGGACAAAATGGCAGCAAGGCACGGCCACAGCCGGATGGATTCTTACCTCAGACCTGTAAGAAACCTGTATAAGCAGTTAATTTATGAAATGAAAATGACCGAATCATTACCCAGCTCAAATTCCTTTTGCAAAACCATTAAATCTAAATTCGTATGACATAATTCACTGATTCAAAAATTAATCGTATACTAATTGGTTTGAATGCAGAATCTCCCCTCTAAATGAACAGTTGATCCGGGGGCTGTGTGATGACCTTCTTGACACTGGGCCCTTCTCTCAAGCACCTTAGCTCACGTGCTTCCATTCCAACATCCAAAGCCCACTTGATGAGCGCACAGGGACACGCACAGTCTTATACCTTGGAGGCAGGGAGACGAAAGACACAGGGACTTCAAGAAATGCAACTGATTTTCACTTTTCTAAACTAATCATTTAATAGTTACTTTTGTTGCATTCAGTTTTCAAATTATTAAGAATTTATTAATTTACTATTTTTGAGGAAATTAACTTGGTGTCTGTTAAATCGATCACAAGCTTGAAGACTCTTTCAGGAGACAGGAGATATTGTAAACTTTGGGTCTCCTGAGTTTGGTGAGGGCTAGAAATGACCTGGTAAAGGTGTGGGCTCCTCTGACCTACAAATCCCAGTGAGGCAGGCAGCGCTGGGTTCCCACCCCAATCTGTGCTTGAGAGTGTGGACAGCAAGAGGCGCTCTGCCCTGGAGAGATGGCGGGAGGCGCGGGGCGGCACAGCCCCTGCCAGCCCCACAGCCCCCAGCCTCCCCCTACGAGCTCTTGCTGACCACATGAGGCTACCTGCAGGCCTCGGTCTCTCGAATGCCACACAAGAGGGCTTTGTTATGGCCGATAACATTCACGTGGCACATCCAGGAATTCAGACCTTGCAAGGAGTGTAACATGGATTTGCTTGTCTAGAAAGAGGGGAGGACTGGGTGGCAAGAGGCACTGGGGGACATCTTTCCAGAGAGCTAGGCCTGCAGAGGCAGAGATGTTCTCCAGGGACTGTAGACATCACCACAACATTGCCCTGGCCTCTGAGTTCCCCTTCAGTAGCTCTGAAAATGCCCCAGCACTCAGGGCCTTGGGCAGCCTGTCCATCCCGTGAGCTGTCTTCATATTCCTCAAACTGCATGCCAATACATCCCCAGGGACCGGGAGGTGTGGATTCATTTCAAGGCCTGAGGCTCCATTCTGTCTCTCTGGTTATATTTGTGGCCCAGGAAACATTTTATAGCTCAAGGAATCATAAAGCTTCAAGGCACTTGGGAAATTTGGGGCCTGGCTCCCAATACCTCATTTCCCAAAGATCTCAGACACTGGCCCAAGTGCACAGCCAGTGAGGGCCTGTGAGGACCAGGGCTGGGGTGCCTCCCCTGGGGCAGCTTCTGCCTGATACTGTCCATAGACTGCACACAGCTCCACAGTCAAAACAGGAGCATCCTCTGCCTTTGCATTGTTAAAAGGTAGTGTAAAGAAGAGGCCTCCAGGACTCAGAAGCCATTAATGCCTCCAATAGGCGCACATCCAGGACTATTAGACATGTACTGGGACCGCACAGTGTCTGATGCAGTTCCTGTGCTTGCTTTTGGGCAAACAAGCTGCTTAACGTCCCCGAATCTCCAACAGGCATCCTACATTGTCCCACAGGGAGCAATGCGCTGATTTTCAGCTTTGCAATGAATTCCTCCAAATATGGCTTAGTGTCAAAGAAAATTCCTACTTTTTTTTTTTTTGAGAGAGACACGTGATACTATGAGAATTCAGAAACAAAAGAATCCCTGCACACAGCCTGCCATTGGTCTGTTTGGCAGAATTGTGGCATGATTCTTTCCTGTGCTCTTAACTGATGTACACCTGGGGGGAATGGACAGGGACTGGCTCCCTTGCGGGAGCCCAGCGTGCTCCCAATCATGCCTTGTCCTCCTCATCCACAGGAGGCCTCTGGGCACCACATGGGGCCTCAGAGGGTCTGACATTTTCCAAATACACACCTGCATGGAAACCCTGTTGCTGATTCATGGCTCGGTTGCACTTCTATCATGGTGGGCTCATCTGGGGTGGAACACAGAGTGCTGTCTGACAGCTGTGTGTTTGACCCAGCAGTTATCACCATGTAAAAGGCGTCAGCTGGAGAGGGCCGTGACACTCGGGAAGAGGGGCTATCTCAACACAAAACACCCACCAAAGGCTGGGAAGCTTCCTGGGCGACCGCTCAAGAGGTGCCACTCAGCATCTCCGCCTGGAACCTTGTGCCTCTGCCCACAGAGCATTTCCTCATGACCTCCAGAAACAGGGTCTGAACACACAGATGTGTTGCTAGTGACGAGAATCTTATAAAGTAATTACAGATTCAGGCAGAACAGGATACACCCAATGAACAGACATGATGCTCTCACTTGAAAATGATGAATGGTTAATATTTTAAAGGGACAGAATAATTTGCTCGTGGTGTGGTCCCTAGTGAAACTGAATAATATGTATTTGATAATGCCTTTTACAATTTGCCTTGATTACAATAAGCGTGTTTTGACAGCTAAAGCTAACCTAGACTAGAAGCCAGTTCTTTGGGTGAATTATAGTCTTAGATTGGCTCATGACTCTCCACCATTGATTTCAAAAGTTTTCTTTTTTTCCAGAGTGGTCCAGGGCTCAATTTCCAGATTCCCTGTTGGCCACTGGTAAGAATCAGGCAGGGTGCTCATGGCTGTGGGGAAGCGACCTGGTGACACTAGGCATTTGGTTGTGCTTTACGCGGCTCCAGAGAAGGCATGGAGTGAAGGGCTGCAGCAAGAGCCTTCCACACCCAAGAAACAGACACATGGAGGAGGAAACTACCCCCTGGCCAGGGCAGATCAACCCTAGGCAGTCTGACTTTCGCTTGGTGCCCACTCTCCCAGGCTGCTGGAACCATATCACAGTGCAGAAAGAGAGAAGTTTTTCCTTCAGCAGTGGGGATTTTTAGAAAAATCAGAGTTCTACACTTGGAGCCAGATGTGATGGAGTGAATGTTTGAAAAATGTGCAGCGTGCTTAAGAGACTTCCTCAACGGCACCGACTTCATCCATCACATGGTTTGTTGGGCAACAATCGGTCCAGATACGTCAGGTGCTACAAATACTGTCATAAAATTAGTTAATTCAGGTGTCCTGGGCACCCACTTCTCGGCGTCCTTTGCTGGGCGGTTTTGATGGCTTTTCTCCACGCTGTAATGATTTGCTGCTGCACTGTGATGTTTATGGGCTCCATAAAGGGAAGGTTCTAAAAAGATTATAGGCACTGAGAAAGGAAATATCACCTTTTCTTCAGGTGAAGGAGCAAAACAGACCAAACATTTTTGGAATTTCTTGCCTGCCATGAAGAGGTGATGGTTCCCCACTGACATCCTCAGTTGTTTTATATCCTCCACAAAAGTCTTCAAGAGGTAGAATAAAAATTTCCAGATATAAGACAGACTCTGCTCTGCTTATCCAGGGCCTGCTGCAGCTTGTTGGGAAAGTTTCATGAAGAATCGCTCCTTCAGGACACGGTGTGAGTGTGCCTGCCGGGAATTCACCACTGTCCCTGCACATGTCCCTCCTGACGGCACCAGCACCTCTTCATTTTTAAGCTATCCTTTTAAATCCTGAAAAATGATCTAGGAATTGCATAAAAGTGTTGCTTAAACTTCCGTTTGTCCTTGTTGTCCAGACTGTGGAATCTGGGTGGGGATTCGAGGTTGCGGATCCTCACATAGACATTCCCCAACCCACCAAAGCACAACACTCACCTTTACTTTGGAAAAGGACTTGAAAACTCCCGTGTTAAAACCTACTATAGGAAACAAAGGAACCAACAAGAAAATTCAGAAGGTGATCAGGGCCAGCCTCCGGCTTTGGGTACTTTTAAGGGAGTTTTGAGATTGAACTTCACCCTCCTTTCTCCAGTTAGCTCACCGCCCAATACTGGGGTGTCACGAAGGTCGGCAGGA
Organism: Ictidomys tridecemlineatus; assembly: GCF_052094955.1. Taxonomy (NCBI): domain Eukaryota; kingdom Metazoa; phylum Chordata; class Mammalia; order Rodentia; family Sciuridae; genus Ictidomys; species Ictidomys tridecemlineatus. The sequence continues at coordinate 50,111,973 of NC_135490.1, forward strand.
AAGACCCTCCTCACATCTGGCAAAAGGGTCTCCAGGCTGCAGGGCTCTTCCGCACACTGTCTGCTCTGCTCCAGGACAGCACCCTAAAGCCCTTGGGGCTCTAGTCACTGCTCCAGGTGCCTGGGGCAGGACAAGAGCTGTCCTGGAGCATGCGCACACTTGTCCACTGGGGCTCATCACTGGAGCTGGCACCACCCCGCCCCGCGGCATGTGTCCATGGTGGGACTGTGTGTGCCTGTGGGTGGGGACATGTGGGGGGGCTGTTCCATCCTCTCAATTTTGCTGTGAACCTAAAACCATTCTAAAAATGGTTGATGTTTTAAAAATACTGAATGGAGGAGAGAGGAGGGGAGGGAAGAGCCGCGATGGAGGATGCGGAGGTGAGGGAGCACAGGCTGGACTGCCGCAGGGAGCAGAACAGACAGAGCTGGCTCAGCGTGGGGTCCCCGGCCAGGCTGGTGCGAAGCCGGGAGTGGGAGCTGGCCTTGACCAGGGCCAGAGTCCATTCAGAAAGTGAGAAGAAACTCCCTGGGGGCACCTAGAGTGTCCATGTGGAGTGACCCCGCAGGAGGGGTGTGGACTCCAGGAGACCCGAGGCGAGAGCGTGCCCCCAGGCGGTCAGTCACACAGGACTCCTGGACTTTCTGCAGCCCCTTCTCAGGGCTGCTGCGACCGTTTAACAACAGAAAATCATTCTCTCAATTCTGGAAAAGTCCAAAGTCGAGCTGTTTAAAATAAGGGCTGATCCATCCTGGGATTCTGTGGGACTGTCTGTGCCTTTCCGCTAGTGTGCCCTGACCCGGGAGGCCTGTCACTCCCATGTACTCTGCCTCCACCTGGCCTCGTGTCCTCTCCTCTTCCACAAGGACAGTCATTGCATGTCCTCCACCCCGCTCACATATGACCTCATCTTATCTTGACAAATGACATCTGAAAAGACCAACCCAAACACTGCCAGAAGCTGCAGGAGGACCTGAATTTGCAGAACCCACTGTTCAGCCAGGACACTTTCATTCATAGCAACCCTCACCACTGGTCTTGGCTTGTCCCTGAGCTGTTGAGGGCTTCACCTGTGAACCATAAGACTGACCTCTATCGGAACCTCGGATGCTAAGCCTGGGTAGAGCTGGGCAGAGCAGGGCACAGCTGGGCAGACACCTGGTTCTGGGACAACACTAATCCCTGTCTTGAATGTTTGAAAACTCTGGAGGGCAGGATGCTGCAGACAAAATAAAACCCCTTCTCATGGTCAACTTCTGATCTAGGCAGTGGCCCCTCGTCTCCCACAGGCCCCCCTGCTCCCTCTGCCCCTCTTGCCTCCTGGATTCCCTCCTGGTCCCTCACACTCACACTCCAGCAGTGCTGCCCGTGGCCGGGTGAGGAGGAGGGGTCTCCTGGGTCCTGGGGAACTGCACGTCAGCTGGGAGCACAGGGCTGTTGGTGGAGTGGGATGAGAAACCCCACCCTGCCACTGTCTGCTGTCAGCCGGTGCTCTGGGGCTGCACGGTCCAGCCCTGCCTGGCCTGTTCCAGTATCTCCCTGATCTTTGTCACGGCTTATTCCTCCACCAAGTCAGGAGGGCAGCCAACTTCAGGGGAGAGAGGCTGATTCTAGAATTTAGGAGGGTGGTCAGAGGTGTTGGGATCAGACCATTGGATCTAACCTCAAAGATATTCCTGTAAGGAAGGACCAAGGGTGGCTTTAACGGGGATCTCCCTGGACAGGTGTCCTAGAGAAAGAGGACCACCTGTCCCAGGTGGCCTGGTGCCTGGGGTGGAGTGCAACTTCCAGTGTCGGCAATCCCAGCGACCAGGGCTCCTAGAGGCCAAATGTGGGTGTGGTACCTGCTGCAGGGGTCAGGGGCTGCAGATGTATGAAAGAGTGTGGGCGAGTCATCCCGCGGCCATCTAAGGGACGTGCCTCCTTGTGATAGGGGTCCTCCCACACCCGAAGGTGAGGAGCGTCCAGGGGGTGTTTCTGAAGGAGCGGGGCTGGACTGGCTGTGGCAGGTGTGCGAAGAGCGCTCTACTGGTGGCTCTGCAGCGCGGGTGGCCCTGCCTCTCGCCCATCCCCGCGCCCTGCCTCGGCTCCCTTCTTCAGCCAGGTGATGCCTGCAGGAGCCCAGCCGGGCGCAGTGCACCCTCAGAGAGGAGGCAGCCCGCTCGCCTGGACAACTATTCCCAGCTCAGGTTGCAGGGAGGCATCGCTGACTCCCTCCTCAGGACCTGCGGGCGCCATCCAGCCTCACCCCGCCTCCAGGACCTCAGGGCCTCTACTGCCTCCCGCAGAGCCCGCACTTGCCTCGGACTGGGCAGAGCCACCGGTGGACACCCCTGCCCAGGCCCTTCCCGGTTGTTGCAGCATGTAATCTCCGAGAATGCCCTAATTTCTCTCCTGGCCTAAGCCTGTCATCAGGGCTGAGACAGGCTTATCCCTCTGCACAGAGGAGGTTAGCCGATCACGCTGGAGTCAGAGGGGATTATGATGCTTATGATGTAATACACTGAGTCAAATTAAGTGCGTGTGTTTGTACATCAGAAGATCCTGTTGCTGGGCTTCAGTGTCTTCCACTGGGTCTAATAAATTGCCAATAAAACACAAGTGAACGGAGAAAAATCCTCCAGCAGAGAACAAGAACAAAGTAAGGATTTTTTTTCCTTGTCTGTTCAACCTAGTAAATGGAATTCTTAATTCCACGGGTGCCTCTCATTTTTAATATCAAGTGGGGATAGAGCACAGGAGAGCTCTGTTCTGAATGGTCGGTTCTGGCTTCTGTCTAATGGACTCCAGCTCCATCAGGTCTATATATAGCACTCACAGAGAGAGCGTGGGGATTTGGGAACTTCTGGGACCACAGAAATAGCATTTTATCCTAGGCTGCTTCCAACTTCCTCTCTGCTCACAGCCACTTCTGGCTCCGTGCTCTCCCCTGCAGAGGGTGGGCAAGGGAAAATCAGTGCCTTTCTTTGAAGATTCTTTTGAGAATTCCCCAGGAAATGCCAACAGGCAAGAAAGAGAGTCTCCCGAGGTCTTCAGTGGACTCTGCTTGGCATAGATGGAAATAGACAAGATCTCCTCTAGGGCACTTTCCAGTAAATCCCACGTCTGTGCTCTTTCACATGTGAGTAGACAGGTGTGTGCCCAGACGTGCTCCCTGGCCTCCTGATGCTGTCTCCTTGTACAGCCTTCAGCGGTGCAGGACAAGTCACTGCTCAGACAGCCAAGGGCCTCCTGCCTCCTCGCCTCCAGGTGCTCAGTCCATAGAGTCTCCAGGATGACACAGGGAAGCAGAGCAGGAGTTCTCTGCTGCAGCAGATGGCCCTGTTTCATGTGGAAGATGAGTTCTTACAAGGAGTGGCAGAAGTTTCCTCTTGCATCTGAAACTGCCTTGGAAATAAATAGAGGTGTTGATTCGGGGGAAAATACGTGAAACAGAAAACTTAATCATAACTCCTGGTTTCCATTTGACATGTAGAAAACTAGAAAGAGAATTATTCTTACCTCTCCAACACCATCGACCCAGGTGAAAGACATGTAAATCCACAAGTTTTATGTAAGGCCATCAACAACTCAAAATACGAGGAAGGACAGGTATCTTCAGGAAACACAGACATCATCACTTGCTTGTGGGGCAGATGGCACCATACACCAGCCAAAGGAGTCAGTGACACGCCTGCTGAGCAGCTGCAGGCTCAGGCTGGCCGTGGGACCCAGGAGCCGGGGTTCCCTGCACATGGGAATCGGCATCTGCTCTTGGGCTCTCCTCCCCACACTTCATTGGGTGCTCACGAAGCAGAGTGGGGCCAGCAGGGTCCTGAGAAGAGTGGATCTGGGAACACAGCATCCTCTTTGGGAACACCCATCCCTGCTAAGAAACAAGGCCACCACACACAGGATCACCACCACCATTCCCTTGGGAACCAGCCAGAACCCACTGCAGACGGGGAGAGGAGACCCAGAAAGACCTGCCCCTGTCCAGACAAAACCCGCAGCCATCAGTCCATACTGTAGCAGACGCAGGAGTGGGACGCGGGAGAGCAGCAGAGGCTGAGGGGGGCCGCGGGCCTGCGTGTGGTGAGTCTGCGCTGTGGGCCGGCAGTGGTGTGCGGTTGGAGGGTGCACGTCATCAGTCAGAGATGTATACAGTAAGCACCAGAGAAGAGGACCATGCCGTGACGCCCAGCATCACCACCAACAGGACTTAGCACGGTTTGGAACAGCCCAGCCGAGCCGCACAACACACGTCCTCCTCGGTCAGGCAGACATTCAACAGGAGGACCCGCTCTGTTCTACAACACAAGTCCGAATAAATTTAAGAGGATTTAAAGCATATGAAGTATGTTCTTTGACCACAATGTAATTAAATTATCAGACTAAAAAAACCCGCCAAAATGTTTGAAAGTTAAATAAGGCACTTCTAAATAACCCATGGGCCAAAGAAAATAGACATAATATGAAAATAAAAACACTAAAAACCTGGGGGATGCTAATGGATTACTGAGGAAGAAATAGACACAACAGTCACTTGTATTACAAAATAAGAAATGTCCCAGACCAGCAGTCCCAGAGTCTGCTTCAAGAAGTTTGAAAAAGTGAGCAAACAAAATATGGAAATAATAAAGATCACCATGAAAAGAATAAAATGGAAAAAAAAAACCAGTAAAGCCAATCGAGGAGACCAAATGTCGTCTCTTTGCAAAGATCACCAAAAAATAATTAAAGTTAGTTGAATCACTAGGTGGATTGATGGAAAATAGAAAGGCACAAGTTACAATAACTGAAATAACCGAGGTACATTACCCCCGATTCCCTGTGTGCCAAATAGAATACAGTCTGTGCCAGGACAGTGGGCACCGTGACCAGAGGGGGCTTTCACGATGCCACAGACTGCAGGGAAAAGGAGACTGGGCATCTCGGACATTCCTATAGCCATCCACACAACAGAAGGACAGTTTATGGCCACCTCACAAAGATATTCCAGATCCAGATGACCCCACTGATGAATTCTGTTGAATATTTAAGGAGTGGGAAAATGCCAGTTTTAGACAAATCCACCCAGAAAATCAAAGAAGAAGGGATATATTTGTATTCATTCTACGAATCCAGCACTACACCGATACTAAAACAAAACCAATACAAAAAAAGAATACAGTGGACCAATATTCCTCATTGATACAGATGTAAAAACTCCTAACAAAATCCTAGCAAATGGAATCCAGCAATATCTGATCGTGGATACTCTAGGGCAGCCAACTGGGTTTTATTCCAAGAATGTAAGTTTGGTGTAACATTCTGAAATGAATCATAATTCACCACATTGACCGATTAAGAAGGAAAAACTACGAGGTCATCATTACCGAATTAGAAATATTATCTGACAGAATCGGGTATGACCTACAATCCTCAGCCAAGTGGAAACAAAAGGGAACTTCCTCCACCTCATCCCTGGGGGGATAAGCCCATAGCAGGCCTTGGACATGACGGGGAGCCCGCCTGTGGGCATGTGCTGGCCCAGGCCTGGCCACAGCCTCGGTCCCCAGTGGACCGTACCTCAGGTTCTGAGGTCTGTGGCCACCCCACTGCACAGCTGCATGTGTGTGGGGGAAGGCATGCAGCCAGCCAGCTTTTGCTGATAGATGACCAACACGTGGGTGTTCCACACCTAGGAGGATAGACACCACGGGATTGGATTTTATATGGATTATAGGACCATTTGTGTGTCAAAACCATGTTTATAAGCAGAGAACCTGTCTTCAGAGAAGCAGAATGAACATGAGCCTTGCATGTCACCACCAATGGAACAGAGCCCTCCTGACATGCGGGTCCCTTGTGAGTGGAGAGGCATCAGCTAGATCTCAGACGACATCTCTGAGGACAGGAGTACCATCCTCGCTAAAGTCTCAGGTTTCATTTATTAAAGTGGGATAAAGACACCAACAGGGCTCCTACTTAAGGAAACCCAAATATGTAGGTCTAAATTTTAAAGGCTAATAAATCAGCGTTTTGTATTATACAGCATTAAATTTGTATTATAGGATTTTATAGCCATTCTGCACCATGGACAGTAGGAGGCAGGTGCTGTCCAGGGACCTCCCCACCACGGACAGCAGGAGGGAGGTGCCAGAGCCAAGGTGGAGTCTCCAACCATCCTCCCGCATGGCAGGGGCAGACAGCAAAGGTAATAAAATCTAGAAACCAAATCCTGCCCAGTCGGTTTGGGTCAGGATCATTTTATGAAAGTGTTTAACTCACGGCTCAGCTTCCAGAACGAGCCTGCCAGGTGTGATTCTCGTTCCCTACGCACGGGAAGCTGGTGAGGCTGGTGGTCGCTCGAAACTCAGCTCTCAGGGCTCTCGTCTGAAGACCCCTGATTGGCTGTGAGTTCACGCAAAGAGACATGGTGCTCTGCAGCAGGAGGGGAGCACCAGGAAGCTCTCCCTGGCCAACGTGTCACAGCAGGAGAGTGCGAACCCCTGTCATGGGCCTGACATTCTGTGACAGGCCCCAAATGGCTCCTTGACCTTCCTGCTCAGTCAGGTAGGAGCAGCCGTGACCCGGGGCAGGAAGCCTGGTGGGCAGAGCACCTCACGCCTGCGTGCCATGGGAGGTCGCAACACAGAGTCAGCCCTTCACTAAGGACTTTCTGACCCATTGCTGACCTGACACAAACTGGAAAAGTCAGGGGAAGAGACAGGTGGCCTTCATCTTGTACCTGCCCTGAGTTGGGCTGGGGAGGGGCCCTCTGAGGCTCAGTTCCAGGGGCATTTCATTTTAGGAAATGAATCAACGAGTTTTCAAAGTGTGCTGGAGAAATAGGTTTTAGGTGACTTTGATGCTTACCGGTGTCCACAGAACAGCCCTGGATAGCACCCTCTGTTGCCAATACTCACAGTGTGAAAGATTTAGGTCATGCTTACTCTTCATGTAAATTCAGCCAAACGACTAGTATCTTGGTGGGGATTTTCCCTCGGATCCATTTTAAGAGATCAGAATGTGATAAAAAATATTAGAGTCTTAATATATAACCGTCTAGGCATTGTCGACTTAAAATGTTCAATCAAAATATTGCAAATCTGTATACATTTATGTAGTGACAAATGAATTAACGAAAACATTTAAATAAATTGTAATTTATAATTCTATGGTAAAGCAGATAGCTCACACTTCCAGTGTGGATTTATAGAACATGGACTTTACCTTTACCCCAACCTGGACCTGGGAGACGCAAACAGAAGCAGTCAGTCTCCAGACAGGTCTCACTTAGCCTTTATTGCCAAGACGCTGTTTGGGAGAAGAGGCCACTTCACCACTCAGACTACCTGGGAAGCACAGGAACGGGCAGCAGAATCCAGATCCCCCAGGGCAGAAGCTCCTCTCAGCTGGGGCTTGGCCCTGCGTAGCCCCCGGGAGCAGCAGACAGGAGCACCCCGTGGTGTGCGCACAGGACCTCGGGACCTGGAAACCTTCAGGTCAGAGTAGTCCACCCAAGTTAGAACATGGTGTCGTGTCCGTGCCCGTAAGTGGTGTTGGTACATGTGTGTGCTGTTCATGTGTATGTAGTGTGTGTCTGTGTCCATGTGTTACGGTATGGCTGGTGAGCTATGGTATATGTATGGTATGTGCATATGGAATATGTGCTTAGTATGTGTGGTGTGTGAGTTCATGTGTATGAGTTTGTGAGAATGTAGTGTGTATGATACACAGATGATCCACACTGTATTGCATTCATGTATGTGTGTGGTGTGTATAAATGTGTTCATGTGTATATGAATGTGTAGTGTGTGTTGTGTGTGTAGTGTGTGTGTGATGTGTACAGTATTTGTGGCTTGTGTTTGTGTGTGTGTATAGGGGAATTTGGTGTATCTATGGTGTTTGTGTAGTGTGTAGAGATGTGTCTATATTTGAACATGTATGTGTGTTTACATGTATGTTGTGTTTATGCAGTGTGTGTGATGAATGTTTGGTATGGGATGGATTGTGGTGTGTGGTGTATGTGCATGTGTGGGTGCATATCTAGGTGTCTATGGTGTACAGAAGGTGTTTGTGTGTGTATGGATGTGTGCAGCGTGTGACACGTGCATAATATTTGTGGTGTGTGTGCACATGTGTCTGTTTATGCCTGTGGTGTGTAGGGCATGTGTTCATGTGTGTATGGGTGTGTGGCATGAATGGGGCCTATGTGGTATTCGGGGTGTGTGTGCATGGTGTGTGTGGTATGTGTTCACATGTGGTGTGTGTTCATGTGTACATAAGGGAGAGCGTGGTGTGGCTATGGTGTTTCTGTGGTGTGAATGGATATATCTGCATGTCTTTTGTATTATCATGTGTGTGTACATATGTTTTTGTGTATGTTTGTGTTTATGTGGTGCATGGTATATCTGTGGTGCGGGGTTCATTTGGGATGGGTGTTGTACATGTGTGTGTTTGTGTGTCTGTGATATGTGTGGAATGTTGGCATTTGTGTATGGTGTGTGTTGTGCATGGTGTGGTGTGTATGCTATGTGGGAGGTGCACATGTGTGTACATGTTTGTGTGTGGTGTTACAGCACATGTTCATCATGTGTAGGGGTGTGTGGCATGTGAGATGGGATTGTGGTATTATCATGTGTGTACGTGTGTGGTGTTATGTGTTCCTGTGTGTGTGGCAGGTATGGTATTTGTGGCGTGTGTGGTCCGTGTAAGATGTGTACCTATGCAGACGCAGGTCAGGTGCACTCCCGGGGTCGGGGCCTGGGCTTCCCTGCAGGGGAACCCCTCCCCCCTGCTGGGCAGCACTAGGGAAAGGGTCACTTCCAGACTGGGAGTGAGTGGGGGCCCGGTGACCCTGGGCCGCTCAGAGCTGCATCCGCAGGGGAGAAGGCCACCAGCCAGGGCAGAGGGTGTGACCCCAAGAGGGCCTGCGTGTGGGGTGTGAGGCACGTGTCCCCAGGCCCCATTGGTGGGAGGCCCAGGAAGAGCAGGCTTGGCTCAGAGGGCAGCTCAGGACCTAGACGTTCAACTGGTCCAGTACCGGGAGCCCAGCCACACAGCTGTCCTGGCCAGCCCAGGTGAGCCGGGCCTTCTCTGGGCTCCTTCCGTCTGCCCGTTTGCGGTGTGGGTTCCGAGATCTCTGGAGGAAGCTGGTTAGGACAGTCGGTTGCTGGCTGGGAAAAGAGGCCGTCAGTCCCTCAGAGCACAGGCTCAGAGGCCTGCAAGGAGGCGCAGCTGGAGCCCGGTCAGCAGGAGCCGTCAGCAAGCGACTCCTGCGCCCGCAGGACGCAGCACGCTGGGCGTGCAGAGGGCTGAGGAAGAGGGGCGCTCCGGGTGTCACGGGAACACGGCCCCCTCCTGCCTGATCCCAGTGGAAGCCTAGAGACAGGAAAAGGTCACTGGCTCAAATGGGTGGAGGGCGAGGCCATCCAATCAGCTGTCCTGGCCAGCACACCGCCCCTTCCACTGGGGAGTGTGCAGACCCAGGCAGGGACTCCTCCAGCCCAGGCCACCTGGCACCTTCTCTCAAGCTGAGACCACCCCCTGGCAGGCGCACAGGACGATGGCAAGTCTGGCAAGTCGCAGAGGTGTCCCTGTGGACCATGCCCAGCACTTCCAGCCCGAGTCTGCATTAAAAACTGGTGGTAGGTGAAGTGTTAGGATGAAGTTATGTGACCTGGTGCGTTCTCTAAAGGGTAGGACTTTTAAGCTAAGAAAAAACAAAACCTAGAAAAAAGCAGTTTTCAAAATATTGTTTACTTTCAATTTTTTTAAAATTTCTGATTTGCAATCGAACAATGATATTTTCCTTCAGAAGAGGGACTCTCCACCAGCTCACCCCACTGATTTGGGTATCTCTCTGAACACAAGGGCAGAAGGTGATGGCTGCACTGGAGCTGCAGTGTGAGCCCCATGGTCACTCGGTCCATGTACCTGGGGCCCAGGGGCACCTGGACTCAGAGTCCAGCTGGGCTGTCACCGGGCCACGGTATTCACAGTATCCAGGTGCTGAGCGCCCACAGGCCTTAGAGGGACTCCAAGGCATGAATCGACGTGTTCCCAGATTCATCTGTGCTCAGTCAGGAGCATGAGGAGACGCAGAGGTGTGCGGTGCTCGGCAGAGCAGGCTCGGCCCGGCTTCACTGCCAGGGGGTGCTCCTGTGCCTGGGCCACAGGAAGCTCAGAAGGTGACAGTAAGAAGAGCTCCCAGGACACAGGGCTGGGGCACCGTCCGCACTGACTGCAAGGAGGGTATATGAAGGGCCGGGAACCCTTCCCGACAGTCCTGGGAGACCCGCTGTCCTCGCTGCCTCATTCCTCCTGCGGGGCAAGTTTGAAAACCACATTGCATCCTTGTTATGAATTTCCCTTTGAGTTCTGAGTGCCAGGAATGTTCTGGGTTCAGCCTCCTGAGGTCAGGTGCTGAGGAGAGAGGTGTGGCCTTTGAGCAACCAGCAAGTCAGGTGGAAAACTGAAGGCAGCAGTCACCGAGGGCTCTTTTAATGAACGTTAATACTCATCCCTTCAATCCTACATAACTAACCTAAAAATGCAAAAAGTTAAATTTGATATGGGTCAGTCTGGATCTCTCCAGTTAATTCTGTGGGAAATATATCCTGTATACTTTCCATACCCTGAGACATGATGGACATTTTGTTATGAGCTAAACGCAGAAAAATTAGAGCCCTCTGAGCAGAATCACTTTCTGTTTCTCTCTGGGTCCTCAGTGCTGAATCTCTGCACGTGATGAGGAGGACCATAAGGGTCCAGCCCCTCTGCACAGTCCTCCTAGTCCATAAACCCTCCCTTAGCTGGCGTGTTTGCATTCGCAGAGTGCATGGACTTTTAATAAAAACACTGAAGCCAAGAATGCTTTTGTCTTTTGTTAAATGAGGTAAACAACTGGAGCTGGGGAGCAAAGCCACCAAGTACAAACAGCTCTTCCCTGAGCCCCTCCCGTCAGCATCCAGACATGGAAAGTGTTGGTCCCTGCCACGCCCTGCTCGAGCTGTCTGGGCCCGCCTGCTGGAAAGCTCCATCTTGCGGATGACACCCTCCCTCTGCCACAGCGGGTATTTCAAATGTGCCCAAACAACAGCAAAGATGCCCAACGAGGACCACCAAGGACCCGCCCTCCCTCCCGCATGAGCATCAGAACTTGTGCTGTGCTCAGGGGATGGCACAGGGCTCTGGAGCCGGGGATTCCTCTCACCTTCGGCCCCTTTATTCCTGTTGGTGAGAAACACTCTCCCTAACAGAAGGGCCTGGGCTGCTTTATTAAGAGCACTGATAGCATGCCTTTGAAATGTTCCCTGGTCTCAGCAGCTTTCTTTTTGGTGCTGCACAAATCATCCAGAAGCCTGCCCTGCTCCACAACACAGTAGCCAGCAGACTTCCTGGTCTTCTGAGTGGAGCATGCGTGGCCGGGCGCGGAGAAGGTTTCCTGACACTGTGCCGACAGCCCCCCCTCGGCATCTTGGAGTACATAGTGGTCCCCACCCAGCCTGACTCACACGCAGCATCACTAGAAGAATTCAGTCTCAGGATTTATTTCAGCTTAAATATGTATAATTTGTTTTTTAATTCATCTTCTCCATTCTCACAAATCTCACCAAATCACAGAATGATTTCTAAAAATAGGACTAGACAAAATCTTGTCTTGTGCAGAGAGGTTCATTGTTGAAAAATCCAGGGTTGAAATTGTGTCTGTTTTGTGCAATAAGAAGCCTTTCTTCCTTTACACTCTTTTTCCTCTCTAGTTAAGTTTTCTGATTATTAGTTTGGCTTGGTTTTGCATTTGATTTTTGCCTCTTGTCTACATGGTAGTCTGAGCTTTCCCTCTAAAAAAGAAAACATGAGTGGGTTCTGCTAGAGGTTGGTTATGTGCAATAATCTAACAGTAGGATGTGCCTGGTGACTCACAGTTCAGCTCTGCCGAGTTTTCACAGACACATTTGTAAGGTGATTAACTCAGGAATTCATGCTGCTCAGAATAAGTAAATGGTGAGTGTTTGACCGTTTTCATGTAGAAACCTAGGAAAGCACCCGTCAGGATCAAGGACAGGGGTTTGCAGTCCCTGGCAGGCTTTGCGAGGGTAATAAAGATGCGGAGAGCTATCAGAGCGGGTGATTTACAGGACCGCCAGTGTTTGAGCACAGCTGGTATTTTAAAATCTGACATTATTTTCAGTATTTATTTTAAATCTCAATACTTAAATTGATTTAAGAAGGTCAAAGAATGTGCTCTTTCCCCCTTCACAAGCACAGAATTAGGTTGACCCCAAAAAATAAAGGAAGGCAGAATTGCCGGTTGACTTTGAAGAGGGCAGGGAAGTTACTTGCGTGCTCCCTGAGGAACTCCGGTGCCCTGACTCTGAGCCCCAAGAAGCACAGAGGAGAAACGCAAACAGAGCCTTCCTGCGTCCTCCTTTGTTCCTCGGGGTCTGTCCCAGAGCCGAGTGCCTGCCGCGCCCGTCAGCCTGGCGGGCTATGCTGCCAGGGCTGAGCCGTGCGGATCCCCCGCTGCACCGTATGTGAACTGGGTGTGCATTTGCACCGCTTGTCAAAACAATCCTGAAATCTCATTTTCCTTTAATAAAGTATAGTTTTGTCCTCCAGATGTATGCTTGAATAAGATGTCATACTCTGTTTTTGTTCTGGATTGCTCCCTGCTGATGTTCCTAGGCAGCAAGAAAATTACCTTATTGAAACATATTGCTGGTGGTGACTACGGTGCCAAATTTTACATTGGTATTACACACATGACATAGACATATTCAGAGACCTTTGAGTAAGACTATGAATATCAAGTGATTGAGAAGATTATACAAGCTCGGGCCTTTTTCATGGGGTAAGAAAGGTTGTGGTTCCAGATGAGTGTCTTTCAGATCAATATAATTATGTCATAAAAACATGTCACAAAATAGTTGACTCCACAGCCTGCACACCCTGCCTGCCATCGCCCCACTCTGTATTCCGCGTGGAATTACCTCTGGTGGCTAACGGCAACCTGGGTGCCAGCTTTTGTGAGTCTCCATTCCCTGGCATATGGGGGCACCTGGATTTCAGGGGCCGTCTGGCCAGATGTGCAGACTCATGGCCTGGTGGGGATCAGAGCATTCTAGGTCCTACATACAGTGCTCAGCCAGATACCACCCAGGCACCCAAAAGGAAAGTGTGGACACATGACTAATGGCAGTGGGAGGGACCGGGAGGTCTAGTGACTGTGGGCCAGGTGCTGGCGTTGGCTGGGGAGGGTGCCCGCACCTGGTACGTCTCCCAGCTAGCGGGTGCTGATGGGAATCCACAATGCCAGGCTTCCCCTCCGGGGAACAGTCAAGAAGCCCCTGCCACAGCCCCAGGGCCCAGGGTGGAGTGTGAGTGACTTCTGAGACGTGAACACTGACAAGGAGAGGGCTGGACAATGCGTGCAGGACAGCCGTGTCATCCCTGGCTGAAGACGCTCTCCCGGGGAGCGCGTGTCAACATGAGCATGTCTGCCCGAGGTCACCCGGTGCTGTGGGCCACCTCTGTGTGGATGCACACCTCCTCCGTTTAGGAATCTGGCTTCTGGGTAAATGCTTCTGCATTTCGCAGGGGGTCTGGGGAGCAACGTCCTAACCCCAAGATACAGTTACATTATTTTAAAAGGATGCAAACACCCACTACTGGACAAAAATTCCCGATTTATTGGCTCATGTGAGTAGCATCCATCAGCTGATCATTTAGAGGAAAAAATGAAAATGCTTGGAGTGTGGGGGCCGTGAATGTGCCCTGCTCACAGCCTCCAGCAGGCTGCCCTCACTTGGAGGCCTCACACCATTGACTTCTAATACCCCTGGACGAAAAGCCAGAACAGCCAGAGAACCTTCCAGACTTATCTGTCACTTTAAAGGAGCCATTGGAACTTCAAGCAGCAGCTCTCAGATTTGGCCTATTTCTGAAGGAGTTTTTCACTTTCTCTATTGTGTCCCTCTCTTTCCTTTGCTGATCTCTGCCTCATTTCTTTCCTTATCCATTATTATTTTTCAGTCACTGGATATGAGCTCTCTGTGCTCCTGCAGCTGCCCCACAGGAACCAGGAGGCTGGGCCCTTGCACCAGGGAAGAGACTCTCCAAAACCTGACCCCAGCTGTTTGGGAGCAAGTCCTCGACTCTGCTCTGGGTGTGTCAGTGACATCTGAGGAAGATCACCAGAATACGAGTTTTATTTTAACTGTCCTTCATTGCTTCTGGTCTGTGCTTGTCTCATCTGTGGGGCTAACTGGCTGCTAAGGACAGCTCCCAAGAACACAGAGGGCTCCAGAAGTCGGAGGCCCCCACTGAGCAGCTACATGCCCCTCTGGACTCTACCAGAAGGCCACTCTTGCGCCTGGCACCCTTGGTGGCCTGCACTCCCTTCTCCCCAGAGCTCTAGCAGGGTGCCCTGCTGCATTCCCACCTGGAAGCTCGGAGGCCTGCGGATCCAGGGCTCCTGGACCTGGAGCGTCCAGGCCTGCAGGCCGCACAGCTCTCCACATGAACTGTTCTGGAAACATTCCCTTTCTCAGCACTGGATTTTCTACACCTGGATGAGATTCTAGGGGAAGAGACTGAGCCCAGCTGCCCAGCTCATCACTGCACCAGGGTCCACATTTCCACAGTGCGGAAATCCCTCCTTGTAAAGGCCGGCTCCTTCCCAGTGTTTGCTCTCTTGTAAATGTCCACATTGTGAGGCATCACCTGCGCCTCCTGCGTGTTTATTATTCCATTCTATGCACTTTATAGAAATGAAAGTCCTCTCCCTCACTTCCTCTGCTTCTGAGGGATGAATGTACTGCCTGGTGGTTTTATTGCACCGGTGTTTGTAAAGGTAAATCATCCAGCATGTTCCCTCCCCCGGGGCCGTGTCTGCCCACCTCGCACGGTAGCCAGCTGGCCACACAGAGAAGATATCCTGTGGCTCATTTCCTCCTCTGGTGGGTGTCCGGAGCATCCAGTGCCAACGTCAACAGGGCAGGACCTCTGTTCTGGGTGAGCCCCCACCTAGAGGCCTGGGGCCTGGGGGGTTGCTGGGCACAAAGTGCAGTGCCCTCCACATCTCCTTCACCTTTTCTGATGATTTTAGTCCAACCCGGTGTCTGTCGCTCTGTTGTTAAACATGCTAGTGCAGAACATACCCCTCCCGTTCCCAATCCCTGGGAGCTCCTCACCCCTGGTCACATCAACAGGCTCAGGGTATCTTCTCTTCCTTTTTCCTTCCTTCCTTCCTTCCTTCCTTCCCTCCTTCCTTCCTTCCTTCCTTCCTTCCTTCCTTCCTTCCTCCTTCCTTCCTTCCTTCCTTCCTCCTTCCTTTCTTCTTTTTCAACACTTTTATAATAAAAAGGAAAACGCTTCTTTACAGAAAATAATGTGAAAGCTTGTGTTGTAAGGGACTTTCCACAGAGGAACACGAGGGAGAGACCTGGGTGCATTTCTGGGACCTGGCAGAGTCAGGTGAGCCATCCGACCCCGAGGCAGCGGGTGAGCAATGAGCTTTCTCAGGAAACAGACTGTGTGTCATACAGCAAAAGCCACCTGCTGTATGACGAGGAAAGGTGGCTCGGACAGTTGTCCTAGAAACAGCCACAGCTGCAGCCCCCCAGGAGAACCCTTCTGCGGAGTCCAGGGGAGCAGCTGCCAGCACGGTGGACAGCGTGGAGCCATGAGTAGCCACGCAGCTCAGGCGGAGGACGGAGTCGGGGCCTCCCCGCCCTCACTAGCCCTGACATCTTGAAGCAGCACAGCTCTGCGGCACAAGATTCACCCACACAACCTCATGCACGCCTAGAGCTCTAGCCCAGTGGCCAACGTGGGGTCATATTCTTATTTATTTTATTTATTTCCAAGTGCAATGTTGGGAATGAACCATTTTAGACCTGGAAATACTCCCAATGGTGGGCATTCTTCTCTTTGGCCTGCACGTCCCTCTGTTGTGGTAGGAGGGGCTGGAGGGATGTAAGTGCTTACTGTCAGGACATCAGTAGGCTGGGAAGAGTAAGTGACTAGCCCACGCGCACACCTGGACCAGTGGAGACTATGACTGAACTTCTAACGGGTGCTAAGAATTCTGGATTGCAGACTGCTACATACTGGCACCAAATGTCCTGTTCCAGCTTCAGAAGATCCTTTAGCCGGCAGGACACACTGTGCTGATTAGACCTCAGAGGGAGTGAGGCAGGTCTGGATAATAAGCCAGTGCCCTCGACCCCGAAGGTGACCCTGGCAGAGTGAGCAGGTAGACCCATCTGAAGGCCATTCTTGCCCATGCACTCTGCACATTCTCAGCACCCTGCCTGGGTCTCTGTGGTGCCCACCACGTTGTGCTGGAGAGAGGTTTGCACCTGGAGCTCAGCTTCGAGTCACAGCTGTCTGGCATCCACCTGGGAGATTGACTCAGGGAGCCTGACCCCAGGGACCCACCAGGATAAGGAAGATGGTGACCACAGGGCCCTGGGTCTTGAGTGAGCCTTTGTATCCATTAGAAGTTCTCTAATCAGCTGCAGATTTGACTTGCCTTTAAAGGATGTGTCTGGAGAGGGGAACACAGCTGCTAAGTGCGTGAGCAGGGGGGCTCTTCTGCTTCTTGGAGGGCCGAGGGCTGAGACTCTCGGTGGGTCAGGGTAAGCCCCCTCAGACCTGTGCACAGTGCCTCCTCCAACCTCACCTCACGGAGTGCACTCAGAGGTGCACTGTTCCTGTCAGACCAGATTCACCCTAAACCCTGAGCGGGGACTGTGTGACGGCTGGGGTCCTCTGAGAGGGAGGAGGCATGGGGGTCCAGAGCAGGAGTTTGGGGCTCTGCCCCTGGCAAGCGTCAGACCTCTGGATCAGGAAGGCCCGCCAGAGGCCTCCCCTGGCCATTCTACACACTCTCCCTTGAGCAGGTGGGACCCTCCCACAGGTGTAGTGGGGGGAAGGCGGGTGAAGGCCGTGTGTGCTCACAACGCGGCCCCTGACTGTGTCTTGGCAGGTGAGGCAGGATGGCTGTGGGCACTTCCACCTGCCTGCAAGGAGCACACCCCTGAATGTGGCCAGGAGGAGGCAGGGTTCCCCAGGAGAGCAGGCCTTCCCTCCCCCTTCACTCTTCCCTTTTCATACCCCGTGGGAAAGATCCCAGGTTTCCACCAAGTTGCACATGGAAGAGATCCTAAAAGGTTAAACGCCCAAAGCAAAACACCAATGTCCACAGCAACAGAAACCATCCATGAGGAGGACCCCTCTGGCATCGTGACCTTGATTAACTCCGGGGAATATCCAACCCTTCCTGCCTGCCCACCCTTCCTCTCTGTGTCGAGTCCAGGTTCCAACAACCAGCACTGGGCACCTAGCCTGCCTCCCGTCACAGCTTCAGTTTGACTTTAGGTACAACATGAAATACTATGAAAGGCCTTGTACTTTGGAAAATGAAAAAAGAAGGAAAAGAAAAATGTAAGTTCTTAAATGTAGACTGCCAGAAACATGTGTGTGAGTATATGTGTGAGCATATTGTGCACACACATGAACACATGTGTGAGTGCATGAGCATGTGTGTGCAAGTGGGAATGTGTGTGAGTATATCTGTGTGCAAGCATGTTGTGTGAACGTGTGTGCAGACATGTGTATAAACTGTTTGTAGAGAAATCCTGAATGCTGTACAGATATTCTGAAACAGGATTCCAAGAAAAATAATATTTTCAAATGATTCTGTAATGATTTGTAAAAAAAAAAAGAAACAAAAACAAAATATAGACTCACAAATTAACAGAGACTTCAGAATCGTTCTTTAAATAGTGCCACTCTTTGTGTGGACAAGGTTGCTGGTCATCCTGTGTGTCTATTTTGTTTGTTTGTTTTTTAGGCTAAAACAATTTCCTCAGGGTATAACAGTGTGCTTATGAGTTTAGTGATAAAAGGGGTGTAATTCTACCTTGGGGTGAATGATTGAAGCTGACCAGGCCTGGAGTAGAGATCCCAAGTGGGGAGCGCTATCGGGCATCAGTCCACCAGTCCCCGTCTGTCCGTCCCTCGCTGTGGCCCTGGGTGACGTCAGAATGAAACGTGGGACGTCAGCCCTGAGCACGTCATTAGAGGCAGGGATCCAGAGGAGTGTCTGCTGTGGCCTGAGCCTGCAGGGGTCCTGGCATGTGTTGGCCCCTCCAAGTGAAAGAGCGTGAGGGAGCGGCGTGCAGGGGAGGGGTGGGAAGGCACGTAACAGCCCACAAACACTCATCGCTTTAACGAGTGAATGGCTGATTCTGGATATAAAAGAGAACACTAAAACAATTATTTTATTAATCCCATCATAAAACTTTAAATAAGTTAAACAAAAATGCAAATAAAATAAGTGATAAAAATTTAATTAAATAAAACTTTAATTCAGTGATCTATAGCAATGAGATAATTGAGTAGGTTGGTTATTCAGAAGATGTATTTATAGGCTGAAAATACTATTTTTTTCTAAATCAATTCACGTAGTAAAGTGGATTGATTTTGACTTCCCAGAACTGACTGCTTCGAATGTTCTCGATGATCTGCAAGTCACTCAGGACTTGAGCGTCTGTGCTGAGAATGGCAGTGACAAGGAGTTTCAGAAGGGAGCAGCTGATGGTGCCTCAGGAGCAAGACAGTCCCACTCACGCTCATGTGCTCAGATTTCAGGCACAATGTGCAGTTGTAAAATTGACACCCAAGCGAGCCAGGCTGGGAATCCCTGCAGCACTCCTGAGGGGCTGATGGCCACAGTCTGTAGCACAGGCTACCAGTCGCAAGCCTACTGTTAAATTCAAACGGGAAACGGGAAAATAAGAACTTTGTGCTTGTAGACCCGGGAAGCAGCCCAGGGCACTCTGCAGCCCAGAGCACTGGGGTGGGGGCTCCAGGGTCTCCGGGATGCATCTCCACCCTTCACCCGCACGGAGACCCTTCCCACTGCCACACCACTGCCATACCACTGCCACCGAGTCAGCCCCTCAGGGCACTCCTCCTCACCTCTCACCCAGGGAACATCTCTGACAGCCAGCAGCTGGAAAGCTCTGGACCCCAGCCCTGGGCTTCCTTGTCTGTGAGATATAACAGGCATTGGTGGCTTTTGATGCTCCTTTCAGGGTCAAGGTGCTAACATGTTCCTTGTTTTACATTTTTCCTATGTATAATTGCTGGTGGGACTGAAAATTGGTGAAGCCAATATGGAAAGCAGTGTGGAGATTGCTTGGAAATCTGGAATGGAACCACCATTTGACCCAGCTATCTCTCTTCTTGGTCTATACCCAAAGGACTTGAAAATAGCACACTACAGGGGCACAGCCACATCAGTGTTTACAGCAGCACAATTCACAATAGCTAAACTGTGGAGCCAACCTAGATGCCCCTCAGTGGATGAATGGATAAAAAAAATGTGGCATATATACACAATGGAATTTTACTCAGCAATAAAAGAGAATAAAATCATGGCATTTGCAGTTAAATGGATGGCGTTGGAGAAGATAATGCTAAGTGAAGTTAGCCAATCCCCCCAAAAAACAAATGCCGAATGTTTTCTCCGATGTAAGGAGGCTGACTCATAGTGGGGTAAGGAGGGAGAGCATTGGAGGAATAGACGAACTCTAGATATGGCAGAGGGGTGAGAGGGAAAGGGAGGGGGCAGGGGATTAGCAAGGATGGTGGAATGTGATGGACATCATTGTCCAAAGTACATGTTTGAAGACACGAATGGGTGTCAACATACTTTATGTACAGAGATATGAAAGATTGTGGTATATATGTGTAATAAGAATCACAATGCATTCCGCTGTCATTTTTTTAAATCAATAAAAAAGTTAAGAAATATCCTATGTAGAATTTATAGAACAATAACTGAGCACAGCTGAGAGTTGACCCAGTGCCAATCACTGTTCCTCTGCATGGATTTATTTCACTTTGTCCCAGGAGCTTGGTGTTATCCCCACAGTGTGTGCAGCCTCTGAGGGTGTGACAGCGCAGGACTCAGACTGGGCTGTGAGGACCAAGTCTGCCCCAGGGCAGGGACCGTGGAGTGCTGTACAGTGGAGACCACGTGAGGTCCTTCCGCTCTCGGCTGTGTCTTTCCTGTGTGCTGGTGGTGGTGGCAGGAAGAGCCAGGGCCTGGAGGGGAAGGAGGAGCTGTGGGAGGGGCAGGGGACACCCTGGGAACCCCGACTCCAAGGCCTTATCCCGCTAACCCTCAAGTTTGGGGTCGGTCTCCCCCGACAGGCGTCCTTCATGTCCTTCAAGGTGAACTTAGCTGAGCCCGCTGGAGAGCTCAGTGCTGCTCCTCGCTCTCCAGGTGAAGACGCCGAGCACAGAAGGTCCGACTCTGTTCTCGATGGGGGCAGCCGTGGCCCACGGGGGAGGGGACAGGAGAGGACATGAGGAGGCCACCTCAGGACCACGGTGGCGGCACTCTGATGCTCCTGTGCCTGCCGGTGGCCCAGAGTCACTCCTAAGGGTGACGAGGGAAGGTGTCCCCTCCCGAGGGCCCTTGGGTGGGGGAGACCCTGGGCTCGTGCCAGTGCTGCAGCAGTGTCCCCAGGTGCCCTCGATTCCCATGACCCCGGCTGCTCCAGAACTGCGAGTCCTCACCTTCCACCTCGCCTCATGGCCCACAGAAACAATCGGCAGCAGAACCTCTCTCCAGGACAGTGTCCTGTGAACTCTGAGAGAAGCTGGAGCTCGTCTGGCCCAAGTCCCTTCTGTTAAACTCTGGACCACATTTGGGTGGTTTTTTTCCTAAGTACAGTTAACAAGCAAGAGTCCCTTCCTTGGTGACTGCGTGTGCTTCGAGGTGCTGCCGGGACGGCGGGTCTTTCCAAATCTGTGGATCAGAAGGAAACCTGCTCCAACGTCTGCCTGGCTGTCTTCACATCCAGCTGGCTAGACACAGCCTCTTGCTTAATGCTGAGATTCTGTCCGGGCATTTCTTTAAACCAGTCACTAACGGTGGCATTAACAAGGCAAGATGCAGCAGAGCGTGAACCTGGGTGGGTTTGGCCCGTACCCACTGGGTTCTGCCAGACTCCGCCAAGGCCTTCCTGGTACTAGAGACTAGAAAATCAGCAGAACTCCCCCTTCAATAAGTGGTCAGGACAAAAGGAAACACCAGTAAAAAATGAATCTTACCTTCTTCCCCCAAACCCGTCCCAGACTCCACACAACTCAGTCCCTTCAAAACCAGCATCCGGTGCTCCATGGTAAGTGGCCAGGGGCCACGACTTTCTCATTTGTCATGGTGCTGGGGACATGTCTGTCCCTCCTGGCGTGATCTCTGTTCCAGGCGTGGCTTGGCCTTCCAGATGCCAACACTGCTGAGCCACCTGCGTGGAGCCAGGGGCAGTGGGAACCATGAGGGCCTGTCGTGCGGGGTCTGCATGCAGGACCAGCCTGGTGGCCAGTGGCTGGGTCCTGGAGGTCAGCTGTGAACCTGCAGCTCCTGGTGGTGCTACCCTTAGTCCAGCAGGCTGCGCTGTTGGCAACAATACCGCAAGAAGCAAACATCTTTGAAGCACATATTAAAAACTAGGTACCAGCTTTTCATTGTTCAAAAACTTTTATGACAATTTGCATAAAATATCTACCATCATTTACCATCTCCTTGGAAGCCACAGTGGTGCCGTTAATGTCACACACCTGAAGACAAATCCTCAGGGGAGATCCTAACAGCCTTTCTGCAATCCACGCAAGCTGGGAAGACTGCCACGCACGCGCCCGTCATCTGCCCTGCGTCACTCCAAGGACTTGGCTTTAACATAGGTTCTAGGTTTTAAATCTTGTTGCATTCTGGTTTCGAGAAAGGGTCTCACTAAATCGCTCAGGCTGGTTTCAAACCTGCAATTCTCCTGCCTCAGCTTCCCCGGGGGCCAGGATTACATGTGTGTGCCACCAAGTGTAACCTTCCACGTATGTCACGTGAGCATGACATCTAGTGTTCTTATTTCCTGTGTGGGTGCTGTGTGTGTGAATGTGAAAGTACAGCAAAAGTTGTTGGCTTTGCAACAACAACAACAACAACCTTTTGAAAAATTAAATAATTCCATTTTTGTCAGTGCCATTAGTGGTTAACTGGCAAAGAAGCTGTTATTTTTAATAATGGCTCAATAGTTTATCCATTTATTTATTCAAAACTTTTCTTTTCGGGGGGATACCAGCCCTGTTTTATATTTTATTTAAAGACAAGGTCTCACTGAGTTGCTTAGAACCTCACAGTTGCTGAGGCTGGCTTCAAACTCATGATCCTCCTGCCTCAGCCTCCCCAGCTGCTGGGATTACAGGCATGCGCCACCACACCAGGCTCAAAACTTTCTTAAGTCTAACAAAAGTGAAATTTGTAAGGTTATTATGAATTCTATGTGTTTAGTAAAATTTTAACATTGATTGCAATTTTCTTGGTGGTAGTGATTACAAAAGGCAAATCAGCCTTATGGTACAAATAGTGTACATCTTAAATCGTGGAGCTCCTGCAGCATTAGTGAATCTGGGATGGGCTGCTCTGCCTGCAGAATTCCTGGCTGTGTGGACAAGGGGTGGAACTCCACTGGGGGAAGCAGAGGTTGAACACTGTGCTCTGTCGATCAGAGTATCCGAAGGCGCTTCCCGAGAAGAAGTGGGTGTTGGCTGGGGAAGCTCCTTGGCTTGGCGGTGAGCTCTGCCTGGCTTCACCTCACTTCAGCAACCGCTGGGCCATTAAGGGCTCTCCTGTGTATCAGCCAAAGCATCCTGTAATAGAACTGAGCATCTCATAATCCATTCCCCTAAATTTTTGCTGTATTTTGCACAGTTATTTAGAGATATTTAATCAGACCATTTAATCAAATTTTTGCCCAAAATGTCAACTTCTGAAGTGTTATTGAACTGCATTATTGCCCAGTTCACAAGTTACCCTTCCTCCTGGGAAGAGGCTACACAGACATCCCCCATAAGGCAAGACAAAACGGAACCGAGCCAAGTGATTGCTGAGAGCTCAAATGGGGTACAATTTAATTTGGAAATTAAATGCATTTTGGATATCTGAGCTTGCAAGTGTATTTAGATGAATTTTATATTACAATTGGAATTGTTTATATTAACAGTGCAGGTAGAATGAAATTTGAGATCTATGATTTTTATAATCTACATTTGACAAGATTTTTGAAAAATCATAGTGAGACTTAATTTCAGAGCGTTCATTGTGTTTTATTATATTGATGCTTTTTACTTGCCCTCCCAATAAAAAGTAAGTATAGTACCTGGGAAAGCATGGAGGCTGAACTCTGAGTGAAGGCAGAGACCAAGACTCTCCTCCACATGCAGAGATGCCCCTGATGGCCCTGGGGTCTCAGGGTTCTGGGAGAGCTTCTTTTCTCCTAAAAAGAAAATACAGTCATGGAAAAGAGCCCATTACAATGCCAGAAATTTTAAGTATATTAATCATAACACTCAACTTTTGAAGATGATCAAAAGAAATTATATTAAAAGTTCAAAGTAATAAAAAACCTTAAACTATATTTTCAGAGTAGTGGGAAGATGTGAGTATGAGTCAGATAGGCCTCATGGAATGAATACTACTCATGCTCACTTAAGGGAAAAAACTCATATAAACAGGTGTTTTTACAGGTTGCTTTAGTGTATGCAGATATGTAGAGTTTATATTTTCCAAAATAATTTGTTTTGAAATAGTTTTTGAGTAGAACTATGTTTTAGGTTATTATAAATATATCCACAAAGTCAAAACAAATTGCCATTCAAAAAATAAACACTTTGGGCTGGGGCTGTAGCTCAGTGGCAGCGCACTAGCCTAGCATGTGTGAGGCCCTGGGTTCTGTCCTTAGCACCACATAAAAGAATAAAAAAATCTTAAAAAACCACACACACCCACTCTGATCATGGAATTCAACTCACTTTATCACTTTCTTTTATTCTGAAAGGTGCCACACTCAGATGACAAGTTTCGTGGTCACATCCCTATTATGCATGACCTCTCTGTCCCCCAGCATCAAGAGGGGGCCTCTGCTCTCTCAGTGGGGTCTTCATGGGACAAGAGACGCCCGACCCTGAGGACCAGGGCCATCAGGATGAGCTGTAGAGCCATAGCTTCAACATCCGTCAGAGAACAAGGGGGTGCAGGGGTATGGCCCATGGCCTTTCACTTCCTGATTGGGGTTTACGGGGAAAACAGTGCCGTTTTAAAGGACTTTGACCGCCTGTGGCTGGCATCAAAGTTAAGAACCCTGAACAAGCTGGAGCTTCCTGCTTTGTGTGTGGTGCGGAAAGATGGCAGCCTCCAGGCCCAGAGACCTGACGTCCCACCTGGGGGACAGAGAGGTCATGCCTGATGCAAACAGATGGCCACCGCTGTGGAGCACAGAGCAGGGTTCACGGCTCTGCAGTGCTCAGACCTGGGGTCCCAGAAGGTGAATCCTGTGGCTTCCTCCAAAACGTCTAAGGCTCGTGTTGGCCAAAATCCAACCAGGGATGCAACAACAGAACCCCCAGTTCCCATGCAGAGCAGGAGGAGCCACAGGGCCAGCCTGGCTGGAGAAGGCGCGGCCCACACTGAGTGAGTGGGGTGGAGTCTCAGGGACCTTTTACACAAACCGTCTGGAGCACAGCAAGAAGATAAGGTCCCATGAAAAGGCAAGGAAACGTCCCCATGGTCAATAGAGAAGGCAGTCAACAGAAGACTGAGACATCCAGGCTCAGCTCTCGACGTTAAAATGATGGGAATACAGCAGAACAGTGCCTCAGCACACCTGGAAAGACAGGGAAACTCCCTCTTTGCTAAACCTGAAAAAGAGCTTGAAGAAGGAGAGATACAAGCTATGGGCAGAAACATCAGGAAAAGAGTAACAGGAAGAAAACAGCCAGGACATGATGACCAGGGTGCACTGTGCAAGGACGTCCTGGGTGTCTGCAGCCCTGGAGCAGAGGGAACAAGGACGAAAGAAGGGATATTTCAAAGGATGACGTCTAATGTTTGAAGACTGATAAAAGAAACTAGTCTACGATTCAGAAAAAGCCAGGTCATGCAACTAATAGAAATACAAATGTGAAAACCCCTATGTCTGAGCATATCCTGTTCTCCCTGCTGAAACCAAAGATAAACTGAATATGTAAAGAGGAAAATAATAACAATGTAAAGGACGCTGACTTTCCACCTGAAAGACAGGAACAGAAGACAGCAGCCCAGTGGACCCAAACGGGAAAGATAGATGAACCCTAGGTGCAGCAGAACACCCCTCAAAAGGATGAAGGAAATGAAAAGTTCCTCATCTGCAAAACTGCCAAGCTCTCCACTCTCAGGTCCCCCAGGCCAACAGAGCCAGACCAAGTCTGTCAGGAACAGGTGGCATGAGGGTGGTCTGTGCTCAAATCTTCCTTCTGCTCTCTTGGTTTTCTTTAAGGCCCATGACTCTTCAAAGCAGAACTGCAATTCTGTGTTATGGGTTTATTATATATCAAGAAAGGGCACAGCACACTGCAAAGTTCATGTCTAACGGGAGGCAGCCAAGTAACGAGTCCAGGCAGACAGTGAGAAGTGCAGCTGCACACTGTGCTCTCTGGAGGAAGAGGCAGAAAACCACGTCAAGGCACTCAGCTTCAAATTCAAAACAGAAGTTAGAATAGACTACCAAAAATTTCAGTTATCCCCAAGACAGCAGGAAAAAATGAATGAACACAAAGATAGACGGCACCAATAGAAATCAATTTCAATACTATAAGCCTGAACCAAACTGTATCCCATTAAACGTAGTGGGCTGAGCACACCCCTGTAAGGACAGACTGTGCTCCAGGTGAACCGGCTGACTCCAAGTCGGCTCCTGGGATGAGAACGCGTAAATGACTGAGCTGTCGGGGTTGGCTGTGCAGCTGGGGCTCCCCAAGTTAATTCTGTATCAACAAACATGCTTACTGAACCACGAAGAGTGCAGTGTGCTCATCTGAAGCTTCACGCATATATTATTAAAACTTAATAGTTAACTCTAGCAATTGTTCAAAATTCACACCTACCAGCATTTTTTTCCTAGAGGAAATTATATAAAATTGTAGACACATAGTGATAATTTAAAAAAAAAAAACAGATTAAAGGCAGCTTTGATATTAGTCCTAAATCCTCTATGGGTAATGCACCCCTTCTTGGGTGCAGCCCTAATGTTCCCTGCCCTTGGGGAGCATGGGGACTTCCAGGTGGAGCCCTCTTTCCACCACCGTCTCACATCTGGGAGCTACTGGTGCAAATTCTTCAGGTCCCACCTTTGAAATCCTGTCTTGTGGGAAGTGTTCTTTCTTAACCCCAAGATGTGGTTTGGTGACATCTGTCAAGTCCATCAGAAGCCCCTGTCACTCTTCATCATTGTTCCCACTGTGGATATTTTCAATAGTTTATCTAATTTCCTACAACTTACCAGGATTTGGTGGAGTTTGCTGAAACTGACATCTGTGAGGACAGGGTTCCCCCTCCCTCTCTCTCCCCTTTTGCAGTTGGTTATGTAATATAGCCCCGAGCACATGAGACGAACACAGTAAATGTTACATGAGTGATTATAAATACACAGAGTAGAAAATATGACCATTACACGTCCCTGGGAAAATTGGTTAATATCTGAGGAAATCAGAAGTAAAACTTGCAGAATTCAAACTAAATTAAACATAGGAATTAAATGTTAAAGTAAAGCATAAAAAAAGAAATAGAGGAAAATACAGGTGGACGGTTAAGTGCCATTTATATTATGGTGGATTTCTTGTACTTTTTACTTTAGATTCTACACTTAGGTAGAGCTTATGTGTTTAAAATTCCCTGGCTTTACATGTAGCTCTGTCATCCATCTCAAATCACGTATTTATGAAATAAACACATGCATGTTCATGTGAACACCAGTTATCCAAGAGCCAACTCCAGAATTATTAAGGACACGTCTACCACATTCTGCCGGAGCCCTCCAGGCAGGTAGGCCAGCTGTTTCTGTGGCCATCCTTGACACTGCCCACCTGCTGTTCCGGGTTTCTGCCTTGGTCAGTACTTCACTGCCTTAGCTACCAGGGGTTCCACTGATTTATGGAACCTGGTGGAGATTCATTATGTTCAACAGGACCTAGGCAATTCTATGTTGCTTCATTTGCCTATAAAATGAGGGTCAGTTTTATAATTTTCAAAAAATCATTGGAATATTGATTGGAATCGCATTTATTTTATATACCAGTTGGTTTTAAAAAACTGACATCTTTAAAATGTTGTTTATTAAAATCCATGAATATGAAATATTATCCAATTCTCTCAATGATATTTTTAGGTATTCAGCGTACCTGGTTTTTACAGCTTTAGTTTGGTTTATTCTGTGTATTTTATTCTGAATACTTACATTATTGAATTCTTTTTTTTTTGTTTGTTTGAATGTGGGTAACATAAATTCTCAGCTTAATTGTGGGTCTTGACCTGTGTTCAGAAGACTTTGGTTTTACTTGTCATTTCTGGGTTGGGTTTGGTTTTGGTCTTTGGATTTTCAAGTGCATCATTATGATACTTCAGGAAAAGGCAGTTTCACTTCTCCCCTCCCCACTGCGGTTCTGCTGTCCTCTCTTTCCTGGCTGTGCAGTAGTGGTGGCTGCGGCCTGGGTGGGGTGGTGAGCAGCCCCTTCCCACCTCCCGAGCTGCAGTACAGGGGGGCCCCCAGGCACCTAGACAAGCGCTCGCTCCTCCTCTCTGGAGCTCCGCTACAAGCGGCCGTCGGACTTTATCAAATGGTCGGGGGCATCTCCTGAGATGACCATGGAGGTTTCCTTCCTCGTCCTTTCAATTCCATTATTTGATATTGGCACATTTTAAAAGTCAACTGATGAAGGACAAAGTGAGGGACTCACTCCAGCAGAATTCTTGACTTACTAGAAGGTGACACTGATCAAGGTGGTGGAGTCGTTGGTCTGGTCTGACCCTAGATAAAACATGAGCCAGGAAAGCCGGCCCCCCGGGGCTCCGGGCTTCCCCACGGTCACCTGGTCATCTAAGGGTACCCACATCCCTCTCCATCATGTCTGGGATTCCTGCAGAGCACCTCTGCTTCCTGCCCCGAGGAGAAAGAAGCCATTCGGAGCCCCGGGAGCGCGCTCCTTGGTGCTGACCCGGATGCCTGTCTGCTGCTGGCCACCGTGGAGGTTTCTGTGCAAACCTGCACCTCTGGTTTGCTGGGCCCCAACAGTCCTCGCAAATGCCACCGACGGAAGGGTGAGAGAGCACCTGTGCCTCCCCAGAGTAGACCTGCTCCACCCATCTCCCGGGGAGGCGCGGAGGAAGCCACAGGTCAGAAGGTCAGAGCAGTGACCTGTCCGGCCTCAGACGCCCTCCCTGCTCCCAGGATGCCAGGACCTGGGTGCAGGGATGAGCAGCCGGCCTGGTCCTGCCCAAGTGTTTCTGTGCATTCACAGTGGGGCAGGTGGAGGAGGAGAAGCCGCGCTTGGCATAGGAGGGCTGTGTAGTGGCGATTGGTGCCCCACAGGGGTCCCTTCCCTGCCTCTCCTCTGCCCTTTGCACACCTGGCACCAAGGACCACGCGCCGAAAACCAATCCTGACTCATATCAGAAATTCAAGTGGCCAAGCATCCCCTGAACCCCACGTGGTTTCTTGGAACCCCACGCAGTTTCTTGGAACCCTATGCGGTTTCTTGGAACCCCGTGGTGGTCGCGGGTGCCCAGATGACAGCGAGCTCTGGAAGGAAGCAGAACTGCGTGCCGGG
This sequence comes from Ictidomys tridecemlineatus, assembly GCF_052094955.1. NCBI lineage: Eukaryota > Metazoa > Chordata > Mammalia > Rodentia > Sciuridae > Ictidomys > Ictidomys tridecemlineatus. The sequence goes on from NC_135490.1 coordinate 50,140,656, forward strand.
TGCAGAGCGCACGAGAGGGAGGATGCGCGCTTAATCAGTTCCCGCACATCTGTCTTTACACAGTTGGGCTCCTTCACAAAGTCACCCTAACTACCTTAACATATGTAGAGCCAAATTAAAATTACTTTATCAATCTTTCATTTTTAGCTTTCCCATCTTTGGGGTTTTTTCCATCCATGTGTTCATCGTTTCGGCAAAGCCATCTCGTCTCCCCAGAAGTCAGCCGGTGGGAGCCAAGGGTGGTTGAGGGGCTCGGCGGGGGCAGGAGAGGGAGGGAAGGTGTGATTTACAAGCCTTCGGTCCTTGTCCGTATTCTACACTTGATGATTTCAATATTTTAATAGCCAACCATTTGTCTTTCTCTTTTATGGAACAATATATTTCCCTGAATTGTTTGTTTTCAATAAATTACTTTTTGAGCTGAAGTGCGATTTGGGGGGTAATGTAAGAAAGAATACCCGTTTAAACATGCACCTCATCTTTGGAAAGCAGCAACACACCCTCAGCGTGATTTTGCAAGCATCTCTGGGTGGACGCTCTTGCAACGTTTTCTTGAAGTAGGGCCACGTGGGTCACAGCAGGAAGGAGCAGAGTAAAATGGAGGACAGCACAGGCTTGGAGGGATGCGATTCCTGGGGAAACGGGGAGTGCCAGCCAGCACCAGGGCACAGAGGGCTTCTCTAGCTTCTCTGAGTTCACTTTTCCCTTAAGCAGCTTGTACATGTGGAAGAGAAGTTCACCGCTGTCTTCCCCGTCCTTCTTCAGGTTTTCATGCAACATAAGGTCCATTTTATTTTCACTGCCCTTTCATCATATCCCACCCTCTTTGGATGGCGAGAAAAGCATAAGTCAGTCAGTTACAAAGAGCCATCAGTACATTGACCTGCATAGTCACAGTGACTCTGGGAACACATGGATTCTGTTTGTTTATGCTGGAGTTTTCTTATCTTTCAGAGCATCTGTTAACATGCTAAAAACAAAACAAAACAAAAAAAAAAAAAACAGCGCTAGCTAGTTGTGTAAAATTAACCTCTTTTAGGGACTAGATAATAAATCATTTTTTTTTCAAATTAAAAGAAAAGGAAAGGTAAGTAGGCGTGTTTTTCTTTCAGACAAATGTTTTCTAATAAGCAGTAAATGAGAGTTCCCAATATTCTTGTAAAGTTGCCCCAACAATGTCAGAAAAGAAAGCACCTTGCTTCAAGTCTGCCCATGAAGTATTCAGGAAGGGTAGTCCCCCACCTCCTTCCTGCCTCAGCAGTCCAAGGTTGGGAGCTGAGCTGGTTGCTTTCCGATCCCTGTGAAAACGCCTGCTTCCTCACCTACTCTCCTGTGGCCAGGGTGAGGCTTTTCCCATTGACACAGTTCAAGCGGCGCTGCCACACCGTTCCTGTGTCTGGCGTCCTGGACACACATTTCTGAGGACACACATTCAGGGGTGCTGCAGGGTCTGGGAACCTGGAAGTGGCTGCCCCAGTGCCTTGGCAGTGCAGCCCGGGTCTTCCCAAGGATCCATCCTTGCCAACAAGTACACTGTCAGACTTGGGGACTTTCGCCAGTCTGGCGGGTGCAAATGGCATCTCATTATTGTTTTAATTTGCACTTCTCAGATTACTGATGAGGTTAAACATCTGTTCATGTGTTTATTTGCCATATTTTTTTCCTCTGCAGTGAACCTATTAGGTTGTTTTCCTTTTTATTACTGACTTGAAGAACTTTTTCTTATATATATTTCAATGATTAATCCTTTGTTAGTTAAACGTGCTGCCAATCTGTACCCCAGTTTATGGGTTGTCTTTTCCCTGTTTTCCTTGTGAATTTGAGACGTGGAAGTTCTTCATTTAATGTGGCCAGATTTCTTGTTTTACTTTCTTGGGGTGGTTTCCTTTGAGGTCTGTGTTCTCTGTGTATTTAATAAATTTTTCCCACCTTACGTTTGTAAAGTCATACTGAATTTTCTTGTGAAAGATTGAAGTTTTGTGATGTTTGCAGTACACTTCAGTTGGTCAGTGCTTATTATTTGCAGGGTGGTCCTGGATGGTGTTTCATTTTCCCCTGTGGATAGCTGAGTCTTCAGCACCAGTAGTCCTCAATTTCTACCTCCTTCCACTGCAATCCACCTCTCTCCTGCATCCCAGTACACTTTTCAAAAAGCTTCAGCAATTCTTACACAAATCTGTGGCAAATCTTTTTCAAAGATGCAGTCAATCTTCAGTGAGTCAATCGGATACCAACTAGTTCAAAGGAAGATAGAACGGATGCAGTTTGAGCGGGCTATATAGGAGTTCCTAAAGTAAGGTGGCTACCTCAGATACAGAACTGGCTGGCATCTTAGGTAGCAATGAAACTTTACTCTCGGGGTCCTTCTCTACTTGGCAGAGAGCACTTCCTGCCAGACAGATTCGTTTGCATGATGTTAATTTTCTACAAGAACTTGCTGTACTTTACACAGTTTGGATCCTTATCAACAATAGTAAATCAAACAAGATTAGATTCCCCTAAGAGACTCACGTGAGGCTGATTGGTCAGATGACTCTGGCCAGTGTTGACGTCACCAGGCGGCTGTGAGAGCAAGTGTGGGCATTGCTGTGCCTTCTGATACTCGTACGAGGCTGAAGAATCTGCATCACCAACCTCTCCAGGTGCTGTGGCTGCTGCTGCTGTAGGAATCCAATATTGCCAATTTCTGGGCACCCATGACTATGATAAGAAGCACCGTTATTCTTTAATCCTGTGTCCAAGGGGCAGGTGATCTCTCCTGTTTCTCGATGTTCTGCTCCCCTGGGCCATCCATCCCTGGGCACGACAGGATGCCTGGTTGCTCTGTGGCATGGAAGCCATTGGAGGTATGGAGTGTGGGAAGCCTCTCACCTCTGTGCTTATTGGAAGAGTGACTGGCTGTCCTGGCTCGTTTCTTTCACGTACATGTAGAGCTGGCTTGTTAATGCACATGAAAACCAACCATGCTGTGAGAGGAGCGACACTGCCCCCGTGAACTTGGAGGACCGTTTTCCCTCATGCAAGCCCTTGGGTATCAGCAAAGCATTTCTTCATTTAATTTTCTCTTTGATAGTATCGTTCAATAAAGCTTTGTTATATTCTCCAAAAGTTTTACATTTCACTGAGTGTATTGCTAGTTATTTGTTAGGGTTATTTTAAAGAGTCTTCTATAGAAATTTTATTGGAATATTTACTCCATTTCTATTTAATGTGAGGACTAAACGTTGAAATTCACATCTAACTTTGTACATTTTTACTTCTTTTTTTATTGTTTTTATTTTTTAAATACATGACAGCATGCATCACAATTCTTATTACATACATAGAACACGATTTTTTGTATCTCTGTTTGTATACAAGCATGTTCACACCATTCCATGTCTTCACACATGGGCTTTGGATAATGATGTCCCTCACGTTCTTATTTTTCATTTCTTTTTGTCACAATTTCATTGTTGCTTTCTTGATTTTCCTTTTTTAGTAATTTAAAGTTATATACTTTCTTTCTTTTAAGAGTAATTATAGGTGATTTACCATGCATATTCAGCACTGAGAAACTGAAGTCATATTACTTTATTCTCCTTTCAAATAGATGTAGAATCCTGGAACTTAATTTGCTATTCTTTAGTTAGATTCTATTTCTATTAATTGTTATAAATACCTAATTTATGCATTTATCAATTTATATCACCACAATACATGACGTATGTCCCTGTGACTCTGTGGCCTTGGACTCCCTCTTCTTCCTCCAGACATGCATCTGGTGCTCATTGAGAACGTCCTGAGCCAGTCTGTGTGGCACACACCTGTATTCCCAGAGGCTCAGGAGGCTGAGGCAGGAGGATCACGAGTTCAAAGCTAGCTTCAGCAAAAGCGAGGCGCTAAGCAACTCAGTGAGACACTACTCTAAATAAAATACAAGACAGGGATGGAGATGTGACTCAGTGGTTAAGTGCCCCTGAGTTCAATCCCCCTCCAAAATAAAAAGAATGTCATGAGCTTTTGTGGGTAGCAAGCCTTCTGATGTTTACACTTTATTGAGAACATCTCTATTTTATCCCTTTTATACAACAATAGTTTCATTGGCCAGAAAATTCGGGGGGGGTGGTATTTATTTTTCTCAGTGCTTTAAAGATAGCTGATTGGATTCAATGTTGTACATGTGTAGGTGTGTCCAGGAGTATATTTCTTCCCATTTACCCCTCTACAGCTGAGTCCCAGGATTTGCTCTTCAGCAGTTCTGAGATAACCCTACCTAGCATTGCTTGCTATGGTCTCACTCAGTCAGAATACTGATTCCAAATGAGGGTCATCCCCTGCTGCTGCATCAGTGACACTTCATCTCCCATCTGTCTGCCTCTGTGCCATACATTGGTTGGTTCTTTTAACTCTGTATTCCAATTTACTAATTCTCTTTCCAGTTGGGTCTAATGCACCACTTAATCCATCCACCAGGTTTTTTATTTTAAGTATTATATGATTTTTATTTAATGTAAATGTTTGCTAATTTGGAGGTTCTCATATCCTTGCCACATCATTTGATAATACCCTTAGTATGTTCTAGTTAATTGGCTTTATTTTGTAGAGCAGTTTTAGATTTACTGAAACACAGAAAGAACGCCCAGAGTCCCCCTGGACCCCTTCCCCTACACCTTGTTTCCCCCCACCAGACCCATGGCCCTCCTGGCAGGGCAGTCCGTTTGCCCAGCTCGTGAATCAGTACTGACGCACTGCTATTGACCACGTCCATGGCTTTCATAGGGTTCCGTCTTCATGACGTAGAGTCTGTGGGTTTTAGCAAACATAATGGCAAGTATCATCGCCAGAGCATCACACAGAATTAGTTCTCCAAAACTTCCTCCATGCCTGCTGTCCCCCTCGCCAGGCTCCTTTGCCTGACACTGGTCTTTCACTGTTCTCAGTGTGGTCTTTTCCAGGGGGTCATGTGGTCACAACCATGCAGCGTGCAGCCTTCTCAGATTGGTTTCTGTCACTGAGGATGTGCCCTTGAGCTTCCTCCATGTATTTTCATAGCTTATGGCTTGTTTTTTATCACTGACCAATGTCCACCTTCAGGTGACCCAGCTTGTTTTTCCAGCCACTTACAGAAGGACATCCTGCTTGCTTCTGAGTTTTGGCCATCAGGAAGAAGGCTGCTATGAACACCCTGGGAAGACCTCTGTGTGCACGCCACTCACCGGGCGGTCAGGAGGGTTGCCAGGGATCGCTGGGCATGAGGCGAGCGCGTCTTGGCTGTGTGAGACCCGCCGGCCTCTTGCCCCAGCGGCCAGTGGCGAGTGAGCCCTCCCGTCATGCCCCCTCCTCCCCCACCCTTGCTGTTGCTGGTGTTCTGCATTTTGGCCGCTCTGGCAGGCGAGCAGAGGTATTTCAACTTGGATTTCCCTGAGTATAGGGGATGTGGAACCGCTTGTCTGGGGCTTATTTGCTGTCTGTCTGTCTTCCTTGCTGAGGCATCTGTCCAGGTCTTTTGCCCAACTTGTAACTGGGTTGCTGGTTTCCTTGTGGATAAGTTGGAAGTGTTCTGTGTGTATTTTGAGTTCCATTCTTTTATCATATATGAGTTTTGCAAAAATTTTCTTCCAGCTGTGGCTTGTATTTTCATTCTCTTCAGAGAGTCTTTCACAGTGTAAGTTTTGATTTTAATGAAGTTAACCTATGCATCTTACATTTCATGGACTTGATTTTGGACCGTGATTTTGGTTATCAATGAATCCAAAGCCAGCTAGGTTTGCACTTCTGTGATCTTCTAGTCTTACAATTTTGTGTTGAAAGCCACAACCAAGTCAAGATGGTGCCTGGCATTTTGCCAGAAGGAGTAGTTGAGAAGTAACACCAGCGGAGCCATTAAGATGATGATCATTAAGTTAAGCTGTGTATAATTATTAAGATAATGACTGATTGCTGTAACTGGATGATGCTAAATTGAAACAAGCTGTGCATTCAGTTGTATATATAAACCTCTGCTGTCGGGCAATAAGGCGACTCCTGCTACCTCGGGTGCCCGCTACTTTTGAGTTCTCATGGAGTTCCCACTGAGTTCCCGTTAGTTCTCGAGGAGTTTCCATTGAGTTCCGGTTGAGTTCCCATTGGGTTCAGGCAATAAAGTAGTTCCTGTTTGAACCTACAAGTGGCTTGTGACCTCCCGATTATTTGTGCCCAGCCAGACTACAGCAGTTTTGCACTTTATAATTAGTCCTCTGATCCTAAATATCTGTGATCCCCCACTGAGTTACTTTTTGTGAGGAGTTTAAGGTCTGTGCCTAGGTATTTTCAGGGGATGCTCAGTTAACACAGCCATCTCTGCTCCACTCTGTGCCTCTGCTCCTTTGTGACTGTACTTGTGTGGGTCTGTTCTGTTGCCTGCGTCCTCTGCTCTGTCAAGTGCAAAGCTGTCAAGATCACAGTAATTGTCGGGGTCAGGGCATGTCAGTCCTCCAACTTTGTTCTTGGCCTAGTAATTTCCAAAATGTAGGAATTAGGTATGTATTTAAATATTATATGCAAGAATCCCCAAATCTGCAGAACTCGTAGTCTGATTCTGTGATTTTTGCTGCTCCTAAACCCTGCTGTTTTCTTCTCTTTTACTATTTTGTTTTAATTGTAGGTGGACATAATACCTCTATTTTATTTTTATGTGGTACTGAGGATCAAATCCAGGGCCTCACACATGCTAGACGAACTCTCTACCACTGAGCCACAACTCCAGTTCCCCTGCTGGATTTTTAATTGTTGGAAATGCTGAGCTCACATTTTCTGCAGAAATTCTTTGAGGCCTGATGTGAAGGTTCTTTCCCTCATAAAAGATCTTTGCTTGGTTCTCAGTTGCGCTGCAGGACCCCCTATAGCAGGTTTCAGCCTAGGTCACTGGAACACTCCTGCTTGATGCACAGGTGGAAGTGGGGAACTTCAGAGGTGTTTTTTGGTTCTTCTCACATAGATGAGGAACAGACACTTTTCTTTATCATCGTGTTTTGTGGGTCAGGTGGGATTGTCAGATAAAACACAGCATGACTATTCCAGTTTCAGACATACTAAGTAGAGCCTTACTATCTGCAGCCACAGACTGACTTAGACAACAAGACTCACGTTTGCCTGAAATCACATCCAGCTGGGTCCTCGGGGGCTTATCACAGTCTGGCAAGCTGAGCCAGAGTGCTTTGAGAACAGTTCCTCTCTCCCTTGGGGTCAACCTGGGGTGCTCCGGTTTGAAAGTTGGTGGGTGTTAGAGGAGGCCATCCCTGTCTCCTTAGAGAGCCCCAGGTGCTGCTGACGGCAGGGCCCAGCCGTTACATTTGGGCATCCATGGTGCTGTCCATTCATTCTTTGCTAGCTCAGGGTTGCACCGGGATTTTAAAACACCTTCTCCCCAGCACTCAGGAGCAGTCGGCAACAGGAGAATGTTGCTGACATCTCATCCAAAGCACCATCTGGCTTGCTGGGGCATTCCTTGTCCAGAGAACGAGCCCTCCTCAGAGAAGGCACTGGGGGGAGGGTGGTGCATGCTCCAAGCACAGGGAGGTCTGTGCACTGTGTGCCCAGGGCCTCCGAGAAGCTGGACTAGGGTCTCCATCTGACCGCTGTCTCCAGAGCCTCAGCAGGTGCCCAGGCAGAGGATCCTTGCAGGGACTCCTCCACAGGCCCTGTCCAGCTGCAGGTCAAGGTAGCGCAGAGACTGTGTCGGTGTCTATGAACCCAGAGGGCCAGAAGTGAAGATGAGCCTGGCCATGTGCAGCCTCACTGAGTGGCTGGGCAGTGAGGGCTGCAGACAGCAGGTAGGCAGAGAAGTGTGGCCCGTGGAGGAGACCTCTCTAACGGAGCGGGCAGACACCTGAGGGGAGAGCATGCACTTGGGGGTGCCTGGGCTGGGGTCTGAGTTTAGCCAAACCTCCACAGATTTGAACTTCAGCATCTAGCTTGGCCACCGGACACTCCATTTTCCTTACTTTAAATCATGGGGTCTGTGCAAAGGAACATGCAGGGAGGCACTGTGTCCACCCTGGCCTGGGATCACAGCACAGCTCCTGGAGTGACATGTCTGCACTTGCCCAGGGACAGGCTCCTGCCCAGGGAGGCAGCCAAACCAGGTGAGCAGAGCAGGGGAGCTGGACCACCCAGAAGCATGGGCACAGAGGCTCCCAGAGCCAAGCTCAAGCCCAGAAATGTGAACAGGGTGACAACGGAATAAACAGTCACGTCAACAAAAGTGAGGAAGATAGAAAATACAAGAGAGGGTCAGCAAGGATGAAAGAAGGTGGATCAAATACCCTAACATGAATCTGCCATAAAAAGTAGATTGCTAAGATTGGGTTGAAAAGTTAGAAATGCCATGTGGCTATCAAGGTAAAGTAAAAAAAGTAAAGACCATGAAACATAGCATCAAATAAATGTGAGTGAGTAAAACAATAGGAAGCAGACAATATTCACAGCGAGATGCAGCGCCTTGAGGCTTCTTCCAGTTCAGCCTGCTACAGTGAAAGCTGAGTGCAGGGCTGGGTGTGGACCCTGCTGCTATCTTCTCTGCAGCATCAAGAGAACAGGTCTGCAGCGCCCCACAGTCCCATGAACCCTACACACATGCCCAACTCGTATATCTGATCCCCTTCTCCATCCAAAGGTCTCTACATGACCCTCTTCTCCATGCACAAGCTCTCTCTTTGTGACGCCCTTCTCCATCCCAAGGCTCTCTGTGTGATCCCCTTCTTCATCCCCAGGCTCTCTGTGTGATCCCTTTCTCCATCCCCAAGCTCTCTGTGTGATCCCCTTCTCCATGCCCAGTCTCTGTGATCCAATTCTCCCTGCCCAGTCTCTATAATCCGCTTCTCCCTGCCCAGGCTATCTGTGTGATCCCCTTCTGCATCCCCAGGCTCCTTGTGTGATCCCGTTCTATATGCCCAGGCTCTTTGTGTGATCCCCTTCTCCATCCCCAAGCTCTCTGTATGATCCCCTTCTTCCTGCCATGTCTCTGTGATCCACTTCTCCCTGCCCAGTCTCTGTGATCCGCGTCTCCCTGCCCAGGCTTTTGTGTGATCCCCTTCTCCATCCCCAAGCTCTCTGTGTGATCCCCTTCATCATCCCCAGGCTCACTATGTGATCCAATTCTCCATCTCAAAGCTCTCTATGTCATCCCCTTCTCCATTCCCAGGCTCTCTGTGTGATGCCCTTCTCCATCCCAAAACTCCCTGTGTGATCCCTCTTCTCCATCCCCTGGCTCTCTGTGTGATCCCCTTCTCCATCCCCAGGCTCTCTGTGTGATTCTCTTCTCCATCCCCAGAATCTGTGATCAGCTTCTTTCTGCCCAGTCTCTGTGATCAATTTCTCCCTACTGAGGCTCTCTGGGTGATCCCCTTCTCCATCAGGGGCTCTCTGTGTGATACACTTCTCCATCCCCATTCTCTCTGTGTGATCCCCTTCTCCATCCCTGGTCTCCCTGTGTGATCCCCTTCTCCATCCCCAGGCTCCCTGTGTGATCCCCTTCTCCATCCCCAGGCTCTCTGTGTAATCGCCTTCTCCATCCCCAGGCTCCCTTTCTGATTTCCTTCCTGATGCCCAGGATCTCTGTGGGATCTACTTCTCCATCCCCAGGCTCTCTGTGTGATCCCCCTTCTCCATCCCCAGGCTCTCTGTGTGATCCCCTTCTCTATTCCCAGGCTTTCTGTGTGATCCCCTTCTCCATCCCCAAGCTCTCTGTGTGATCCCCTCCTCCATGCTCAAGCACTCTCTTTGTGACCCCTGTCTCCATCCCAAGGCTTTGTGTGATCCCTTTCTCCATGCCCAGGCTCTATGTGTGACCCCCGTCTCCATCCCAAGGCTTTGTGTGATCCCTTTCTCCATGCCCAGGCTCTATGTGTGATCACCTTCTCCATGCCCAGGGTCTCTGTGTGATCCCTCTTATCCATCCCCAGGCTCTCTGTGTGATCCCCTTCTCAATCCCCAGGCTCGCTGTGTGATCCCCTTCTCCATCCCAGGGCTCTCTGTGTGATCCTCATCAACATCCCCAAACTCCCTGTGTGATCCCCTTCTCCATACCCAGGCTCTCTGTGTGATCCCCTTTCTCCATCCCCAGGCTCTCTGTGTGATACCCTTCTCCATCCCCAGGCTCCCTGTGTGATCCCCTTCTCCATCCCAAGGCTCTCTGTGTGATCCCCTTTTCCATGTCCAGGCTCCCTGTGTGATCCAATTCTCCATGCCCAGGCTATCTGTGTGATCCCCTTCTCTATCCCCAGAATCTTTGTGTGATCCCCTTCTCCATCCTCAATCTCTCTGTGTGATCCCATTCTACATGCCCAGGCTCTCTGTATGATCCCCTTCTCCATCCCCAGGCTCTAGGTCTGATCCCCCTTCTCCATGCCCAGGCTCTCTGTGTGATCCCCATCTCCATCCCCAGGCTCCCTGTGTGATCCCCTTCTCCATGCCCAGGCTCTCTGTGTGATCCCCTTCTCCATCCCCAGGCTCTCTGTGTGATCCCCTTCTCCATCCCCAGGCTCTCTGTGTGATCCCCTTCTCCATGACCAGGCTCTCTGTGTGATCCCCTTCTCCATCCCCAGGCTCCCTGTGTGATCCCCTTCATCATCCCCAAGCTCACTATGTGATCCACCTCTCCATCGACAAGCTCTCTATGTGATAACCTTCTCCATTCCCAGGCTCTCTGTGTGATCCCCTTCTTCATCCCCAGGCTCTCTGTGTGATCCCCTTCTCCATCCCCAGGCTCTCTGTGTGATCCCTTTCTCCATGCCCAGGCACTCTGTGTGATCCTCATCTCCATACCTAAACTCCCCATGTGATCCCCTTCTCCATGCCCAGGCTCTCTGTGTGATCCCCTTCTCCATCCACAGGCTCCCTGTGTGATCTCCTTCTCCATCCCCAGGCTCCCTGTGTGATCACCTTCTCCATGCCCAGGCTCTCTGTGTGATCCCTTTCTCCATCCCTGGGCTCCCTGTGTGATCCTAATCTCCATCCCCAAACTCCATGTGTGATCCCCTTCTCCATCCCCAGGCTCTCTGTGTGATCCCCTTCTTTATCCCAGGGCTCTCTGTGTGATTCTCATCTCCATCCCCAAACTCCCTGTGTGATCCCCTTCTCCATCCCCAGGCTCTCTGTGTGATCCCCCATCTCCATTCCCAGGCTCTCTGTGTAATCCCGCTTCTCCATCCCCAGGCTCTCTGTGTGATCCCCTTCTCCATCCCTGGGCTCCCATTGTGATCCCCTTCTCCATCCCCAGGCTCTCTGTGTGATCCCCTTCTCCATCCCCAGGCTCCCTGTGTGATCCCCTTCTCCATCCCAATGCTCTCTGTGTGATTGCCTTCTCCCTGCCCAGGCTCTCTGTATGATCCCCTTCTCCATGCCCAGGCTCTCTGTGTGATCCACTTCTCCATCCCCAGGCTCCCTGTGTGATCCAATTCTCCATACCCAGGCTATCTGTGTGATCCCCTTCTCCATCCCCAAGCTCTCGGTGTGATCCCCTTCTCCATCCCCAGGCTCTCTATGTGATCCCATTCTCCATCCTCAGGCTCTCTGTGTAATCCAGTTCTCCATCCTTAGGCTCTCTGTGTGATCCTTTTCTCCATGCCCAGGCTCTCTGTGATCCCCTTCTGCATTCCCAGGCTCTCTGTGTGATCCCCTTCTCCATCCAAAGGCTCTCTGTGTAATCCAGTTCTCCATCCTTAGGCTCTCTGTGTGATCCCCTTCTCCATCCCCAGGCTCCTTGTGTGATCCCCTTCTTCATACCCAGGCTCCCTTTGTGATTTCCTTCTCCATGCCCAGGCTCACTGTGTGATATGCTTCTCCATGCTAAGGCTCTCTGAGTGACCCCTTCTCCATCCCCAGGCATTCTGTGTGATCCCATTTTCTATCCCCAAACTCCCTGTGTGATACCCTTCTCCATCCCCAGGCTCTCTGTGTGATCCCCCATCTCCATCCCCAGGCTCTCTGTGTAATCCCGCTTCTCCATCCCCAGACTCTCTGTGTGATCCCCTTCTCCATCCCTGGGCTCCCATTGTGATCCCCTTCTCCATCCCCAGGCTCTCTGTGTGATCCCCTTCTCCATCCCCAGGCTCCCTGTGTGATCCCCTTCTCCATCCCAATGCTCTCTGTGTGATTGCCTTCTCCCTGCCCAGGCTCTCTGTGTGATCCCCTTCTCCATGCCCAGGCTCTCTGTGTGATCCACTTCTCCATCCCCAGGCTCCCTGTGTGATCCAATTCTCCATACCCAGGCTATCTGTGTGATCCCCTTCTCCATCCCCAAGCTCTCGGTGTGATCCCCTTCTCCATCCCCAGGCTCTCTGTGTGATCCCATTCTCCATCCTCAGGCTCTCTGTGTAATCCAGTTCTCCATCCTTAGGCTCTCTGTGTGATCCTTTTCTCCATGCCCAGGCTCTCTGTGATCCCCTTCTGCATTCCCAGGCTCTCTGTGTGATCCCCTTCTCCATCCACAGGCTCTCTGTGTAATCCAGTTCTCCATCCTTAGGCTCTCTGTGTGATCCCCTTCTCCATGCCCAGGCTCTCTGTGTGATCCCCTTTTTTATCCCCAGGCTCCCTATGTGATCCCCTTCTCCATCCCCAGGCTCCTTGTGTGATCCCCTTCTCCATCCCTAGGCTCCCTTTGTGATTTCCTTCTCCATGCCCAGGCTCACTGTGTGATATGCTTCTCCATGGTAAGGCTCTCTGTGTGACCCCTTCTCCATCCCCAGGCATTCTGTATGATCCCATTCTCCATCCCCAAGCTCTCTGTGTGATCCCTTTCTCCCTGCACTGTCTCTGTGATCCTCTTCTCCCTGCCCAGGCTATCTGTGTGATCCTCTTCTGCATCCCCAGGATCTCTGTGTGATTCCCTTCTCCATCCCCAGGCTCTCTCTGTGATCCCCTTCTCCATCCCCAGGCTCTCTGTGTGATCCCTTTCTCCATCCACAGCCTCTCTGTGTGATCCCCTTCTCCATGCCCAGGCTCTCTGTGTGATCCCCTTTTCCATGCCCAGGCTCTCTGTGTGATCCCCTTCTTCATCCCCAGGCTCTCTGTGTGATCCCCTTCTCCATCCCAAGGCTCTCTGTGTGATCCAATTCTCCAGACCCAGGCTATATGTGTGATCCCCTTCTCCCTGCCAAGTCTCTGTGATCTGCTTTTTTCTGCACAGTCTCTGTGATCTACTTCTCCAGAGCCAGGCTCCTTGTGTGATCCCCTTCTCCATTACCAGGCTCCCTTTGTGATTTCCTTCTCCATGCCCAGGCTCTCTGTGTGATTCTCATCTCCATCCCTAAACTCCCTGTGTGATCCCCTTCTCCATCCCCAGGCTCTCTGTGTGATCCCCCTTCTCCTTCCCCAGGCTCTCTATGTGATCTCCTTCTACATCCCCAGGCTCCTTGTGTGATCCCCTACTCCATCCCCAGCCTTCCTTTGTGATTACCTTCTCCATGCCCAGACTCACTGTGTGACCCCTTCTCGATCCCCAGGCTTTCTGTGTGATCCCATTCTCCATCCCCAAGCTCTCTGTGTTATCCCTTTCTCCCTGCCCAGTCTCTGTGATCCGCTTCTCCATCCCCAGGCTCTCTGTGTGATCCTCTTCTGCATCCCCAGGCTCCCTGTGTGATCCCCTTCTCCATCCCCAGGCTCTCTCTGTGATCCCCTTCTGGATCCCCAGGCTCTCTGTGTGATCCCCCTCTCCATCCACAGTCTCTCTGTGTGATCCCCTTCTCCATCCCCAGGCTCCCTTTGTGAATTTCTTCTTCATGCACAGGCTCTCTGTGTGATCCCCTTTTCCATGCCCAGGCTCTTTGTATGACCCCCTTCTACATCCCCAGGCTTTTTGTGTGATCCCATTCTCCATTCCCAAGTTCTCTGTGTGATCCCTTTCTCCCTGCCCAGTCTCTGTGATGGCGTCTCCCTGCCCAGGCTCTTTGTGTGATTCCCTTCTCAATCCCCAGGCTCCTTGTGTGATCCCCTTAAACATGCCCAGGTCCTCGGTGTGATCCCCTACTCCATCCCCAGGTTCTCTGTGTTATCCCATCTCCATGCCCAAACTCCCTGTGTGATCCCCTTTTCCATCCCCAGAATCTTTGTGTGATCCCCTTCTCCATCCTCAATCTCTCTGTGTGATCGCCATCTCCATCCAAAAACTCCCTGTGTGATCCCCTTCTCCATCCCCAGGCTCTCTGTGTGATCCCCTTCTCCATCCCCAGAATCTTTGTGTGATCCCCTTCTCCATCCTCAATATCTCTGTGTGATCCCCCTGCTCCATGCCTAGGCTCTCTGTGTGATCCCCTTCATCATCCCCAAGCTCACTATGTGATCCACTTCTCCATCGCGAAGCTCTCTATGTGATCCCCTTCTCCATTCCCAGGCTCTCTGTATGATCCCCTTCTCCATCCCCAGGCTCTCTGTGTGATCCCCTTCTCCATCCCCAGCTCTCTGTGTGATCCCCTCCTCTATGCTCATGCTCTCTCTTTGTAACCCCCGTCTCCATCCCAAGGCTCTCTGTGTGATCCCCTTCTTCATCCCCAGGCTCTCTGTGTGATCCCCTTCTTCATCCCCAGGCTCTCTGTGTGATCCCCTTCTCCATCCCCAGGCTCTCTGTGTGATCCCCTTCTCCATCCCTGGGCTCTCTGTGTGATCCCCTTCTCCATCCCTGGGCTCTCTGTGTGATTTTTATCTCCATCCGCAAACTCCCTCTGTGATCCTCTTCTCCATCCCCAGGCTCTCTTTGCGATCCCCTTCTCCATTTCCAACCTCTCTGTGTGATCCCCTCCTCCATGCCCAAGCTCTCTCTTTGTGACCCCCTTTTCCATCCCCAGGCTCTCTGTGTGATCCCCTTCTCCGTCATTGGGCTCTCTGTGTGATCCCCTTCTCCATCCCCAGGCTCACTTTGTGATCCCCTTCTCCATCCCCAGGCTCACTTTGTGATCCCCTTCTCCATCCCCAGGCTCTCTGTGTGATCCCCTTCTCCATCCCCAGGCTCCCTGTGCGATCCCCTTCTCCATCCCCAGGCTCCCTGTGTGATCCCCTTCTACATGCCCAAGCTCTCTGTGTGATCCCCTTCTCCATCCCAGGCTCTCTGTGTGATCTAAAGTAAGTTTCTGTTTTATAATTAAAAGTTATAATATGTTGCATTGCACAAAAAATTTTGAAATCCATAGGTGTTCCACTTTGTCAGGAGGCCAAATTCACTATTCACTTTCCCATAACATCCCCTATAATAAAGGCAAGAGATTGAACAATACAAGTATCCCCATATTAATGAGATACAAACTAAAATAAAAAGTCTAGTTTATCACTATAATTATTTCTCCACCATGGGGAATAATCAGAGCATGACTCTTTAGTTATGACTTTTCTCTTATCCATCTGACCTTTTATCCTGGGATGACTATGTTTAATGCCTTTTAGTAGATATCACCAGCCTGGGCACTAAATCAATATGGAAATTAAACTGGCAATCCAGAACACATTGATTTATGAGGTTGCCTTTCTCCTTTACATTTCATAATATTTTTGAACATTCATAAATTAAACAGAAAATCAATTTAAATTAAAAGTTAAGGCGCAGTAACCCTCAGGTAGATGCTTAATGGTTTATTAGTTTATGAAATATATAAGGTATACTAAACTTTATATTGGTGTTATTATTATTTAATATTTTCTACATACTCAATGGTACTATCAATTTGTGTTCATTCAGGACCCAATTGCCCAGTTTTTTAATTATATAGCCTGCCTTATTCTACAATTAAACTTTTGTTCATTCATTTTATTCTAAATGTTGGTTCTTCAAAAAAAAATGTTAGGAGAAAAAAATGACATTTTTGTACTTTAGAAGTTCCATTAAAACTTAGAAACAGTGCTCTCTTTGGGAGCATTTTTATTTGCAACTAATAATACTTTAAAAGTTATGTGTTTAGTGGGCTGGGAATGTGGCTCAGGCGGTAGCACGCTTGTCTGGCATGCGTGCGGCCCGGGTTCGATCCTCAGCACCACATACCAACAAAAATGTTGTGTCCGCCGAGAACTAAGAAATAAATATTAAAAATTATCTCTCTCTCTCCTCTCTCACTCTCTCTTTAAAAAAAAAGTTATGTGTTTAGAGAACATTTAAGGATGTGAGAATGTTTACAAGATAATACTATGAGAAAGACATAACATGTCCTAAATTATTTACTTGCATTATATAGGCATTCATTTTATTCAATGCATCTCTCATTGTATTTCTAGTGTATGCATATCATCAAGAATAAAGCAGAGAAAAGAAAAAAAAGCAGATGTAGGAATGCCTTCATGGAGCCTGCATTCTAAAAAGAAACAAATATTAAACCATGAATTATATAAGTCACATTAAGCAGGAATGTTTAGTAGTAATTATTGTGTAGTAACCACTATTCCCCATGCATTAGTCCATATCATCCTCCTAACAGCATTACAAAGGAAATACAGCTATTATCCCTATACAGATGTGAAAACTGAGGCACAAAAATATTAAGTAACTAGTCCATGTCCAACAGCTGGAAAGTGATAATGCTGAGTCATAGCATAGACATGGGCTGTCTAGCATTAAAGTGTAGGGGCTAAACCCCTTGGTTCAGCCTTTCTAGTATGGTGAATCCTTACAAAGGGTTGAACTTGCTGCTATAACAAGACACATGTGGTGCTTGGAAAATTGAGCAAAAATTTTCTCTGGGAAATAATTGTTGGAATGAGTTTTCAAGGCCGAGTGGGAACGAACTACATATGCATTAATATGAGCAAGAGAGGGAGGCTGACTTAAAGAGAATGCAATGTGCAAAGGGGTTGAAGTGAGAAGCATGAGAGGAGTTAGAGGAGCAGTGGGAAGTCCACAGTGGCTGTAGAGCAGTCAATGGGGATGTGGGCAGGAAAATCTGGAGTAAATTCCAGGAACACCCCTCTGAATTAGAACTGGACGCTCTGATTTCATTCTCTATATAATCAACCTCTCCTTTATCAATAGACATCATGATAAGCTACAGTTAGAATCACTTGGGAGAGTCTTACAATTCCTCATCTCAGACCAACTATTTCAGAATCTCTGGAAAGGTACCAGGTTTTAATAGCTCTAAAGGATGCAATCAAGATTGAGAACTAGTTAGATGATTATCAGTTTATAAGATCTAGTAACATCTAAATTAGGAGAAACCTCCAGAACCAAAAATGTGAATAATATTATTATCATGATTGAGTGTAGTTTTGAATTATGAATACATGTCACTAGAGGAGGTGACATGAAGGAGTATCTGATGGGAACTGATGTGAGCTGCATGATACTCAAAAGACGTATTGTTCTCAGTTCCATGTTGGGACAACCAGATGTGGAGTGCTGACCTCAGGTGAGAAAAGAGGAAAGGAGACAAGTCAAAGGCTTAGGATGATATGAGCCTTTGATCTAGGGACATCCCTTCCCCACAGTACCCAGTGTTTACCTTCTGGGCTGAGAGAGAGAGAGAGATCTATAGGGTGGGGTGGGAAAAGTCAAGTTTGGGGTTTAACCTGAAAGTGCAGGCCTATGGAGCACTACTGAAAAGAAAAGAGCATGGATATCCAGTGACCCATCAACAGCCTGCCCTGATGGAGAGTCCAGAGGGGGTGGTTGTCATTCAGGACCTTGCTGACATATTGAAGATGGGTCTCCATCCCAAACCTTCAGGAAGGCTTTGCCAAGTGATGATGTGCAGTGTCTGTATGAACAAAAAAGATTATGATGATTATAATAAACATTATTTATTTAATCCCCCTAAAATAAATGTGATTTTTCAACATAACAAAAAACTTGAAGTTGAAAGCATTTGATTGCAAGAACCCAAATGTTTTTAGAAGCAGAACTCTTTCCTCCTCCTCTTCCTCTTCCTTCTCCTTTTCCTCCTCCTGCTCCTCCTCCTTTCTCTCTCTTTCCCTCTCTCCTCTCTCCTTTCTCTTCTCTCTCCCTTCCATTTAGTAAGTCAATAGTGAAATAAAGGAAATTAAGGAGAGTGAAATTGCATACGTTTTGTGGGTGTCTTTGAAGAATTAATTGAAGAACAGCATAAATAGACCAAGACATTAGAATGTAGGCTACTTCTGTGGACCAGGTGAGACATGGTAGTAGCTTGGAATGGAGCCTAGTGGCAGTGAAAGAGGAAGAAGTGGCAAGTGTGAGATTTGGCCTCAAGCATCAACAATAGTTAAAGCAAAGGAGATTACGACAGATGGAGTAAGACAGATGGACATGGACATATCATTTTGCCAGTTAGAGCTATTATCTCTATTTTCTCTCTCAAATCTTTTATCATCTTTTTATATTTTTTAGTGGGTAGCTGATAATGGAATGGTGGAATAAATATATAGTACACTCCTAATTTCATATAGAAAATAAACTGGAAAAATACTGACAAATGTAGATAGTGATGAACTCTGGATGGGTAGTATCACAGGGCGATTCCAAGAATAAAAATGGTCTCCACTTACAGAGCATACGCATGCCAGGCAACTCCAAGTCTCTTTGCTGACATTATCCACTTCATCCTCAATTTCTAAGGTATAGAAATGTTTCTTGGAGCTGGAAAATTTAAAATAGCATTAATTACTTCAACTGTTTAAAAATATACCATTCAAATTCATATAAAATTGAGGTGAACTAAAACCACAACCCAGTGTCTTTCAGACATGAAAGACTCAATAATGACAATAATAGTTGCTGAACATTCATTGAGTGCCAAGCATCATGCTAAGCGTTTTGCAAGTATTAAAATTCTCACAAATAATTATCCCTATTTAGCCAGTGGAAAAGCCTATCCTAGAGAGTTCAAGTATGTTTTCCATGGTCTTATGTCTTTGTGATTCTGTAGAGTCTGAAATTCAGGGAAGGGATAAAGAGTTCAGGGTCCAGAGCTGGAGTCTCTCTCTCAAAAGAGACTTCCAAGGACCCCCTTAACTCTGATCTCTGAGTGTTTAAATTTAGTTATATTTATGGAAACTTTATTCATTTATTTACTTATCTATTTCAAATGTTCACTTACGCTTTTGATATTTTTAGAGCCTAATGTTTTCAAACATAGAAGAACACATAGTGATATAATCCCTCAAATAGTTATTGTCTTATTTTTACAAAAGAGGATGAATTCAAGTATTATAAGGTCTGTATAACAGGTTATAAACATTACCAATGGCAACCAAAGAAAGAAAAGTCAATAAATATATTGAATTATGGGGATGCCTGGAATAATTTCCTGAAAATATAATGTAGCCATTTTAAGGTAATCATTTTTATTATTCCACCCCTCAATTCTACTAAGGCTTCATTCATAGTGACTGACTGTCAAAGAACTAAGACTGATTTCAAGTAGAACAATGTAGCACATGTTTAAAGGCAGTAAAATTGGGCTGATTAAAAAATGTTGGGCCAGGCACAATGGCACGTGCTTGTAATTAATCCCAGTGGCTTGGGAGGCTGAAACAGGACAATCAGGAGTTCAAATCCAGCTTCAGCAACTTAGTGAAGCCCTAAGCAACTCAATGAAACCCTGTCTCAAAATAAAACAATAAAAAAGGGCTGACTCAGAGGTTAAGCACTGCTGGGTTCAATCCTTGGTATCAAAAATAAATAAATAAATAGATAAATAAATAAAGTTTCCATAAATATACCTAAACGAAAACATCCAGAGATCAGAATTAAGGGGCTCAAATCCTCACTTAGGCCTTTGATATTAATAGAGCCCATCAGTAGATACATGGCTCATAGCTAATTATCATATCATGTAAATAGCCTACTTTAAATACATTTTCATTGCAGTTTATTATAAAATCATCTTTACTACAGTGATTTTGTTTATTGCTTCAGTTAGAAAAAATTTATATTCCCATAATAAAGGCAGAGTATATGCTCTTATCTTTAACTCCTATGTATCTAAAATGTAACCTTTTTTTGAGACTGGAATGGTAAGTTACAATCTCAGTTCTTTAATTGACATACTTACCTGAAGTTATTCATCACCAAGTAAAGAAGCATTTTTCCATCTTTTTAGTACTTCCACTTTTTGTTGATTAATCCAGAGGCTGAAAAGAAGAAAAGGGATTGTGTTTTCTTTTTTTTATTGTTGTTTATGCTTCTTAAAATTAGACATAGGCAAAGTCGTGAACAGCTATTGAGGTTCCTCCATCTCAACTCCTCTCCAACACAGAAAGGTCATGTTGGGCAACACAGAATGGACAATTCCTATCCCAAAGAAGAAAGAATGTGTTGGTGCAAAAATTAATTGTTGAAGGAAAGGGAATTCACATGTGATTTTTAAGATTAGAGTGCTTACCTGGCACGTGTGAAGCCCTGGGTTCGATCCTCAGCACTACATAAAAGTAAATAGATTAAAAATAAAGGCACTGTGTACAAATAAAAGAAAGAAATATTTTTAAAAATTGGATTATATTATAGTCAGAAGTCAGATCTGTACCTCTGAAAGCCAGAAGTTTTAAACAGTGACTGCTTTACTTAGGGTGAAACAAGTGTAGTAAAGAAGTGCTCTTGACAACAATTTTAGAAATTTAATAAGTTTTGAAACATGTAAGAAAACTCTGAAAAGAGAACTTTACCAAAAATCCATGGACACTGCCTTCCTAGAACTACATGCTACTGACAGAACAAGGTAAAAAGTAAAATGTTCAAGCAATGCTTTCTTTACCACTAGCCATAGTTTTCCTCTCTAGATAAGCACATAATTCATACATGTTCTTTGTATATAGGCTATTATTTTGTCTCTAGTGCTATTTTTTTTGGTCTATGAAAATTATAGACCATGTATCATTGCTGTTTTCTTTCCATTTGTTCTCTTTTGTTTTACCTAGAAAGCATGGTATCTTAGTCCATTTGGACTGCTATGTCAAAGCACCGTAAACCAAGTGTGGCTTATAAACAACAGAAACTTATTTCTCACAGTTCTGTCGGTTCAGAAGTCCACGAAGATGGCTCCAGCAGATCCACTATCTGGTGAAGGGCCCATTTTCTGGTTGACAAAAAGTGCCTTTTCTCTGTGTCCTCACATAGTAGAAGGGGCAAGCAATCTTTCTTGGGCCTCTTTTATGAGATCACTAATCCCATTCATGAAGGCCCCATCCTTATAATGTATTCACCTCCCAATGTCTCCAACTTCTAATGCCTTCACTTTGGGCATGAGGATATACACATATGAATTTTGGGTAGATATGAACATTCAGAAAATAGCACCTGGTTAAAGGAGTTGTTCTGTCACCATTGGTTTATCAAAAAAAAAAAAAAAACAGTGACTGACAAAAAGAAAAAAAGTTGAACACATAGCATTAATTAATTAGATAATGGTCTGTGTCTGTGAGTGGTCTGGTCTGTGTCTATGAATAATTTGGTTCTGGAAATTAGAAAATATGTGAAAAAGCTAGAGATTATAGCTTTGTAAAGTAGCTAAGTGAGGACAAATGAAGCTAAGAGACTTGCTGTGGTACACAGAATTCAAATTATTTGCATCCCTGATGTAAACATTCTGCATAATGTTCAGAACTGTGAATATGAAGGGTGTTGTGGTTTAGATGTGGTGTCTCCCAAAGGCTCATGTATGAAACTATGCAAGAAGGTTTGAAGGAGAAATGATTTAGGTTATAGTTTTGACCTAATCAGTGAATTGATTCCCTGATGGGATTAACTGAGTGGGAACTGGAGGCAGGTGGAAGTGGTACATTGCGGGCGTGGCTATGGGGTATATATTTTGTATCTGGCTAGTAGAGTCTCACTGCTTACTGATCACCATTTGAGCTGCTTCCCTCTGCCACACTCTTCCCCCATGATATTCTGCTTCACCTCGAACCCTAATGAACAGAACCTGCTGTCTATGGAGATAGACCTCTGAAACTGTGAGCCCTCCAATGAACTTTTCCTTCTTCTACAATTGTTCTGGTCAGATCTTTTAGTCCTATCAGTGAAAAATCTGACTAAAACAATAGGTTTATCATACAACGTTAAACCTCATGATGAGGTTTAACGTTGTATGATAAAGTTGACCTTAAAGTAGATTATATGCATGGTTACGATCTAATCACATAAGACCTTGAAAAGCAGTTTTCTTTGGCTAGCTGCAGAACAGGAACTCAGATTTTGGAGAACTAGATGGACTCAGTGAGCAATTGCTGGCTTGAAGAGGGAGGAGTCATGTAGAAAGTATGAGAAGCCTCCAGGAGCTGAGAGGAGCCCCCTAGCTAATAACCAGCAAGGAATCAGAAATCTCAACCTTACAGTTAAAAAGAAATTATTTTGCCAACAACTAGTGAGCTGGGGAGAGCACCCTAAATCAAAGAGGAGACAGGTCACCCCAACACCCCAGTGAGACTTTGAGAAGAGAATACAGTGATAACATGCCCACACTGCTGACCTACAAAACCTTGGGCCTTATAAATGAGTGTCATTTTAAACTGAGTTATTCACATTTTATTCTCTAGTAACAGAAAATGCACCCATTTGCCTAAGAGTCTGTTGTTATTAAGTGATGGCCTAAGGCCTCCTGAGATGCAGGATAAAGTCTTTTACCTCCTATTGCAGACAGCAATGACAACGATTTCAGTATGAATCCGATCAACCAGCTCCAAAGTGTATGATCAAAGTTTAGTAACCCACTGGGTTAGAAATAGCTAAATTACTATTTCCTAATGAATAAGAGAATGTGAAAACTGATATTTATAGTTTGTCCAACATTAATTCTGAATAAAAAAATAAACTACCTCAGAGAAAATGGAATATTGTTCCCATCAAACTGCATGGTTAGAAGCCAAAAAAAAAAAAAAAAAAAAAACGGAAGCTACTTCAACATTCCAGTCCTCTCAGGTCTGATGTTGCTAGCTAGAAACCAGAGGGGTATTTGGTGATTGGAATATGGACTCTGAACATAATTTTGTAAAAGCACCATCACCCTATTAAGACTTGAGTAAGATTTTTGCCACATGCAAAACTTTCCATTTCATCATGTGAAATTACTCTGAAGAAAAATGTTATGATTTCCAGATTTAAAACAACCCAATGTCATTAGCCATTTACCCAGTTAGAAAATCTCTCACTTTCCCATCTTCCTAAAACCAAAATCAGAAATGACTTGGTCAAAGGGAAAAAGGATTCACCAAGTACCCATATGTTTCTTGGTATATGAAACTTGGAGTCGTGTAGGCAATGAGTTCTAATATTATATTAGTACCACTTTTCATACATCAGACAATAGGGAAAATCATGTAATTTCTACCACACATGATCTAACTGTTGTGACTTTGCTGATGAGGGAAATAGTGGCTTCGTCTTTCCTGTGGCATGCCGTCTCTATTAGACTTCATAAACTGCAGCGGATGAAATCTTTAACCAGCCATTACTCATAAGCATATGTTAATTGTTGCAGAGATCATAAGCAGGTCAATTAGGAGGCAAAGACTGGAACCGAAGGCAACATTCAGCTGGAGGGAAAATCCAGGGCAGGTGTCGGCCCTGGCGGGAGCTCTACACATCTTGAGTAGAAGTTCATTTAATGTTTTGATTTGCTGAATTTGCATTTCAAATTTTCATTCCTAATAGACAATATAGTCAGTCTTTGTTAATGAGGACTCTGATTACATGTGTCATTATAATTGGGAATTAGCAGACCAGCCTTGTTTTGGAGATTAAACCTTTGGTGGGAGCTGAAACCCTTGAGAACCAAAGGAGAATCGGCGTATGAGGAGAGATTCAGAAAAGGGGCCAGAAAAAGAGGAGGCTTGTGAGAAATAATTACTCAAGGGCCGAAAACAACAAATAATAAATTAGATCCAATTCATTATTTAATTGCCAATGTGTTTTTATAAGGTTTTATATATAAACTAAAGAAAAAATTTGACACAAAACAATTTCCCATAGCCCACAGAATAATACAGTACTCCAACAGTGAAGGGAACAGGTAAGTTTATTTCTCTATGGAAACCCCCAAATGATACTTTAAAAGAAGGAATATATTGGCCTCTAAGGACTTAGATCCATGGTGCATTTAGAGACAGTTCATTTGTACTGGGTCTGATCAAGTTACCTAGGGCCTCTGATTTGCATTTAGTAACCACCATTCGACTCTCTACTTTTATAACCTCAACTTTTCAGATTTCACAAGTAAGTGAGAACATGTAGTATCTGTTTCTGTGTACCTGGCTTATTTCACTTAACATAATATTCTCTAGGTCTATCTATGCTGTCACAAATGACAGGCTTTTCTACTTTTTAAAGTCTAATAGTATTCCATGATGTGCATAAACAATGAATGGATCTTAAATGTATTCATCCACTGATGAATACTTAGCTTGTATCTTTTTCTTGAACATAAGAGTACAAACATCCCTCCAATGTACTAATTTCAATTCCTTTGGATGTATATCCAAGAGTGGAATTGCTTGATTGTACGGTAATTATACTTTTAGTCTTTAAAGGAACTTCCATACTATGTTCCAAAATGGCTGTACTAATGTACAATACCACCAACGATGTTCAAGGATTCCCTTTTTCCACATCCTCACTAACACTTATCTTTCATCTTTTTGATAGTAGCCATTCTAACAGATGTGAGTTGATATTTTATTGGACTTTTAATTTGCATCTCTCTGATAAGGGGAAAATGCCAGAATCTCTTATCTGTTGACTATATGTCTTCTTTTGAGAAATGTTTATTCAGATTCTTTGTCAATTGTTTATCAGATGTACATTTTGCAAATATTTTCTCCCAATCTCAAGGTTGTCTCTTGACTTTATTAATTGTTTAAATATGCAGAAGCTTTTCAGCTTGATGTAATTCAGTTTGTCTACTTTTACTTTCATTGCCTGAATAGCATATTAAAATTTATATACTGCTATCATCTACAGCAGATTATTGGCTCTTCAAAACCACATAAATTACTTAATATTACTAATCTAGTTAATAAATTAATAAGTTGAATTCAGACCAGTAAAATGATTTGCCCTGAGACAGAGCTACAGACAGCAGAGTAAAGATTGTTACTCTGGACTTAAACTTCAGATCCCAGATTGTTCTACTCTGTGCTATCAATAGTTAGATGAAAAGTCTTTCACACTTCTAAGCCTGGATGTGTAAGAAATCAGCAAAGTTCCCAGCTGCCTTTTCATAAATCTGACAAGGTGCTACTCATTCAAAATCATGTGGAGTAGAAAGAAAGAAATGAGAACAGAGTGTAAAATTAAAAGCCTGAATTTCCTGTAGAAAGTTCTCATTACCTATGAGTTAGTGTGGCCCCAATTATACCATAGTAACTAATAACCCCATAGAATCCATGGTTTAAAACATCCAAGTCTGATGCTCACTCATGAGATGGCTTATGAGCAATTACTCATTTGGGGTCCACATTGCCTCTCAACCCAGGTATCCACAACCATAAAAACAGGGAAAGAAGAACCCAGTGATCCACAAGCTGTCTGCATCCCTAAGTTAGCATCTTCTGAGACTGTCCCTCTAACCAATAGCACCATTGCCCCACCAGGTGCCTGAACTCCAAATCTGGACTCCTTTCTGAACCCATCTTTCCAGCATCCTTCCCAGCCCCTTACTAACAAATCACTTAGTCCAGACTTTCCTTTGTCATGGCTCTGTCTATAGTGTCTTCATTTGAGGAATAGCACCCTAAGGTCAGCATAGCTATTACATGAGAGTGTCTACCACAAACACCATTTGAGAAAAAAAATTTTTGACTTCATACAAGACATGTTTTATTTCAGAAAGACAGCAGAAAGGAAACAGCCCTTGGAATCAGAAGCTCTAGGTTTCTGTTACCTGTAATACACTGCAGTCCACTTAATTCTACAAGCATGAATTTCTGTATCTGTAAAATGGGGATGATAGAATCCTTACCCACAGGATTATAATGAGAATTAAATGTTCTAGGTGTTGAAGTACTTAGTAAGTTATAAAATCCTATACACATGGTAGGAATTATCATTATTAATATTAATGAAAGCCAGGCAGTAATAACCTTGAAGCAATTAGCAGCTGTTAATATACTAAACTGGATTTACTTGTCCTAATGAACTATAGAATGGCTTTATTTAAAGGGTGAAGGCAATCGTTAATTTATTCAAACATCCATTAAGCACATATTATATGGCAGTTGCTATGCTAGGTGCAATAGATTCTGCAAGCCAAAAATGATGGTTTCTGTCCTCTTGGATACTAATAGTAGTGATGCAAAAACAAAGCTGGGTTATAAAGCAAAATTAGAAAAAAAAATCAAAGTACTGTGAGATTTCCTGTTTAAATAGGAAAAGATTACCTGGTACAGGAAGCATCAAGAATGATTTAGCAGAGGTGGTAGGATTTGAGCTCAACAATTAAGAAAGAGTAAGGTTTGAATGAGTGAGAAGTGTAATTGTGTGATAGAAACACGACCAATATCTCAGTATAGATAACATCTCTACTCCCTGATAGCTTTGTGACCCCACACAATGACTTAGCTTCTGAACTGTAGGAGTATGGTGAGGAATTAGAAGGGAAACGTGGACCCGATGCTTCTCAAATGATAGCGTGCACATACAACATGGAGTATGTGCTGCAATGCAGATTTTGATTTTACAGAGCTGGAGTGAGGCCAGAGATTGGGATTTTCTCTGGGAAGATGTATTAATACAGTTGACTCATGGACTACATGCAGGATGGAAATCACTTTTTGACAGTGCCCAGAACACACTAGTGCCTGTTCAACAACTATTCTCATTCATCCAGTTATCCCCCAACTGCTGGATGGTATAAGGCAAAATCTAAGAGGTACAAATGTAGGACCTACTCACCAAATTTTGCCTGGATTTCTCATATCTGAATATATTTCCTAAACATGAACAACTCATAATTCTTAATAACTGACAGAGATAAAATGAACTTTTAACATGAAGGTAAATATTTTTATACAGCAATCAACACTATTTATTACTGAAGCAAAAGCTTGGTTTTTAATTAATAGCCATATAATCATTTGAAACTCTGGTTCAACATCAGAGTGCTTTTTTCTTTTTAATTCAGAACAAAAGTGAAAAATAGCAAAGTACATTCCTTAGTCAGATTCTTGTTTGTAGCAACTTTAATTAGGCCCCATATATTTTTATACTCATATAACATCTTTCATTATGATAATTCTCACCTAACATATAAATATGCTTCAAACATAGACTCTTTCTTCTTTCTCAGTGCTGCTTCTGAACTTTGTACATGTATTCTTGTATAATCCCATATTGATATATATTTTCCAACTCTTTCCAAAAGTAAGAGTCAACTGACTAAGACAGCATTGCTTTCCTAGCTAGATGACATCCCACATAGAGTTGGACAATTTGTCCAACTTTATTTGAGGTATCTCAAACTGAGATTTAATCACTTGCTAAAAACTGAGATTTATATATTAAGAAAGAGAAAGCAATATAGTAAAATAGCACCTGTATAAAAGATGAAATTCTATGTCCATGACTGGAGCAACAAAATGACTTCAAGAATCCTTGAGACAGTAGTGTTTGGACAGATCAGTCAGCAAAATGTACACATGACAGTTCCATCCATCCAAATCCAGGATTAATAGTCCTGGCCATCGCAGTATCTGCACATAGACTTCGCCTATCAGTTTGGTCCAATGTGACAGCTGCAATAAGATCTCCGAGCCATCCTTCCCATTAGACACAGGCCAAGATCATGCACAGTTCACTAGGGTATACAATCAGTTACCTTCTTCAAGTTTCAGTTTCAAAACATACATAACACCTTTCCTTCTGCAGGCCCTAAATTAATTTTTTAAATGTAATAATGACTTGCATAGAATGTACTGTATGTATATGATAATGAAGACAATAATAATATATTAATAATTATATTAATATATAATATGCACCTGGAAGACAGAAATTTATATAGTTCCCCCTTCTAGATAACCTAGAAAATAAATTCATAAAATATGCATGGGGAGAGGACAAATGATTATGATATTCATGATGGTTATAATAACAAATAACCTGGGGTTTGAGAGTATTTATTTTACTGCTTATATCTACCTTTGTTTTTATGAAATAAAGATTTTAAAACTAAAAGAGCAATTTTTTTTTAAAAAGAGAGAGAAATCTGCAATCTTTGGTGTATGCTTTAGTAGTTTTCTTTATTTTTCTTTCTTAAAAGCACAAAAGATTCTTCTGGAATACAAATGACCATAAATTCCAGCCTACAAGTGCATGACTAATCTAATTGCAGGCAGAAGAGGATCATTTGCTAGTGCTCTCACTAGAATTCCGTACTAAACGATTTGCTCAGAGAGCAATTGATGCCCCTAGAAAACTTTGAAAAATGTTCTAGTTAGAAACAACTTTGTCCATGTCATATATTTTCTGTTTTTATCTCCATCATTTTTATTCTTCAGGACATTCGGATGAAATTTTCATCTCTTTTTCTTGAGGGTTCATGTGCTCCTGCTTATTTCTTACCTGAAATCATGAGCTCATTATGACAGTATAAGATGCCAAATTGTGTGTCACAGAAATCACAATGCAGAATCCCTACCCCCAGCCAGAACTTAATACAAAAAAAAGAAGAAAGAAAAATGAAAGAAAATAAAGGCCAGTCAGTAATTTGTCTTCAGAACATGAAACTCATTACTTATAAATTATTGTTAATTATATATTGAGATAAATATAGAATCATCATTTCTACAACCCTTGGAAATAGACAAGCTCTTAAAAATTTATTGGTGTCCTTAAGATTGGATGATATAAAACAGTAAATCACTGTGCATATATGCAGCCTTTGGAGGTCCTCAAAAAAAGTACCATGGAATTACAAATACTGAACTGCTGGCCCTGGGAATGGCAGCAGCTCCACTCCACATCTCCTGTCTTTCGAGGGGGGGGGGATGCCTGTATATAACATAGAACAACTGCTAACCTGTCACAGTGAACTTCCCGATTGCTGCCTTCCACTCTGACTCACCCACCAGTCTGCCCAGAAACTTCAAAGTAAAGCCTCTAATACTGTTAGGTCTCCCAATATCCTTATCCAACTCCAGTCCAAAAGAGTCAAAAATAAGAAATATAATTGAAGTGTAGGATAAATTTGAATATTGGGCTAAACTACGGTGAATCTGTAGATTGTAAATTTGAGTTGATTTCAACAGTACATTTGGAATATGTTAACATGGAAGCCATGTTAACACAATTACCATTGACCAATATACTAGCATCATAAGATACTTTAGAAAAGATCTACATAATATATATTCAAGACCCTTCCTTCCTTCACTATAAAGTTTTATTTCCCATTGACTAGATTTTCTTGGAACCTCTTTGCCAAGAAATGTAGATCTATTTCAATTGCCCTGTAACATCACTTTCTAGACATTTTATTTTAAACATGGAATGGCAAAATAAAAGTAAGCTGGGTAAGGATAATTGAGGTTAACAGGACATTTGAAGGTCAAGGAGAATCTCTGTTACAACCCAGTTTCAAAAACCACCATAGGTCAACACTCTACAGGTATATATTAAAGGTTTTTCATATCAGAATAATATGCATATATCAAAATACAGCATGGGACATGGTCCTCTCTACAAAGGTTATTAATCTACTTGGGAAAATAACAGCAGTATACTATAAATATCTGAGAAATACAAAATATTATTCAAAATATACTGAGTGGAATGGTGGATGCATAAGAATTGCTGTTAACAGTAAGAATCTAACATATGTAAAGTAAATTGGGAAAACCAGGAACTTTGGAGTCAGATAGGACTAAGCTAGAATATCAGCTCAATTACTAGCTACATAATATTGAGAAATATACCCAAGCTCTAATCTAACCCTGGTTTCCACATCTCTGAAATGGTGATAATAATTCATAACTCATCATCTCTAGCAATTAGAGAAATGCAAATCAAAACTACTCTAATATTTCATCTCACTCCAGTCAGAATGGCAGCTATTATGAAGACAAACAACAATAAGTGTTGGCGAAGATGTGGGGGCAAAGGTGCACTCATACACTGCTGGTGGGACTGCAAATTGGTGCCACCAATATGGAAGCAGTATGGAGATTTCTTGGAAAATTGGGAATGGAACCACCATTTGACCCAAATATCCCTCTCCTCAGTCTATACCCAAAGGACTTAAAAACAGCATACTACAGGGACAAAGCCACATCAATGTTTATAGCCATACAATTCACAATAGCTAAACTGTGGAACCAACCTAGATGCCCTTCAATAGATGAATGGTTAAAAAAAATGTGGCATATATAAACAATGGGATATTACTCAGCAATAAAAGAGAATAAAATCATGGCATTTGCCGGTAAATGGATATAGTTAAAGAAGATAATGTTAAGTGAAGTTAGCCAATCCCCCCAAAAAACAAATGCTGAATGTTTTCTCTGATATAAGGAGGCTGATTCATAGTAGGGTAGGGAGAGGGAGCATGGGAGCAATGGATGAACTCTAGATAGGGCTGAGGGGTTGGAGAGGAAGAGGGGGCATGGGGTTAGAGATGATGGTGGAATGTGATGGTCATTATTATCCAAAGTACAAGTATGAAGACACAAATTGGTGTGAATATACTTTGTATACAACCAGAGATATGAAAAATTGTGCTCTATATGTGTAATAAGAATTGCAATGCATTCCGTTGTCATATATAAATTTTAAAAAATTAAAACACATTCTAAAAAAATTATAACTCAGAGTTGTGAGAACTAAGTCAGATCATATATATGAAGAATCTAGCATAGTTTCTGGCACATAGCAGGATTACTTCGAGGGATTCTGGTACATCAAAGATGCAGGTCCTAAAGTTCACAATCTTGAAATCTAATTAGGAAGATGAGACAATGCCTCTAGAGATGAAAAAACATAATAGTGAAAAGTGGCAACTAAACACGCAATAGAGTCTATATATAGGGCTAAGATTCCAAGCATTTTTAAAAGACTTGATTAGGGGAGATTTTCTAGGAGAAAATGGTATTTGCATTGAGGAACTGTTTGAGAGAGGAAGTCCAAAGTGAGTTTGGCTATTGCTGGCAAAATGATTTGGCAGGAGTAATCACTCCTAGAGAGTGAGAGAAGTCTAGAGAGAATGAAGCAGGGGAGGCAAGAAGACCAGATTGAGAAGTTCCATGCTACAGGCAAAGGAAACACTGGAATTTTTTGAACAGGAGAATCACATAATAAAGAAGTGATTTTAAAAATAATCCAACAGTAGGTAACAGACATATTTGTTTTCTCCCAGCTCAACTATAAATTCCTGGATCAAAAAACTGTCCCCTCAACTCTCTGGACTAGTGCAAGTAATATCTTATGATGTTTCTGGCAAATGTTTGTTTCCTGTTCCACTGAATGACTTAAAGGGTTCCATTTCTTTGGCTTTGATTATTACAAAATACATGTTATTTACTATGTATTCACTAGCCCTATTGGTGTGATTTCAATTCAGGCAGTATTTAGACATAAAAACCAGCTCACCAATGAATAGTATCTGAAATTGTACCCTGTTCGTGTTCAATGGTCTTCCACTCTTATCTGATAGTCTACTATTTCTTCACTTTGAATTCTACTCTGAATTGCTAAGATCAAGAGTTTCTAAAGTACTCAAATTCCCAAAGCAAATCATGCTTGCTTTTTCTGAATTCTCTTAAAGCAAATGATGTTTTGCTTAGAGATTTATGCTGCTGGGTGCGTAAAAATCTTTGGTGATATTGGGAGTGATTCATAAATACCTAGGGAAGGCAAAAAACTTTATCTTAAAATAATTTTGAATGAATTTTTTTAAGTTTCATATTATCTTCTGTCTTTTTATAAACAATTAAATCTGTAGTAACCAAGAAAGACCTTAGGAGATTCTCAAATGGTGTGTCACCTTTGGGGACAAATTCAATCGTTCCTTTCTCAGTAGCTCCTGTTGGAGGCTACTTTTCTCACAGCTGTACTTTGTTCCTAACTGCATACAAACTTAATGTATTACTTTAAAATGGATATAATTATGATATCGACTTTATAGAGTCATTTCAAGGATTAAACAAGATGAAGTGAGTAAAGAATTTAGCACAGTGCTAAGCACATAATAAGCATTCATTCAATGTAAGTAATTATTATTATTATCCAAACAGATTATTCTTTCTTATTGTAGTGATGGCAAGGTGGGTAAGAGTTATGCATTCCTGCAAAGCTAGTCCCAAAGTGGAAGATAAAGCCACATTTTCCTTTGATAGAGAATTATATGGTAATTAAAAGTATTCCAACAAACATTTTTTTAGTTCTTTCTTTGTTGCTGCTCACCAAAGTAGGCATGGTGTATCTGAAGATAAATAAGACCTATTTTTGCCCTCTAGAATCCCATAGCTGATTGGGAAACATGCAGAGAAATCCAAAGGAATAAACACTACAAGAGAGTTATATTCAAAGTACCATCAGAGTACAGAGTAGAGAGCAATTAACTCAGTATGGAAGGTTAGAAATGAAAGAAAAGGTGATTGTTTAATTGGGTCTTATTAAGAAAATAAAATTGTGTCAAATAGACAATGAAAAGAAAGGGCATTTTAGGCTAGGTAAATATCATATGCAGGGAATTAAAATGTGAGAAAAATGTGCTCTACTGGGGAAAAAGTATACCTCTGCTTTTGCTGTTATTGTTATTTTTTGTATTTTCAACCTGATTATGTCATTGGGAATGTAGGTAGCAGGTGGTTAGGAAATGAGTGGATCACAAGGGGATTTAAATGGGTGACATGCTAAACAAGTTTGAGATATTTTGGAAACTGTGGAACATTTAACCTGAGCTCTACCCTTGTTAACTATAGGACTACATTGCAAAGCAGATTTCCAAATCTTATTCACTTTGCATAACTGAAACTTATGCCCTTTGATCAGAAACTCCCAATATCATCCTTTCCTCTGCCCCTGA
Organism: Ictidomys tridecemlineatus; assembly: GCF_052094955.1. Classification (NCBI taxonomy): domain Eukaryota; kingdom Metazoa; phylum Chordata; class Mammalia; order Rodentia; family Sciuridae; genus Ictidomys; species Ictidomys tridecemlineatus. The sequence goes on from NC_135490.1 coordinate 50,173,577, forward strand.
AACTACCATTCTATTCTCTGTTTCTATAAGCTTGACATTTTAGATATCCCATATTAGAGAGTCATGTAGTATTTGTTCCATTGTAATTAGTTATTTCACTTAGCATAATGTCCTCAAGGTCCATCCATGCTGTCAAAGATCCAAGATTTCCTTCTTTTTAAGGTTGAATAATATTACATTTGAGAAAAAAATACATATCAGTCCGGGACAACTGTTGTAACAAACAACTTGATAAGTTTAATAGCATAACAAAACAGTATTTTGCTCACACCAGAGCTAAGGAGCCCAGAAAGGCAACCTGTCCTGGGTCGTGTCCCTCATGAGGCACATGACTCACGGAGCTAAGCTATGAAAGGCATCCTGCTTCCAGGATAGAGAGGAAAAAATATCAGCCCGGGACAATTGCTATAAGAGACAATGGCTGTTCTTCCTAGAGGGACAGGAGCAAGAATTAAGCTGTCTCAGACAATTTCTCCTTATCTTCAGGTATCACATTCCCAATACATTCTGGAGTTATTATTAAAAACCACAAGCAAGAAATGGAGAAGAACAATCAGTCCAAAGGCACTCAGGGAACTGTCCTACAAATAGTGTGATCAATTGTACCATAAGAAAACTATTAGAAAGGTATCCACCTCACATGAACTGGATATGAAAATTAAGTACAATTATGATAAGAAACTCTCCATCCTTGCTGTCTGGACCATGGTCTTCTGTAGAGCAGAGAAGTATGACCTCATAAAGTTGTAGATGTGTGTGTGTGTGTGTGTGTGTGTGTGTGTGTGTGTGTGTTGTCCGTGGTTTTCCTGTCTATTTGACTATCTCGACACACACATACACACACACACACACACACACACACACACACTTCTTTTTTAATAATTTTAATTGTTGATGAACCTTTATTTTATTTATTGATGCCAGGAATCAAACCCAGTGCCTCATGCATATGAGGCAAGCACTCTACTGCTGAGCTACAACTCCAGCCCCTCTACACTTATATATGGAATTCCTATGAAACACTGCTCTCGTGACTGAGCATCTGACTGTAACATAAACCCTCATGGAGCTTACATTCCTGAAAGGGAGACAGCTCTAAAAACATGTTACTCAATTATTCATATAATTTCAACTATGATAAAAAGAATAAATCAGAAGCACAGGATGGAATGAGAATATAGAGGAACAATAAACTAACCCTGTGGACTAGAGCCTTATAAATAAATTTCATGTGGGTCCCAAAGATACATAAACTATGAACTCTTAAAGAAATTGCTGTGGAGGGGGAAGTATAAGACCTTCATGTAAACAATTGTATTACACAAGAGAAAGATGAGATATGTGTGAAGTGCCTTTGAATATCCAGGCAGGAGAGGTGGCTTTTAGGGGAAGGAAGATGTCCATCTGGAAAACACAGGTTTTACATTGTGCCTCTGAGGGTGACTATGAGTTGGAAATGTGGTGGGGCTGACCTACCAAGGAAAAGAAGGGATGAAACCAAATACAGCTGTGGGCAATGGAACAGGGTAGAAAACATTGAAGTACAGAGACTGTAGACTAAAGAAAATCAACAGGAAGTATATTTTAATCACCATCCAAAAAAGTAATGCATAGATTGAATTATCATCAGTGGGCCATGAAGAAAGACAGTGAGATGGATTTAAGTCAAAGAAATTAGAAGCAACAGGACTTGCCAATTTTTCCCACAAATATTTGAGCACTTACTATGAACCTCAACCTTGAAGCCAAAGTTCTCTTCCATCCTCATTAATGCTTCAAAAAATAAAAGGATATTCAAGTTATGCACATTTCATTTAGTTCTTTCTTCTCTACATAGTCTTCTGGATCATCATGAGTAGTATTGTTCAGTTTCTTTTACTCCATGTATCTCATAGTGATTGTTCTTTTACCAATCTGTCTGAAAATAACATGCTGCTTTTGTGAGAAGTAAAAAATGTCAAGTATTAAATATAATGCAGTCTGCACATACTATAGCTAGGCACTGCCATGTCATACTATATACATGTTATCTTGGCCTAACAGACTTTATATTTGCACAAACTGTGAACTGGCAGTTGGTATTTATATACAGCCTGGCCCTCAGGGATGACCCATGGGCATGCAAGTCTTCCAGAGCTGGCAGCCTCTATGAATGCTGATTGTGTAATGTGTTTTTATAGAAACATATTCTAATGTGTGTTTCAAACTTGGAGCTACCCGTCTATGTATTCCTTCATTTAAAATAAAACACAAAGATGTTTAGCAGTGCAAATAGGAAAGGTGCCTCCAAATAGGTTTCAATTTGGGCCACTCTCCATAAATCTCCTCTGATTTCTATGCTTTCTGTTTTCAAAAAGAAAAAAGCTATCGGAGTGCTGGCATATTAGAGTTTTTGTTGGTTATTCACAGTGTGAAATCAGCATCACTAAATAAAGCAACTGCCAAATAAAGACGTTCTGGTTACAAAGAGAAACCACTGTACAACTAAAATCTTAAATCTAATTAAGGAATTTCCAAATGCCATATCGTTGAGACCTTCCAACAACAACAAAATAATACATTTCAGCTGGGACTTGTGAATCTCTAGCTTTGTACATAAAAGAAACAGCTTGTTCTAAAGCTGAACTTCAGTAAATTACAGGGGCGGTTTTGTCTTTCACAGCCCTGTTATGAGGGAACGTTCCTCTGCTGAAACCTCTGGGTAGTGAAGTCCGCAAGCAGTTCCCACTTCTTCCATAAGGGGCTAAATAAATATTATGCACATTCTGAAAATACTGTGTTGCTTTCAATACCCTTATATTAAAATGATTACTGTAAGTGGCTGATACATGGATAACTAGAAAATGTTGTTTCAAGTGTGTAGGTTAGGTCTAGGTACTCTTTCACACCTGTATAAATAGCTGCTTGCTGGGCACACACATTATCTAAATTTAAGGCCAAAATCAGGCTGAAACTACAGTAACAAAGTGTCTCTTTACTATTCTAGTAAAAACAATCTCATTATGCTTCTGCATACCCAAAGAATAAGTGTTTCTTTACTCTTCCTCTTTTCAAAAGATAGAAAAGAAAACTTTGGAACCTTCCCTAATAGGACAATATGATCACTACTTGAAAAAAATCTAGAACTCATTATCCTAAAATTCACTTTTGGTACAGTACTTTCCATTGTGTGAGAGGTGAAGGGATGGATTTAGATTTCCATGATACAAGATATTCAGTTCTGCCTTTCACTTTGTTTGTATATGCATAAAGCTTTAATTAGCTGTTCAAGGTCATAAAGAATTGTGCTCTAAAGACTTAAATTATTCTAGAATAATCTTTCTTTTATTTAGAAAATATCACAAAATAATTTTATGACATTATGTTTTGCATTTTCAAATATATATGCTAATCTGGACAACTATAAAATTAGAAAGACTTTGTTAAATGCATTTAATGAATAGTTTACATGGACATACTTTTGTGTACATGTGTTTTATACATATTTTCACATATGTATGCATATGTACATACACATATGCACATAATTTATACATATACATATCCCTGGAAGCACACATAGGTTTACAGATAAACACAGACTCAGGAGGGCTTTCTTGAGTTCATGTGATCAGCAACCAATATGCTACCTTGACCTTTTTTCTTTTTTTAAACAAAGAGCCAGATTTGCCTCTGGCCACACTGTGCACTCTGTAGAACATACGCCCAACTTCAAAAGGGCCATGTAAGTGATGAACTTTTGAAGCTAGGCAAAAGGCTTATGTCTACATATGTCTTAAGGCACAGGGAAGTCAACCAATGCCCTTATGGCCACAAAGAAGGTGTGTCTCTGTGATCAAACTAGCAATGAAAAGACTCATACTACCAGATCCTATGTTACTCATATTCATAGAGATGAATGCTAATTGCTACAAAAATCATGATGGCTCTGCCAGACATACCCTCCTTCAATAGCCACTTCCAGGGTAAGCAGGTGGTTTGTGGATCTAATTTCTAATAACAGTTAATGGTATGAGTGCTTATAATAGGCCAGCCCCTCTTTAACCATTACAACCCCAATGTGTAATGTTATTATTATTTCCATTAGTTAATGAATTTTTATCTATGCAAACTTGTCATATTTCTGTGAGATATGTACTGATCTCATTCCCATGTTATAGATTAGAAAACCAATGCTTACAAAGTAACTTTCTAGGGTCATAGGACCAGTGAGCAGTAAGACTGGGACTGGAGCCACAGTTATCAGTCTCTAAAGTTTATGATCACCTTTCAAAAAAGTTTAAATGGTTGTCATTGACTGAACACTAAATATTTCAAGCATTATGCTAGGCCCATGGCATGCACTCTGTCTCTGATACTTATCCCACATAAGGGTGGATATTTTCATTTTTCCCATTTTATAGCAGGGGGAAAAAAAACCATGAAGTGTTCTTGCATCCTACATATCCTTCCTCTCTCATGGAATTCTTATTTATTTTCCTCATCTGAGATGGAAACAAGTGGAGAAAGCACATTACAGGGCAGAATTAGAACCAAATCCACAAATTTCCCTGAATCATTGTTCTTTCAAATCACTTTGTTTTATATGAGAGCCTTTGGCCATCCACACCTGAATAATGTGAAGCAAGAGATAAATCCCTCAATAAAACATTGTTGGTGAAATCTTAGCTGCAGACCATCTTTCAGTCAATGCATGAGTGGATTTTGCCTTTTAAACCTGTGTAGGTCATGACATTACTCACATAAGCCAATACCTCATGATGCAGGTGAAAATTATGTATAGCCATATCTACAGAGGTACCTGAAACCACACAGGTTCATATGCTGTCCTCCCAACTTAGCTGTCCAAGACCTCCTGCTCTGATGCATACAAGTACCTAGCCCAGTTCAAGTACCCATCCCTTAAAAGCATTCAATAAACCTTTGCCCCTTTCATTGTCTTCAAACCAGAGTTTCTGCCTTGAATATTATAAGAACCCTCTTAGGAGAACATAAGGGCTGGGCTGCTAAAGAAGAAGTCAACTCCCTTGTCTATGTGATTATGCTGTCATCTCTCCAAATCCCATGGATAAGAAGCTCCCTTGCCAAAGCTCATCCTCTGCACCCCTTATGGAGTCCACAGTGTTCTCATCAGTATCCGTGAGGTTGCGGTTACCTGCTGGTTTTCCACCTAATAGTGGAGTTGCAGAGTCAGATTTTTGGCGAGGTGGTATTCTGGCCATGACTAAGGCCTTGGGCCTTCCCAGAGCCAAGTCCTATAGTAAGAACCACAAGTGTGTCTTTCTGGGACTTTGTAGCAACCACCAGAATCCAACACTACATGGTACACTAACTTCCAGAGAGGGAAGAGTCTTTTAGGAAGAGAAGTGTCCATGCCAATAAAGTCTGGCATGACTTCACCCACTATCCATGAAGTCAGAATACATCATTTGGCCACATAAGCTGGATTCCAGAAAAAATCCCATGGTTGGTGATGTTACCTACCCAGAGAAAGCAGCCTGATAGGATTCTGAAGTTCTTGTTGATTAGCTTCTTAAAATCACCACTGTCTTGTTGATTAGCTTCCTAGGTTTAATTAGCTATTTTAGAGAAACTGATCTTAAGTACCCAACCCCTCTCTTGCTGTCACAGAAAGGATCTGTCACCACCCAAAATAAAACTAATTATGCTTTACTTTTCCCTTGACAAAATGGTGGCATGCTGACTATCCTTGAGACCATTTGTCTACTGCAAAAAATAAATAAATAAATAATAGATTCATTACTCAAGAACCCAAGAAAGCATTAATGTTACCTGTGCACTCAAATATGTGCTTCACTTTCCCTGTGTGACCATTCATATACAGCCTCAGTGTCTATCGACATACAAGAGCAGATTACTTCATCCTCCAGGCCAGTTTTACCCCCTGAGAATGCCAGAAGGTAATACAAAAAAAGTGAAGTACAATTTTCTTCCATTACATTTACTGGAAAATGAAACTTCGCACCACCCATTTTTTTTTCTTCATAAGTTTTGATACTCTAAAAACAAAACATGGCACACCTTAAATCCCCATTCTGCACACTCTACCATCATTTTAAGAGCTTGTGGTACTGGTAAAACTTAATGGGCCTTCTTTCTTATTCTGTGACTCAACAGAGTACCAAAAAAAAAATACACATGCTATGAGTGGTTGATTCTCTTTGTGTAAAAATCTCCAAACAACAAATAAAAACAGAAACAGCCACCATAGAGTAAGCCTCAAAAACCTTGCCTCTTGTGTGTTCTTAAGCCAAGCCTGGCTACAGTTCTTCTGGGTGATTAATTTCATTTGTTGACCAAACATGTATTGGGTGCTCATTCTTCTCCTGAACTACTAGCCTCTTGGAAAAAAAAGAAATGACATATATGATTTCTGTACTTAAGGACTTCAAAATTGAAGAAGGGGATAAAAACATTGAAAAATTTATAGCCCCCTATGCTGAGCTATTATAGTGGAACAGACATTGAACCTAATATAGGTTAACTAATTATTACAAATACCTATAGAAAAAAAGCATCATATCTTCATTTAGAGGTAAGAAAACTAAGGCTCAGAAAGTTTATAGAACTCTTGTCTAAGGTCAGTTGGCGAGACAACAGCTACACCGAGGTTCATACCCAGGTCTGTTCCGCACCAGGCTCACAGCTGTTCTTCTGTGTCCGAAGGTTAAAGTGGTAGAAACAAATGTACATTTCTGTGGAAATACAGCCTGATGATTAGAATATCTTCTTACAATTGGTATGATTACTTCACTTCCCATGACTCGGAGGACACTGAGTTGATCAAGCCATCTCTCCAACACCTCCCAAGGAAAGATTCAAGCCAAAAGTAAGGGAATATCCATTCAGCACTGACTACCTGTCATATAGAAGTTAAACAATAAACCATTGTTGGTACTGAAAAACAACCTGACCAGGTGGATGTACTTTAGTGAAGGTATATCAAAACCTAGAACTATCCTTTTTTTTTTATTTCTGTGACAGACAGGGGACAGACTAATCCGCCCTGTATTTCAAATACCTCTGACCTCCAGAATAATACCAGTAGTTGAATTTCAAAAATAAAAAAGAGGAAAAGAAACCAAAACAGATAGCAACATGGGCAACCTGATGTCTATTTGAACTCATGTGTGCCCATAGGTGAATCTGACTATTTCTCATTTGGGCTAGGTAATTTCTAAATCTCTTAGTAACAGATATTAAATGCATAGTAGAGAAAGACCAGATTTTATATATATAAAAAAGCAGGAAATTGTGGTTCCTTTTTATATTGAATATCCATAGAAATTATCTAGATCTTATTCAGCACAGTTATAGTTAGTTCTTGTGTGAATTCCTCCTATCCCAATCACCTAAAAATTAAATTAATACAACACAATAAGTTAACAGAAAGGCAGGCAGATAATCATAGTCCTTATTAGGATACTAGCACATTTTCTTTGTATAGGAAAAAACATGTTCATTTACTAATAAACTGGCACCCAGGGATTAAAATTGTAGCCCCCTTTATAACACCTGAATGATTATGAGGTGCAGGATTGGTCTCAGTTTTTCCACCTGTGAAATGCGGAAAAGTAATTTTGGAAAAAAAACTAATATGGTCATGCTTAAAAATAGTTATCTAGATTTCTACTTTAAAAGCAAAGGGACAGATGGGACATGAAGTCCTAAAACTTTCTTTGATTTAAATAAAATAAAAAGCAACAAGAAATGAGCCTTAGATTCAATTTGTGGACTAGGAAAAAAATAAATCCTTTAATAACCCAAATTATCAAGGGTTGCTATTGATAAATAAATCCTTTAATAACTCAAATTATCAAGGGTTGCCATTCTTTTCAGATCACTAGAAATGATCATAGGCTATATAAAAAAATTGTTGTTATTTTAAAGAGGTTTTTATTTTTCTGGTTCAGATAAGAATTAAAAAACTCAATGTGATTTCTGTTTCTAATGTCATCTTTTCAGGAATGATCATTTGAGAAGCAGAGCATCCCCAGTGAAAACACTTTTGTATCCTCAGAATCTAATTAAATAACTAATTATCAGTAGATGATAGTAAAATATGTTACAGCACCAAGAGCTATATATAGTCTTAATAAAATGAAACTCCAATGTTCCACAAAATGCATTCCTGAAAACTGGTTCTTTCTCCCTCTTACAGAGGTAGAAAGCAGACAACAAAAGAAAATGGTCTTAACATAGTCTTGCTCACCTCTGAGTTTGACTTTCTTAAAAGGTAAAGTAGAAACACTAGTTCTCACTAGTGCCTTGGAAAAGCCCAAGCTAGATAATTTCTAAATCTCTTAGTAACAGATATTAAATTCTCATCATGGAAAGACCATGATTTTTGTGCACAGATGACCAAAAAGCATTGACAGTTTTGAACTGAGGTTCCCTTGGCAAAGCACAGTCTCAGGAGTTGGGCATACTGGGCTCATAAAACTAAAAAAGCCAAAAGTCATAATTTTGAAGGCACAACTTTCTATTTTATAACAAAATAGACTTTGGTACCTACTGTTTAAGAGAAGAGGCAGCTAAAAGCTAATTTACAGACACCTAGAAGATAGATTACTTAGGAGGGGGATATTTTTTGGGGGGGGGAGTTGGCAATTAAAGGCTAAAATCAAATGTAAAAGCAATTTAGTTAGACCATGGAGCTTTACTCTGGTGAGTACTAAATACAATACATGTGGACTTACCATGAATACAAGTGATTTATATTGATTTTTTTTCAATAGCTCTAAGAATAATGAACTCAGGCTAGTGTCGGGTGGACTTCCCTGTTTCTATTTATTTTACATAGGGCTTTGAATGTTCTGCTGTGTCTGGCAATATCTGTTGATGGCTTTATTTATTTATCTTGTTTTACAGTTTGTAATGACAGCTTTTACATTAAGATACAGTTTTAAAAGATGGTAAATAAATGAGTAAGGGAGCCCCAGTAGGCAGAAATGATGTTATTCAACTTCCCAGCATGAGAAGCTCTCCCCCAGCAGTTCTGCAAAACCAATATATGTAGGCTTTAAAAATATCCTCCTCTCTTGTTTCACCTGGGTGAAAACTTAATTTAATGAAATAATCTCATAAATATAATGATCTGAACATTCCCAACTGGCATCATGAAAAGTAAAAATCTCTATAGAGTTTCAACTAAAATGTCATCAGGTAATTAGAGAGGACTTACTGGCTGAAAATGTACTCACCACTGGCTAGAGGAAAGTCATTTTTACTAATTTTTTTTCTACTAGACATAAGGAGTTTTGTTTTTCTTTCTTTTGTTTTTCTCAGAATGGCTTTAAACATCACAGGCTTCTGGGAATGTGGTTATGTTAGACAGCTTTTCATCGCTGTGACTAAAACATCTGACAACAACTCGGAGGAGGAAAAGTTTATTTGGGCTTACGATTTCAGAGGTGGCAGTCCATGGTCTACCACCTCCATTACTCTGGACTCAAGAAAATGAGGGAGAACATCATGGTGTATGCACATAGCAGAAGAGGGCTGCTCAGCTTATGATAGTCGGAAAGCAGAGTAAGAGAGGGTAAGGAGTCAGGGATAAAATAGAAACCCCAAGGGCATGCCCCCGTGACCTAAACCCTCCAACCACACCACACCTGCCTGCAGGAACCACTCAGTAGTCTACTTAAATTATTAATCCATTAAATGGATTAATCCACTGATTAGGTCACAGCTCTCATGATCTGATCATTCTATATCCTGAATCATCACATGAGCTTTTGGGTGGAAGATATTTCATACCCAAACCATAACAGTGGTTTAAAAAGGAAGATGGTTTGGTAAAGTTAAGGCATCAAATACAGTCTGGGAATAGTCACTAAGGGTGCTCTGGTGGGGAGCGTATATTTTATTTCATAGTGAAATGTAGAGAAGTAATTTTTAGGACAAAAATTAATGAAGGATTAAAATAATAACAAGCCAATGAATTCATAGAGCAAAAAGTACTTTTCCAAAAATCCAGTACTACCTACCTTCTGGTGGTGATCTGGCTTAAGATATTAAGGAGATAAAAACACTGTGATATTTCTGTTTTTCCTTTACTATTGCTTCTTGCTCCCTCTGTTGACTCGAATCTTTCTAGACCATTTCAGGCTGACTCAGTTGTTTTTGCCTCTTTGTCTCAGAAATCCTGTCTTTCCTCCTTTTTCTGCATGTACCTTCTCTATGATATGTTTTGTCTTCCTGTATGCATTGGGAATTCTCTCATTTTAATGATATCCACCAGATTCTTCCACTTTCTTTTGCCATTTATAGTTCTTGAAAAGCTTTTCTTGCTCACCCCATAGTATAATCTACCACTCTCATTACAGTAGTTCTGGGGATTTTAAATCTCTTCTTATTGTTTATGTTAGTTTTACTTGTAGTTGGTCCCCACAGCCCCAGAATCAATCTCTTGTGTTTTCAGTTATGCAGATGTCTGTAATAAAAGGGAACCCTTGGGAACACCACAGAGAACACACAGCTCTTCCACCAGACCCACAGCATTTGCTGTTAAATGACTTCCAGCAAAAAGTAAGCACTAGAAAGCACACTGGAAGAAGTCAAAGAATTGCATTGTAATTCTAGAAAAATTAACATAAGATACTTACAAGACCATAGTGTATAGGAGCATAACTACTGAAGCTATCCCTATAACATGGGTACTCTGTAGCCACTTAAACATGGTTTCTTTTTGTGAATGTTTCAGCATATAACCTCTTAACATAATGGGAGTAAAAGTTCTAACAGCATTTTGTTGCCACTTGCTGTTAAATGTTACATCAAATAAGAATATCCCTTTCTAGATAAATGGATAAGAATGATACTATGAGACAATACACAATATCTGCACCATTCAAAGCCCAATTAAAAGGAATTGAGTCATGTAATTGCCATCACCAACCTTTTAGAAATTTATTGACTTTTTGTGTTTTGTAGGTTAAAACTGGCAGTGATCTACTGAGTGAATTCAATACCAAGACCTAGTGTTTGACTTGGCAATGTCTCCAACATAAAGGGGCCACCATCATCCTACATCTAAAAACCTCTCCTCTTTCACATGATTCCATTTATTATAGATATCACTTTCAAATGTTGAAACATATATAGTCCCATTACTTCAGAGATCAAACATTTGGACATGTTTGGTTAAGTTACTCTTCAACTTGAGTACTTTTAGTCCCTAAGGTGGCCTGAGATCACAAGAGTTTGTTTTCATGAAATGTTTGAATTGCAAACATATTCCATGTTTCTTATGGGGTTCCATAATAGCAAGGTAAATTGCTTTATAATCAAATACTAGTTGATAGAATCATAAATGCATATGAATAAAACCAGCTACTTTACTCATTAGATACCATCTACCAAATGTAATACAAATACTGAGATCATTTATAAGGTCTAAACTGTTTTCAGATATTTTGAAACTCACAAATACCTATCTAAAAAGAATTTGAAGAAAAACAGAATTTAAAAGGTATGTTTAAACATCTAAAGTTAAAAAGAAAAACAGTACTTTAAAAATTACACTGGGCTGAGATGTGGCTCAAGCGGTAGCGCACTTGCCTGGCATGCATGTATCCCAGGTTCCAATCTCAGCACCACATACAAAGAAAGATGTTGTGTCTGCCGAAAACTAATAAATAAATAAATATTTAAAAATTCTCTCTCTCTCTTAAAAAAATTACACTGTATAATGGCAGTTGAAATTATTTTAACTCACCAAATATTTTCTGTTCAGAAATATTTAAGAGATAACAGTATAAATGGTGCTTTTGCTATTAATACATTAGCAGTATTATTATATATTCAACATGTTTATCAAACTCAAATTTTAACTCCAAAAAAAATCAACACTAACATTGCCTTTCTGGGACATGAATATACTTCTAGGCATACTTAATATGATGTAGCCTTAGGAAGTACTTTTTTCTTCAACTAAAAACCAATTAAGCCCCTAAACCATAGACCAAATATATTAATCCTGCCTAAAAATTTAAAGTGTTTGCATCTAATTGGTAGAGAGATCAGTGGACTCTTTGATCCACATGGATGTAAGCCATTAACAAATGATGCAAAGAGAAAAAGATTTTTCTCAGCTAAGTAGTTGATTTATTTTGTGAGAGGCAAAAATAACTTTTGACTAGAAGGAGATCTAATGTGAACTGTGTATGTGTGTGTGTGTGTGTGTGTGTGTGTGTGTGTGTGTAATAGATATTCCCACAGGGCTTGAGTTTAAGGGACTTCATGAGTAAATGCGTAGGTTTCCATTTGTCAGTGGTGATTCTTAAAAGGTTTTCTGATAAGTGATTTTCTCTTACAAAGAGATTTTAAATAAGTGAAATATTCATGTCTCTACCTAAGAAATAAATTTCTAAATTGTTTTTTAAAACTCTTATCTAAACAAGTAAAACTTCTCTTTGGTGAAGATTTTTATTCTTAGAATTTCCAATTATACTCACCCTAATTCTGTAAGAAATACATAAGGTGCTTTCCATATGCTTAGTACATAGTAGATATTTAATCCACACTGTTGAATTTGATAAAGGAATTTAAAATTCAATGTGGCTACATGAAATAGAGTTTGGTTAGTGTTAACAATAAATGAAAGGAATTGAAAAATGGATGATAAAGTAAGCTTTCTAAATTAAGAAAATTCATTGTATAATTGTATTTAATCTTAAACAATGAATAGAAATTCACAAAATATAAAGAATGTGTCATAGTTGTCCTTTTAAAAAATTACAAAATGTGAGTATTTAGGTTTATAAAAACAATTACTTATATTAAGAAACTATTAATATAATATGTTCTGTACTGTAAACAAAATGTTTTCAAAATATTTATTAAAAGTTCTTCCAGGATTTCATCAGTGTTTTTTTGTTCATGATTTATTAATTACTCTAAAAAGGGGGTGAAAATGGAGAACTATAATAAAACAATTTTAACATACTGGGTTTAAAAAATCAATAATAAAATATATTAAGCATCTCATGTGGTAATCTATGTTTAAGAAAATGTGATGTAATTTGCTAAACTTTAGGTTATGTATGTTTTTCCAGAGTGGCATGATATTTGGATAAATATCCTCTTGCTACTTGGGATGTGGTAATGATTTTTGTACTCACGAAAATAAAGTAATTGTGACAGTAGCTCTGCTGATCTTTCAGGCTAATATCTAGAGTCCAAATGACTTGCAAAATAGATCCTTTGTGGCTGACTGGTTGCTGGGCGCTGGACAACTCCATTACCAAAGTTCTCTCCACTCTTTGTAGGTGCAATGGTGAAGCCTTGACCTAATTAGCTTTACTTCTATAACTCTGACAATAAGGATTATCACCAATACACAAATTAAAAACCAGAGCTTTTGGTGCTGAGGTTGTGACTCAGTGGTAGAGTGCTTGCCTAGCGAGTGTGAGGCCATGGGTTCGATTCTCAGCACCACATATAAATAAATAAAAATATAAAACGGTCCATTGACAACTAAAATAAAACAAAAACAAAAAAACACATGTAGAAACTTGCCCCAGGCCACCATCAGTAGAGCAAAGATTTGAACCAGATCCAATTTCCAATATCAGATATTTTCTCTTTCTGAATTTCAAATGTCTTAATGTTTCAAAGTCTTTTGCCTCATTGGCAAATGGTGACATACAATCAAATTCAAATTGTTTTGAGAATTAAAGAATAATATATGATACATAAAGTATATAGTTCAATCCCTGACATGTAGAAAGTTCTTAAAAAAATACTTCTTACCCTAAGACTAAAAATTGTCAGGGACGCATGGCAGAATATGAGCCCTGGGATCATGTTGCAGCTTTACCCCTTATTATTTGTGATATTGAGCAAGACTCATGGTATCCCTATGGCTTGGTTTCCTCATTAGTAAATGGGAGTTATAATTTGATCTCCCTTAATAAGCTCTTTGAGGACAAAATGAAGTAAATAACATAGGAACAGCATTCTGCATGACATGTAAAAGCATTCATAGTGATAGTTTGGGAGAATTTTGTGAAGCATTTAAATGTTCTACATATTTATCTTTGTATACAATCCCAGACATAAAGCTAAAATAAGATTTTCTGAAAACAATAATTTTGTAATGACATGCAATTCAATATAATAATAGCCCTTTATAAAAAAATAATATTATAGCTCAAAGTCAACACAAGGAAACTATGGAAGTGATATGGCAATTTCATGGTGCATATACACAGGGATCGTATCTTAATTAAAAAAAATCTTTGCATTTTTCTTTTGAGATCAAAAAAATGTTCCAAGACTATATACGAAAAAATCAATTTTCAATGTGTTCTAGTAAATACCCAGGCAATCTAAAATTTTTATGATTAATGGAAATAACTGATTGCAGCCTGCTAACTTTACCTCTCTTAATTATAAAATACAATTTCAGTTTTGTGCCTTCCAACACAAGGTTTACAAAAGCTAAGAGAACTACTCTGCTCAGCCTGTGATTATATCAGCAGTGACACTTTTTCAGGTCCTATCAGATTGGGTTTGGATGATAATTACTTGGGAAGTGTTTGATCTCAATGATGAATACATGATTAGTTTTTCATAAAATCAGTCAACCACACTGCACAGCACTACTCATGTGAGACCTTGTTGATTTAGCTGTTAGAAAGCACACATCTCCTTCGGTTCAGATGTGGGACATCGGTCCTGGGGGAAAAGAGGGTGAAAAAAGGGCAAGTTTATGGGTAATGATATTGCAGAGGCAGATATTTAAGGTTTGCTAATTTTCTTCTCAATTATACTATCCCTTACCTCATTGTCATGCCTACTAGATGACCACAGATTCCATCTCAGTTGTAGAATATATTTTTCCTTCTCTTAAAAAAAAAAACACAAAGTTTCAAGATACCATTGTTATCTTTCAGCCCCTTAGAGGTTTTTGCCCTGATGAATAATATTTTATATGTGAAATGTTTATGTGATTTTTCACACAGTGATAACCCTGCTACATTGCAATCACTGGTTTTCTTCACTAAAGTGCTTTTACTCACCCTTCCCATAAATTGACTTAAGAGTTAGAAATGGAACATTCAACACAACTTGGATGCTCAATAGAAAATTGCCTAGGAGCATATTTTATGTTTGGTTTACAAATACACACACACACACACACACACACACACACACACACACACACTTTTCCTCAAATGCCAGTGTGGGGGTGTGCATTTCTTTGTTGATTTGTGTCTGTGTGTGGTTTTCTATGATATAGGATGTTTCCCTAAGAGTCACTATAACTTGCATTTTCTTAAATTTCATGTGATCATACTCAGAGATTAGATAAAAGGATTCAATTGTCAGTTTTTAAACAGCATGCATTTTTTTTTAAAAGAGGTGGAAGCATCACACTTCTAAAGAAAAGGAAATAAATTCTGGAAAATAGCCCAATCTTATTGACTTAATAAAGCCCTAAAATAAGCAATTCTCTTGATTATTTTAATGAAAAGATACTTTACAAAAGTAAGATTTCAAATATCCAGCTCCATTTTCATAATTAAAATATCATTTTGAAGGTAGAACATACATATCATATATTTCTATTTTATTTACATTATCTTCCTTCCAAAACAAAAACAAAACCTCCAATACAATGTCAATAATATTTTGGCTGAGATATCTTAAAAATCATGTCTAATTCTTTGTGGGTAAAGGAGATAGAGATTTAGAAAGTTTGTCTGAATATTTTGAAATCTAAATTTAAACTCTAGCTTATTGCAATAACTGAGACATTTTAGAACTGGATTTCACAACCAGGGAGTCACTGACTTTTTGGAGCAGGCAATGATAATCCTTTCCTGTGAGCAGCTGTCTTTTACATGTTTGACAGATTTCCTGGCCTCTACCCACTAAATGTGAGTGGCACCCCTGCCCCAGTTGTGACAGTCATAAATGCCTTCAGACATTGTGATGTGTCTTCTGGAGCCAAAATTGTCTCAGTAGAGAATTACTTTTTTTTAATAAAAAGATTGGGGGGGGAGATGGGCTTAAGATATTCAAATGATTTCCTCTACTTCCACTTATAGATCTTATCTTGAGAAGAAGGCAGTGAGGAACGCTACAGACTTATACTAGTTCTGTAACAGAAAGGAATAAGACACTAGTGAATGTTAACGAGCCATATCTGTTCAGGAGATTAAGTACAAGTCCAAATAACATGCAAATACCAATGGTTAGCTGCTATTGGGACCTTTCTTCATTCATAGTAACTACTTTCTACAGCTGGAACTTAATATTCTGAATTAAAAGGAGTAGAATAAGTTCAAAAAGTATAAGAATTAAAAGACAAGACAGTTCATTTTGATGACAGGTCCTGAATAAACCTGACAAATCCTAAAGTTGCAATGAGGTCATTTTATTGATATAAATTGTCTATACATATTCTTACTGCACTAAGAAAGGGTATGATGTCTTTAAACATTGTGAGTACAATCAAACTGATGAATGAAAAATCCTCATCTTATCAATTTGAGGAAGGACTTATCAAGTTGAGGAAAAACTATCCCAAGGCTGTCAAATCCTCATTGCCTCTGGCTTAACTATTACCTGTCTATATTTCTCCAAAGGAAAAACAAAAAAGGCTGATAATACAAGCAAACTAGTCTTACGATAGTATAATTTCTGTCACTTGCTGCTACAAATTGCATTATAGTATTAACTAGGAACCACCCTGGAAACAACACAAAAGCCACTGATTTGGAGTACTAAATTTTTAGGACATGGCAGACCCATATTAGGATAACAAGCTCAAACTTCATTTCACATTAGGAAAACATAGCTGACAATACACCATTAGAGATTCCTGAGTTTTTCTTCCAGCAAATATACATAGCTATAGAAAGAGAATCTAGACCAAAATAAGGGGGGGGGGAGGAGGAAATCCTAAGAAAACAGAAGGGAGATCAGTGAAATAGAGGAAGAAGATTGGTGGGGGAGCGAGGTGGGAGGTAAATAAAAAAGGAATGGTGAAATTAAATTAGCTAAACTATATTATGTACATATGTGAATCTACCACAGTGAGTTCTACATTTATGTATATCTGTAAAGCACTAATAGGAGGGCTTTTGTTGGGGGGGGGCGAGTGCCAGGAAATCAAACTCAGGGGCACTCAACCACTGAGCCACATCCCCAACCTGTTTTATATTTTATTTAGAGACAGGGTCTCACCAAGTTGCTCAGCACCTCTCTGTTGCTGAGGCTGGCTTTGAACTCGCTATCCTCCCACCCCAGCCTCCTGAGCTGCTAGGATTACAGGCATGTGGCACTGAGCCCAGCAATTACTAATTTAAAAGAAATACAAATAAATACAAGAAAGACCAGCAAAGGCGGGGGATGGGGGAAGAAGGACAGGAGGTAAAGGAGAAGTACTGGAAACTGAGGTGAAGCAAATTATATTCCATGCTTGTATGATTATGCTAAAATGAACCCCAATATTATATATAATTGCAATGCACTCATAAAATAAACTAAGTAATTAAAAATCTTCAATACTCACTGTATTTTGGTCTAAAATGAAGCTGAAATGCAATCACAACAAATAGGTTCTTGTTACCATTGCCAAAGGTCTAGCTGATTATCAGTACAATTGCTTATTGCTGTTGAAAATGATGTTGGTATCATTGGCTTTAAAATGTTTTCCATTGGTCTACCCAAACGATTCTTCAAAATCTTCAAATTGGTCTGCTGACTCCTTTAAAACCTGCTCTAAAAATAGGTAAATAACTAATACCTTGCAAACTTTTACACAAGCAGTGTTATAAAGTCTTTACATGTGTCCTCTCATTTAGTCTTTAAACAGTCCTGTAAGGTGGTAGAGGACTCATTATTACCCTTTGAAGAACCTGCAGTGAACAGAGATTAAACAACATTTTCCTTCGTCAAATGCATTTGGGATTTGTTATATCCCTTACCAATGTATCTCTTAGTATGTGCTTTAAAAGAGTGCATATTTTTTTTCTTTACAAATTTGTAAAATGGGTAATGTAAAATAATTACTTAAGTCATGTCTTTGGTAGACTGAGGTCCAGAAAGATAATATGCTTAGGTGAGATAATTAGAAGTCAGTCTATTTTGAATAAAATTTACAATTCTTACTTAATAATTAGAATGAGATTGGTCTACAATTTGCACAGACACGGACATCTATATTGTTATTCTGAGTAAATACAATGGTTTTGCTATGATCCACACCCAATTGCACTTTCTGCCTGGGTCCTGTCTGTGACTGGACTGAGAACATACATTTGTGAGATGGTTCCCATTAGGGGGCAAATCTGATCAGTCAAAACAGAAGAAAGTGCTGTCTTGGCCTTGTTAGCCAGGCCAGCTGACCTTTATTGGCTGCCAAGAAGCTAAGGCATGATAAAATAGGGCACTGAAATCTAGGTGTAGGCACACATCTGTAATCCCAGGGGCTTGGGTGGCTGAGGCAGAAGGACAGGGAGTTCAAAGCCAGCGTCAGCAAAAGTGAGGCACTAAGCAACTCATGAGACCCTGTCTCTAAACGAAATACAAAAAAATACGGCTGGGGATATGGCTCAGTGGTTGAGTGCCCCTGAGTTCAATCCCCAGTACCCCCCACCCACCACAAAAAAAAATAAGGAAGTGAAGAAACAGTGTAGAAGCACAGCACACCTTCTTTTGCCAGATGATGTCTCTTTCCTGGAAAACTAATTGTGAATTGTAATAGAATTCTAATTTCTAAACAGATTCTTAGTGAGCATATCCAAATCTTAATTGGCACTATTTCACTGACATTAAGAAAAAATATAAAATTCCACAAAATCTTATAATATCAGTAGTGTCTCAGGAATGAATACTGAGAAACTAACAGTATGACAGTCCACACCCATGTCACAAGGAGTCGCTGCTAAGCTAAATGCCTCTTTGCATCACACATGTTGAAAAAAGTTGTATACAAAAATTTCTTTGGTTCAACTCACATTTAAATCAAGTGTGTTGGGATGATGGATAGATTCATTGCTTAGGGTAAGAAGTCAGCACCTTGGAGCACCATGACTGGAGGGCTGGGGTTGCAGCCACTTTTTCCATGAGATGCTTTCCCTCGGGCATTGTGGATCATTCCTGCATAAGCTGTTGCCTTGGGTAGTAGCTAACAGGACTAACATCAGGGTTCCCGTGACAGTATAAATATAAATAAGTGACTGGAGATAGATTTATTAATAGAAACAATAAGAAAGGCAACTCAACCAAATAGTCCAGGAAGAAGAAGAAAAGTTATGTGAGCAGTAATTTGGATTATTCAATCAAGGTCAAGTAAACGAAGGCTCCTCTTCTTTGAATAAGAGTGAAAATCAGGCTTTCTGTATCTATGATGCCATGCAGAGTCACCTTTCTATGGGAATTTGAAATGCTTATAGCCTAAGGGAATGAACACAGACCTCTGAATCAAGGACAGGTATGGGATGTAAGAATTGCCTCAGTATCCAAAAAATACAAAAAAATCTACATGAGGCATCCCCCTGAGCAAGGGATGATCCAGCTAAGATGCTGCTTCTGACTGATATTAAAATAGAGCCTAGAATTACAGCCAGAAAATAATTTTCACATAATGAAAGGCTAGAGAGGACTCTTTTCAAGCTTTGTGTTCACGAATTTGGAAATTCCTCTAAAAAGGACTAAAAGAAATCAATGTGGGAATCTTTTGATTTTAAAAAAATTATATATATTTTTAGTTGTAGATGGACACAATACCTTTGTTTATTTATTTATTTATTTACTTACTTACTTACTTATGTGGTGCTAAGGATTGACCCAGCGCCTCACACGTTCGAGACAAGTGCTCTACTGCTGAGCCACAACCCCAGTCCCCATTTTTTACTTGATTTCTTACGGATGTACATACTGGTGAAATTCACTGTGCTGTATTCATATAGGTTATTTTGCCTTTTCTTAGCCTCCTGCCTTTTCCCTCTCCCTCTCTTCTGTCTGTAAGTGCTATGTGCTGAGGATACAATAGTGAATGTTACAATCCTGGACCCTAAGTCATGAAAACAACATCTTTTTCCAAAAGAGATTAATGGTACCATTTAAAGATACATGAAATCACATGCAGTAGTCAAAAATCCATCCACAAATATGGATACATGCTTTCCAGGCAACTAAGAAAAAGTAAAAAACATGATCAATTATACAATTCACAGAATATATGGCTCCGAGTCTCTAAAATAACTCAACCCATTTGTCCCAGAGGAAAACCATACCCCTCTGATTTTATAAATCTGAATTCTTATAATAAGTAAAAGTTTGGGTTCTAAATATGAACACAAACTGGTGAGCTACTCTATGAAGGGTGCAGGAGGTGCTTTTACAAATTAACTTGGAGAATAAAGACTGATCTGTAACATATTAGACATCAGAAGCCTGTCATTTGGCACTCCCTGCTGTCCTCAGACAATACCCAGGACAAAAACTGATCCTTTTAAAATAACTCAGCTGAGAAACAAAAATAGGAAAAATTAAACTGGTAGTATTGTTTTGCTATTCTATACATCTTGTCACCTTCAACCCCTTTAACTGTTGCCCAGCCTTCTTTATTACACATCCCAAACAATGAGCCTCTTATACTCTAAACCAAGACTGTGGAGCAACAGTTAATCCTTGTGAGCAAAAAGATTATGAAACTCCACTAAAGAACTAGTGCAAAAGAAACACACTGCCTTTAATGAAAGAAACACACTGTCTTTAATAAATCTGTTAGAACAAATTATATTTAAATGTCACCAATCACACAAAATACGAAGAACTCAAAAATAAAACAATTCTATGCACCTCAGATATCTTTAAAGAAACATTCAGGGTCTTTAAGAATGGAACTTATTTTTTCTTTCTTTAAGGAGAAATTCATATATGCCTAACTATAAAATGTACTGAAAATAGTTTTACAATGCCATTTGTTTATCCTATACAAATATCATTTTTAAATAGCATATGTGAATTTCCAAATTACATTAGACATTTACTTCTTTAATCAGCTAATGGAAGTTAAATTAGCAACTGTCTCAGAATGTGGAGCTACCTTAGGATCAAGACTGTGCTTTCTTTCTATGTGGAAGAGTCTCAAATAGATAATCTCTCAACCACTCAAATTTTAGGATTTTAACAGATCCCATCACCTTCAAAGTGTGGCTAATGATATCAGTCTTCCTGCTGCCCTCTGTCTATTCTATTACTCTACAATGACTATAGTTTCATCCAAAGGTGAGAGGGACAAGAGAGAAGAGTAGAATGCATTATATTTTTTGAAAAAGGATATTGATATCATGCAACCATTATATTCACTAGAAGACATGGTTAAAATATCAAGAGTCCCTGGAGGGTAAATGAAATAGCTAAAGATGTATTTATTGATTTCTAAAGAAATATTGCTAAGACACTGGAATAATAACTCACCACCTTTGAAAGTGAAAGGGTCTTGGCTCTTTCTAAAGCAGGAGGCCAATATCAGAATATATGATCATATGCAAACTATTCTATGTTGTGTTGTGGAACATACTTGAATTGGGGACAAAAGGAACAATCACATAGACTGTTAAGCTGAACCAAAGTAATTCCTTATCTTTTCTCTTGTTATTGTTCACTTATTAATTTCTTTTGAAATGCTGAAAATTGTCACTGATTACTTTGAAATCCAGCATAGAGCCACAATTACAATACATCAACTTGAGGTAACAAAATACATTTATGCATTGCAAGATTTCTACAGATACATGCAGGATAGGTATGTAGAAACTCACATACATAAGAATATTGCTAATTACTCTGGAAAATTAGAATTTTTTCCTCAAATAATAGGAATACATGAAATGACTTTTTTTTTTCTTTTTGGTTGACAACTGTCTCCTTTTTCTGCAGATCCTAATGGTCAAATAATGGATCTTGCCAACCATTATGAGCTTCACCCCAGCTGGGGACTCATAACTTTTATTGTGGTCCATTATCTGGCCATTAGAGGCCACAAGTGTCCTCAGCACAATTGTGTAACATTTTGCTGAGGAAAAGGTGTGGAAACTGTGGTGACAGCAGGTTTTCTAGTATCTGAAGCCATGGAAACTCCAAAACCTACTATATTGAGACCATTTATTTTCCTTATGCTGAAAATTTTATAGTATAAGCCTCTTGGATAAAGTTTCCTTATCCAGCCCTGCCAGGAAGCCAAATTCAGTTCAGTACTGGTATGAAAAATTCCTGTTTTCTTTTTCTATTTTTCTAGGAGCAGTCCTAATGCCAAGAGGGTTTGTTATAACTATTTAACTTATAAGTATTAATTAGCTTAGAAAACAATTTTTTTTATTTTTTAAGGTTTTTTGAAAAAATAGATATATGAAAATGCACATATTTAATGTATATAGCTAGATGAATTGGGACATATGAATAAACCCATGATAACATCACTAAAATAAAGATACTAAACACATCCAACACCTCCAAAAATTACCGTGGAATAATCTTTTGTGATTTTGTTGTTGTTTTTGTAAGTACATTTAATTTAAGATCTACCATCTTAATATATTTTAAAGTGCACAATGCTATTTTGTTAACTGTAAGTACCATGTTGTAAGAAGATCTCTAGAATGCATTCATTTTGCACAACAGATAATTTATACCCACTGAGAAATATTTACCATTTCTCTAGCCTCTGGCATCATTAGAATAGTTTTTCTCTCTCCTGTGCTCAGTTTGACTGTTTTAGATACCTCATACTAGTGAAATCACAAAGCATTTTCCCTCTCTGTGTCTGGCTGATTTCACTTAGTATAATGAATAACACATTCATCTGTGCTATTTTAAATACCAGGATTTCTTTCTTTTAAATATTCTGTTGTACATATACACCATGTTTTCTTTTTCCATTGATCTCTTGATGGATATTTTGGCTATTGCAAAGGATGCGGCAATGACCAAAAGAATGCTGATAACTCTTTGAAATCCTGGTTTTAGGTCTTTTGGATATATTCATACAAATCAAATTGCTGGATCATAATGGTACTTTTAATTTTTAGAGGAACCACCATACTGTTTCCTACAGTGAATGCACTTTCCCTATTCCCACCAACAGCATATAAAGGTTCAGGTTTCTTCACATCCTCACTGATAGGTTTTTGTTTGTTTGTTTGCTTGCTTGCTTTTGAAAATAGCCATCCTAAATAACATGATTTTGATTTGCATTTCCTTAGAGATTGGTAATGGTGAACACCTTTTTAGATATCTGTTGGCCCTCGATATATCTTTTTTGAACAAGATTGTGAATAAATAGTATCTTCTGATCTAGAGAACATTTACTCTGTTTATATAAATAAGAAGGAAGAGTTATAAAGAGGATTAATTGGTGTGGTCAAGAGCAGTGCATTTGGGGGACCATGCACTGGTTTTGCTCTAAGATTTTTATAAGTGCTGCAAAAATAAGGGAAATTAAAATAATGTTAAGTGAAGCCTCTTGTCTGTGTGAGTTTCCTTACTTAAAGAAGACAAATACACCATTTTAACTACTGTTCCCTTTGTTAGTCATTGGTAAACCCTTTGCTGAACCTGCTAATCACCAATATCATAAATATTTTCTATTTATTTTATCCCCTTGATCATTATTACAATGTTTGATCGACTCTAAAAGGAGCATAATTTAAGGTGCTGCATGTTTTTATGACAAAAGTGGCCCATCTTTTATCTAGAGGGTGGGAATGGCAGATGCTGTATTTCTTGAGCATAATGTAGAATATTCCAAGCTTGGAATAGTCCCATGCCTTCATAAGTAATCAAATAACTGCTTCTCACTTCTCCTGTCATCTATCTTCCAACCCTCTAATAATTTTAAGAAGCCCGTGGCTGGCAAAAAGTTGTGGTTATCCGCAGCCTAATTCTTACATCAAATCTTACATCTTCCATTAGCAGGAGCATAGGCGGGAAATCTTTAGGTTAAGCCAATTCTCTACAGCACCCTGACCCAAGGGCAAAGAGACCATTACTAAGACTATACTAATGGTTTCTCCCTGCTGTCTGAGAGACTGAAAGTCTTGAATATTAATTAGGTAAAGGCCAATGGATCACTTCATGGTATTCCCCAAGCAGAGTAAGTTGTATTTTTACTATCAAATATCATCCATATGCAGTGCTTTTTCAATAATATTTACTAAGTACTTACTGCGTACCAGACTCTGTTCTCAATGTCAGGGATACAGTGTGTAATAACACCGATGAAAATTCTTACTCTCATAGTGTTTTATTCTACTGAAGAAAAGAAGGAAAAATAAGTAATCAGACGAGAGAGATGAGACAATTGCTGTGAAGTGAACAGGAATAATTCGTTGGTGGATGGCCACTCTATGTTTGGTGGATAGAAAAGGTCTACCACTGAGATGGTCACATTTACTTTGAGCAGCAAAGTAAAAATTTACTTGGAGATTGTGATAGACAGTCTAAACATGGACACACCCATGCAAAGAAAGCTGTAGTAAAGAATCACAACTTCAATTTAATACCCTCAAGGAAAAGACACTGGCAGGAGCAGAGAGAACTGACATGGTGGCTAAAGAAGACAACCAAGAAAGAGGGAAGAAAATCAGGCACCATGGTGCCAGTCAAGGTTAGCCAAGCAGGCAGGAGCCAAAAACAGGTTGCACATTATGGTAGATAAGTTTAACTGGAAGCCTTAGATGTTATTAAGCAGTGTTGTGATTTTTCATGATCATTTTCTTTCTAAAAAGCATATAACAGCTTGTGGAAGATTAGTTATGTGAAGGGAGCATGGTAAAGAATGGGTATAGAGATCAGTTAGAAGGTTTCCCCTTCTTATTGCAATAATGAGGGTACTGCTAAACTCATTCTGGCTTGAACTAGATTAGCAGTGATTAAGATGGAAAGAAGTATAAGAATTCAAGATTTACTTTAACTGTAGATTTGTGTGGACTTGCTCGAGTCTTAAAAGTGAATATGGTAAAATATATAAGATATCAATTATAATCTATATTTAACAACCTGGTAAATAATTCATTAAAACAAGGAGAAGAGTATTATGTAGGTATGAATCATGTGCTCAAATGCTCCATTTTATGTGTACACACACCCATGCCATATTCTCACACAGATAATATACTCCATTATGGCATAGATACCATACATAATGTGGTCCATATGCAGGTGTGCAGATAGGTAGGTAGATAGGTAGGTAGGTAGATAGATCTCTACACTTTCATAGAATCCAAGGTTTAAAGGAATATATTTTTTTAAGAATGCTCTTATCAAATTTAATTGGTATGTTATTGTTGGTTTTATTAGTTATAAAGAGGAAGGCAATTTAAAATTATTATCCAATGAAAGTGAGAAACTATTTTAAAAAAAGACTTGACAAATACCTTCAGTGCCTATGGAATAATACTGAATGAATATATTATATGCTTTCTAATCACTTTGACTTAGCATGAGAATGCCTAAATAAATTATTCACATACCTGTATGTATATAAAAACACACACATATATTAAATACATAACCATATTCATACAAATCTTGTTATATACATATGGTTATATCTATAATCTACCCTTTATTAAAATATATTTCTACACTTTATTATAAGATAAAATATTTTACTTACTTTCTGAGCCCTTTTTATGGTTTTGTGCAATTCCTACCTATGTTTTTTTAATGCATAATTATTACAGCTACTAAAGAAGATGTTCCTGCCTTTCTTTAAGATAATACCCCAAAATGGGGGTATTTTAAGAGTACCCCAAAATGGTTTCACCTTGGATAGATCATGGAAGGCTCAGAACAAAGGTGGCCTCTGAGATCAACCTGGATAGGGCAGTAGGAATTTTGAAGACAACCAAAATATACAGAAAGCATTTCAGGAGAGGGGGAAACAGTCCTAGTAATGGAAAAGAAGCTGGTAATTGGAACTTGAAAAGGAGAATTGTCACCAACAGCTTTGGCATGATTTTAGATGAGGAATTAAGAGTATAAGCACATACCCAAACTCCATACATGGGTAATTTAGATCAAGATGAATCCAATACTCTATTTCCTTAAAAAGTTTCCCTGGAGATTCTATTCTGGTTCCAATATTCTGCAGAGGGTGTGAAAGGCAAGAAGGGACTACTATGTCAGAGATGTAGTTAACGACCAGTATGGGGAGGCACTAATTCTTTTTAATTTTATTGACAAATTAAGATGGCATAGGGATGGTGATATAGCTCACTTGCTAGAGTGCTTGCCTTGCATGCACAAAGCCCTAGGTTTAATCCCCAGAACCACACACACACACACACACACACACACACACACACACACAAGTTGCATATATTTATGGTGTACAAAATGATGTTTTGAAATATGTGTACATTATAGAATGACTAAATGAAACTAACATATGCATTATTTCAATACTTAATTTTTGTGTAAGAACACCTAAACTCTACTCTTTTAGCAATCTTCAAGTATATGATACATTATTATAACCATAGTTACGACAATGTATAATAGCTCTCCTGAACTTATTCCTCCTGTCTGGCTAAAATTTTATATCCTTTAACCTTTATTTCTCAATTCCCACCCCCTTCTCCCAGCTCCTAGTAATCACTATTCTATTCTCTGCTTCCCTAAATTTAACTTTTTCAGATTCCACATATAAGTAAGTCATGCAGCATTTGTCTTTCTATGCCTGGTTTTATTCTCTTTACATAGAATACTCCTCCTTTTTTAAGGCTGAATAGCAACCCATTGTGTATAGGTACCAAATTTTGTTTATCCACTCATGACAGGCATTAACTCTAAAGCAAAGGATTTGAGATTTTTAAATTGGGAGCTATCATTCCTCCAGAAACACAAATTTACTTAGAGAAATTGAACACTACAAAGAGAACATTACAAAACTGAATTTTGCATTATGTGTCCAATGAGAGATATAGACCATATACACTAAGAAAACTTAGAGGAGAACTGATTTAATTAGGGAAGACTTCAAGAAAAGATAGTAGCTGAGCTCTGAAATCAAGCCTGGGATGGCAGGTACTTGGCCATGATTGAGCCCCAACATATTCTCAGATCATGTTAGAGCATGTTAATCATGAACACAGACTGAGCCTCAGAATCCTCAACATACCACTAACCCAAACAATTAGCTAGATTTTGTTTGCAAGGTAAAATTCTTTGTTGTCCCTGACAAAAATAAGAAAAATGGAAAGTTGAATGCATTTCAGGAAGAAGTAAGAAATATAAACCAGAGTGGAAGAAATACAATTCTCAGCATATTTTCAAGCAGGAAAGTAGAAATCACACAAAAGATATATAGGAGAAAAAATTAGAATGATAGATATAGGGCAAATTGTTAAGGGTTATAATACTGTCTTAAAATTTTTTTTACTGATTCCCGATTACTAGAGTGCAATTACCCAAGGCATATTTGTATTATGTTCTTATTTGCAATTTCATCTCTATTCCTAAACTATAATCAAAGTTGTGTATAAAACAAAATGCACTGTCCTCTTTTGCCTCTTATTTTTGCATTCTCTCTTCCTACAATTGTGCCAGATCTCCATGCCATTTCTCCAGAAATCTTCCCTCTCCCCTGGGGCTTCACATATATCAGAAACTTCTCTGGCCAAAAGTAAAGGTAAATAAACTAAAAGGTAAATATCTCATTCTTTAAAGCATTAGTATTCCCTTGCATTGTTAATAGAGAGCCAAAGTCTTAAGTTAACCAAAATTTCTCAATCATGACACTATTACCTTTTGAACAGGTGGGTCTTTGGGGGGCAGGAGGCCATCCTCTAAATTTTAGAATGTATAGCAACACCCCTGGCACTCCAGTCATTAGATTCCAAGAGAATTTCCCAGTCATAACTATCAAAAATGTTGATAGTTATTTCCTATGCTTTTAAACTTCAGGCTATATATCCACCACTTTTCAAGAAGTGCTAATATATTTACTAAGGAAACTACTTTTTACCTCCTGCCATTCTCTTTTTATATTTTTAAGAGCTTGACACATATTCCCCATGGTTAATTAGTAGAATGAGACACATGTCAGAAGGAAATAACAATTTAATTTATAGTGCAAGAACTTCATGATGATGAAGATTAAACTTCTATTGCATCAGAAATCTCTAAGAAATAATAACCCAGATATGTCTAAAATAGTTTCAGCCCCTTAACTATACTTATTACCTTAATTCAGTATTGTATTCTCTGGGTATCATAACAGAAATATTTAACTGCTCCACATGAACCATACAAACATTTTTACGAGTTAGTTTATATTACAAGTGTAACATAATATCTCTTGAGTAATGCTTCAAGTCCTAAACTAAGTATTTGAGATCATAAATTGGCACCCATTGTTCTTCTAGAAGTTTAAAATCTAGTTAGAGAGACTGCACCCTAAATATGACCATATTTTGGAGTAACTACCCAATGAGAGAGATATACCATAAGAGAATTCCAAATTTTATGGGTTAAATATTAGGGGCTAACATAAAACTGAATATTACCCAAACTTAATCTAGATATAGTATTTTACTCCAAAGTGGTTAAAAGCATTAACTGTGGGGTCAAAGAGCCTGGGATCGGCATCCTTGTTCCACCCTCACTGGCTGTGTGGCTTGAGGTACATCGCTTAAACTGTATTGGGTCACCATTATCTTACTAGCACAGTGAAGGCAATACTAGAAACTCCATCATAATATGGTTGATATGAAGAAATTAAGATTAATTACTCTGAGCAACATCCTTAGAACAAAAACTAGCACATAATAAGTACAGCATAAGTGTTTGCTACAATCACTCAAAAGACAACCATGCAATGCACCTGAGAAGCAAACTAATAAAGAAGTTTAGTATGCTCACCCTGGAATCTCACCTTATCACACTTATCAGCTTTGGGTGAATCATATGACCTTACTGAACTACAGTTTCCTCATCTATCCAATGAAGATCATAACTTTACCTACTTCTTAGGGTTATGTGAGAAATAACAGTAAATGTTGCTTATTTATGTTTTCATGCCTGTTACAAACAGAAGAGAAGGAGTAGAAAGAATTTGTCTTCTACAATCATTTCAGCAAATGCTCATTTAGTGCCTCCTTTTTGCCAGGGAGTTGAAGACACAAAGATAAATAAGACATGGTTACTGTCAGATGGATGCTTCAGCTCTAATGAGAGTTTCCCAAATGCCAATGAACTTCTCTAAAACTTGATGAAGGCAGTAGTCATCACAGGGCATATTCTGTGAATTTATAACACTCTATTAATATAGTTTCTAATCTGTTTATGGTTCTCTACTTGGCTTCTCGAACTTCTAGTCCCTCATTGTCTGTATACTCCTGTGGCTGATATTTATTGAACATCTGCTCTGGGGTCTGGACTTTGATAGTTAGATTAGGTTATACAATAGTAACTAAGATATACATAGCCCTGCAACATCGGAAAATTAAAATCCAGTGGAATATGAAATTGAGTGACATGTATGGGCATACTAGGGGACTAGAGAAAAACAAGGAGAACATTACCAGTGGGAGTAAGCATTGGGTTAGTCACCAATTAACAATCATGTATTAAGTGAAGAGAAGATGATAGAATAGTAATTGCTGAAATGACATATTAAATTTGAGAATGTAACAAATTTCTAGAATAAGGTCAATTCTAGAACAAGTCATGATTCTGCTTTTGGAGTCAGAATGGTTTAATTCTGGTTCTTTGATAAGAAAACCAGAGTGGGAAATGGGATGCTGGTGTTGGAATCCCAAATCTAACATTAACTACCTTTAACCTGGGAAAAGCTCAGTCCTTGGAAATTATGACACTTGGACTTTCTTCTGATAAAGGTCCAGGGGAGACAGCACATAAAACTACTTGAAAAAAAGTACAAATGAAAGGCACCAAGATATTTTTAATTAAAAAGATTATAATAGATAATCTTCAACAAAAATGCATAGGTATTACTTGAAAAGAAATAATTTTTCAAAATTCAATCCAAAGTCATGCATTGGTTACCCATGATCCAAATAATACTTTAATTGGTGAGTGTCCTGCATGCTGCACTGTCGAAAAGCTGGCCTTGTAAAAAGGACACCTTCCACACCAGGTAGGGTGTGTGTTTTCTCTAACATAAAGGAGGCCGCGGTATCTTCGTTGGGTATGTGCCAGACTGACTTCTATGGCGCCCAGCAACATCAGCAATCTTTTTCTCTCTTCTCTGAGAGCTGAGTGATCTGGGATGAAAAACTAACAAGCGCCTGTCAAATCTGAAGCTGAGGTTTTTCTGACAGAAGGTCCACTGGACTTTCTTATCCAGAGATCCTTTATAAGGAAACTGGAACTCTCTCTCTCTCAGAAAGGAAACAGAACTTGTCAGAGTCTCTGGACCCTTGACTTGGAGGGCCTGCTGTCTCCGATGAAGGTCTTTTGATCACGGATTTTTTTTATTCAGATTTGACTTCACATTATGGCTAATCAATACCTTGCAACTGTCCAGGCCCCCAATCAGTCGAGCATCTCTCCATCAGGCAGGGAGGCAGCCTAATTGAGGCAAAGTCAGAGACCTGGGTACCAAGCCCTCAGGCCATAGTCAAGCGCCCACTTTCTCTTTTCATAGCATTCTAGAGATGGTGGAAATAAAATTTAGAGATATGACAGGCACAGCCAAGGAGGATCAATTCCTGTCACTTGCCACCAGTGTTTACTGCTTCCCCAGGTCTTCAGAGGGTGTTTTTCTTTCATAGCTTAAGGGAACTTAACCTTTTAAAAATAGGAAGATGGTTTCTTCATGAATTTTAAATTATTTTTATCTCCTATGTCTAGTATTGTTGATTAGATTAAGATGATTATTTACTTTCTCTCCCCACCCCCAAATACCAGATTCTGTTCAGTCATAGCTAAGGGAAAATGTAAATTATAGTAGCACTGGTATTTGTGGCTGCAGATGGAGGGAGACACATTTGTAACCACTTGTATAATGTACCTGAAGAAAATAGCATGCTTTCATGATCCCAGTGAGGAAGAAAGAAGAGTCAAAATTCTTTTCTCAAAGTTGTCACTGACTTTAACCAAGCGATTTCCCAACCAAGAGGTGATTAAAGGAGGTCCAATGTCTTGGTAAAAATCTAAAATATGTGACTACTATTTCTAGTTATCTCTTCCTATCCAAATACTATACCTCAAAAATTTCTGTAGAAATAAGGATTTCTTTTTTCATTTTCATGTAATTATTTGAGTATCTTTTGAACATGGCTTAATTTCTCTATAATTAAATCACAAGAGTGAATATAATTTTGAAATCATTTGAGACACATAAAAATTCCTAGTTCATCATGATTTATTGCATTTTTATGATCAGTCAACAAAGTTTTAAAATACTAATGTTCTTCTTGGTTAATGGACAGTTTCACAAATACACAAAGGTTTTGTCTTCTCTACCCACACACTACTAGTCATAAGAATGAAAATTTTATCATTCAGCAGATCACCAGGTGGTATAAAATATATTTTAGTTGTAGACAGATACAATACCTATGGTGCTGAGGATCAAACCCAGTGCCTCGCACTTGCTAGGCAAGCACTCTACCACTGAGCTGCAACCCCAGTCCTACCATGTGGTATGAATTAAACTGATTTAGCTACTTACCATACCCACTATCATATAGTTACATACATGTAAAATTGACTAAATTTAGGGTGTTAGTAAGAACAGGTGTCAACATTTTCTGACAAAAAGTGTTCCCAAAGCAACTTTCCAGCAATAATAAAAGAGAACAAAATTTATATGAGGTCTCCATTCTTCATCACTACCTAAGAAGAAATTTTTACTCACAAGAAGACAGAATTTGGCGATTAATGAAATTACTCAGAATGCTTAAGAAAATAATACCTAGACTGTTGGTAGTGATTAAGCAGAGTTATCCTTCCCCCCAAGACTTTTAGACATGAAATCTTTCTAAACCGTACTACACATTCCTGCTTTGTTAGCACAGTAAGCTGAATGGAACCTATTGTTCTTTGATGAATCATAAAAGACTTCAAATTTCTTTGGGCCCAGGGATTATTCTTTTTAACATCAGCTCTCCCTAAATATAAATGAAGATATAAAGTTCTGAAAAACTTAATATCATGGATATCAATCCTCAGACCATATCCTATAAGCTATTTTTTAAATTAAACTATTGTCCCCTGAATTTCTTTCCATTCATCTCTTTCCCCTAGATTGGGTGCAAAAAAAAAAAAAAACAAACAACAACAATGACAAAAAAGCATCAAATGAGTAAGTAAACTTTCTGGCTTACTAGATACTCATCAGCCTAGACTTTTCTCTATATGTCTATGAGCTGGCATGAGCTGAGCAATTTTTATAAGTTGAAAAAATATATAGAACCAAACTAACTTCAAAGAAGCCTGACTGTTGAACAAAACACCTTCTGGGGAATGGAGTGTTCACTGGTATAAGACGGCTGACCTCGTGTACCTTGTTCCAGTGATTCGTAGACCATATCTATACTTAATAGAACTCTCTTGAAGTCCTGGAATAGGTCATCTACATCCTCTGGGTTTAGAAAAAGGTCTGTCTATTCTAGCACAAGTACCTATCCTCACTTTTTTATAGAAATTTCTATATGTTCTTTAATTTTTGAAACTGTTGCGTTGCTGAAAAAAAAACAATAGAAAAAGCCCTTTGATAATGAAGCATTACCTCAAATGGTAACCCGCCCTCCTCCATAATGATTTTGATACTTGATATTCTTAGAATTTGGAAGATTGCATTGTATTCTGAGGCTCTCATTATATCTGTCTATCTTTTTAATAAGATTCCATTAATTACATTCCATTCTTTCCACTTCGATATCTCATTAAAATCTTATAAATGATCATGCAGTGACCTTGAAGTCTATGCATAATACATGAAAGTAAACCTGCAGTAAAATGTATTCTTTCACTCCTGACTGGCTACATCCCATGCTTCTTTTCCTCTCCCAAGTGACTCCAATCGGGAAAGCTTTGCTAACAGCCAAGGCATGCAGGGTTGTGCACATCTCTCAGCTCTAGTATCTTTCTTAGTCATGACAGCTGCAATATGTTAATGGCTTCTTTTTGGATGTGATGGCCTGGTTACTACTTAGGACACTATGCTAATTAACATAGGATGGTAACAACAGGTGCAAGTGTCATTTGACATCACCATCATGCACATGCAAAGATAGTTAGCAGCCCAGAAGCAAGCCAAGAAAATGTTAACTTGAGTCAGCAGCCTTGCAGTCTCTGAACAGATCATCTTTAATGCTTATGATGAAAGAATTCACAGGCTGCTGTTGCTTTTTTTTTCTTCTTCTCGCACAAGAATGGTATTTCTGAATATATGGGGATGTTTTCATAAGCTTTTTAAAGTTATATTTCAACAAAATGCACTTCTATGGCAGATCAAGTAAAATGCACAAGGGCTGTATTTATGAAGGTTTCCTTATTGAATAAAAGTTCTGCTGAGCCACATTTATTGCACTGAGCACCTTCTGAAATGGACATGGTTTTGCACAGAGTGAAATCATATCGGTTGGCATGAGGTGATCCTCCTGGCAGATTTATTACATTTTATTTTGTTTGTTTGTATGTTTACTTGAAGGTTATTTCTTTTTGAGTCATAGTTTTCTTGCCATTTTAATGAAATTGAATAAAAGGGGAAACATAGAACTCCCTCTTATTTAAGCATTACTGCATATATTCAATTCAACAGTGAATTGGGCTCTTTAATTACCTCAGTAAAGGGGAAATTCACCTACTGACATCTTAGAGTAATGCATAATCATTCCTTCTCTAAAACATAATTTATACCAAATGATTTAGTGTACCCTTAATAAGAATCACTCACTTATTGTGCAAATCATACTCAAAGAGGACATTTGTTAGACTACTTTTAACAATTCTAGTTCTTAGACTCACATTTATTTTACAATCCAAGAAGATGGCAGATTACAAAAGAGAAGTCAGGAAACCCTGATGATGACATACAGATAACTTGTGGATTGAACTGGCTGCATTGGTTCATATACCTGCTGTGAACTTTGACCACATTACTTTCTCTCTGAGCCTCAGTTTTCTTATCTGTACAATGGGATGTTAGAAATACTTCAGGTGCTATGGGGTTCTTCCTGCACATTCACTTATAGTCCTTCATAATACTTACAAGTCTATGAAGCCATCCCCTTTCAAAAGAAGTTCAACACAAATATACAAGGAAAATATAAACACCAAGGAACATCATTTTTCACTGTCTTTTTTTTTTGTAGTTGGACACAATACCTTTATTTCATTTATTTTTATATGGTTCTGAGGATCGAACCCAGGGCCTTGCATATGCTAGGCGAGCGCCCTACCGCTGAGCCACAATCCCAGCCCTCACTGTGTCTTTTACGAAGCATTAAAGAGAATTCCATTCATAAGCACACAGCTAAACTCATTTCTTATTTTTTCTAGCCAGTTTCTTGCACTTCATATGCTTGTAAGCCTGCCAACCACCACTCACCTCCTGATTCTAATGTCTACCAGCCTCTGACTCCCTCTCCCCACTGCTTCAAAGCCACAGACTTTTCTTTTCTTCTAGGACTTTTCCCTTAACCTCTAAATTCTTAAATCTGTTCTCTCCCTGTGTTGTTTTGGTGTTCCAAACTCTAGGAACTACTCTGACCAAGCTCCTTGGAAGTAAGAGTAAGGCAGCAGAGAGGTAGGAAAGGTGGTGAGCAGAGGAGTGGAATTGGATCAAATGGGGAAGAAATAACCAGTGTTCCATATCCCAACTCCACCAAGTATTGATTACATACCTCCTATATGTCCTCTGCCCTCTTGATGCTGGGACAAAACAGTTTGTTACTTAAGGAACTGAGTATAGTAGGAGATCAACTGTACACCTGAGAATGAATGCCATGAGCCCTCTCTGAAATTCTTGTAAATGCTTTTTTGATTTTTATTTTGCATGTTAAACATGGGAATATCAGAGGAGACCAACTGATAGAACGTATAGATAGCACACTGATAAATGCCGATCAAGCACACTTAGTAAAGGATGCAAACCCATTTAGCCCCAAACACAGAACAAACTATCTCTGCGCATTACTCTTTTTAATGAGGCAGGGTAATATTTTTTGAAATAGTTTTTAATGTATTTTTCATACACTGTCAATCCTGTCCCCTTGTGAGTGCTCATTCACCTCATTGATGGCATTTCCCACTTTAGAGATCAATGGCAGTCCAAAATAAAACAGTTCATGCTCAGTTTTGAGTTTCCAATTAGACATTTTTTTCCCTAAGTCTGTAGACTTAAAAGTCAGATTTTGTTGGGAGCATGGAAGTAGGAAAGATGGTGGAATGAGATGGACATCATTACCCTAGGTACATGTGTGACTGCACATATGGCGCAACGCTACATCACGTACAACCAGAAAAATGAAAAGTTGTGCTGCAAATGTGTACAATGAATCCAAATGCATTCTGCTGTCATATAGACCTAATTTAAATAAATAAATAGAAGCAAAAAAAGTCAGATTTCTTGAAAAAAATATAGATTTTCTAAATTCCAATAGCCTTAGCACATTACAAATCCAAACAAGCCCGGGCAACTGGAGCACAGCCTAGTGAGGAGAAGTGACAAGGTAAAACTTCAGCCCATCTCTCCCACAGTAGCAAAAGGAAATAAAAGTTTGGCCAAAGAGCAAAGTAAAGAAGAGGAATGGAGGGAGTGAAACACTCTTAAATGTTGCCTGGCTTCTCAAGAAGAGAGCCAGTCCCAGTACCACACAGCACTCGGCTTTCCATCCCTCCGCCAACATCCCTTCACTTCTCAGAGAGGTTCCAAAAGGCTATACTTCTCTGAGTTTCTGTTCCTTCATTTATGAAGTGAAAAAAAGAAAAGAGAGATGTTATTGTTTAGATGTGGTGCCCCCCAAGAGCTTACATGTGAGACAATGCAAGAAGGTTTGGAGGAGAAATGATTGGGTTATAGCCTTAGCTTAATCAGTGAGTTAAGGGATTAACTAAAGTGGTAGGGTGTGGTTGGAGGAGGTGGACATTGGGGGCGTGGCTTTTGTGTATATATTTCTGGCAAGTAGAGACCTCTCTCTCTGCTTCTGATCACCATGATGTGAGCTGTCTCCCTCTGCCATACTGCTCCGCCATGATGTTCTGTCTCATCTCCAGCCCTGAGGAATGGAGCCGACCTTCTGTGGACAAATATCTCTGAAACTGTGAGCCCTTAAATAAACTTTTCATCCCTAAAGTCATTCTTTTAGTTACAGCAGCAAAAACACTGACTAAAATAAGAGAGAAAGAGAAAAAAAAAGAGCATGACCTAATTCATAGTGCTGTTATGAGGAATGGGTTTAGGTAATGCATGTAAAATACTTAATCAGGGCCTGGCATGTGGTCATCACTTAACTGATGTTGGTTTTCTTTATAAACAGTGTTATTTTTGTCGCTGTTGTTATTTTCATTCACATTCTGTGGTGGTGTGTAACCAGGTCCACTGGCTTACTGAGACAGATGTAGGGACATAAATCATACAATGTTGGGAAGGGTAACAGCAGTTCAGAGGACAATTCATTTACTAACTAAATATTGAGGATCTATTAGTACATTCCTGAAATGGGGTGCAAAATTAATGACCACAAAGAACCAGATGGGTCCTGACAACATCCTTCTACCTCTAACAGGAAAAAAATGATCTGCAGAAAGCAGGTAGCAGATACCACCTTCTCCTTCCTGGCAGCAGCAGCAGCACCCACCACTGTCTGCTCAGCACTGAGGACCAATACAGACCATCTGATTGGCTCATTCTTCTCTTCCCTCCACCCTGCTACTAACTCACCCCACTTTCCCATTGTCCCCTCTCACCTGCTGGTAGCAGGCCTTCCCTGACCCCTGGGGCCCAGCCCCCAATTCCTTGTTCTGCATGTCAAAGTGGCCAGCTCACAAGGCCATGATGCAGACTTGCAGTTCTCCTGTTTATCCGCCTGAGACATATGTGCTCCACGGGAACATCTTGACCTTTATCTAACAATGGCAGATGTCACAACCGAATTTCTCCCCTCTCCCTCCCTCTTTTGGGTAACTTTCCACTTCTGCTGCTGGGGGTATAAAAGTGAGTAATAAAGTGCTGACTCTGGCTGACTCCTGGATGAAGAACCTTGGTATCCTGTGATTTTTTTATTTTATTTTATTTTTTTTTAACCTCGATGTCCTTCGCCAGACTCGGTTCCTGTTAGCCGGACGTGGCACTCACCAACTTATATGTAGAAATAAAATCCATCCTTTGAGAGTTCTGTTGCTGTGCAGGTGTGGGCACAGATGACCATGAGCCACACAATGCAGTGCTGGGTATTTAAAGAAAGAAACGAGATAAATTTTGAACCAATTTATAAAAGTTGGAGTTTTATTTTTAAGTGAGAAGAATTTAACATAGAAGTCATCCTAAACTGGTTCTTAAAGCTTCACTATTTTGAGGCAGAATTTCTAAAATAGGCAGCTGGATCAGGACCTTGTCAAACCCTTTCCTGATTCTGTACCTGCACAGTTCTTACGTCTATGTGCTCTATTAGTTACGGTAAACCTTATTGCCATTCCACTCTTGACCTGCTCACATAATCCCACTGAATCCATTTCTCCATTGCTACCACATAAATAATGTACCTAGGATTACAGAATTCTCCACAGCTCCCTGTGGACACAGGATAATTATCAGAATAAAGGAATTATTGTTCAGAATTGTTTCTTTAGTGTAATTTATTACTTTATCTCATGCTTCTGTTTTCCATTCTGTTGTTATTTAGATGTGAGGACCGCCCCCCCACCAAAAAAAAAAGCTTATATATGAGACAACCCAAGAAGGTTTAGAGAAGAAATGATTGGGTTGTGAGAGCCTTAACCCAATCAGTGGATTAATTACCTAATGGGATTAATTGAGTGGTAATTGAAGACAGGTGGGGTGTGGCTGGAGGAGGTGGAGCATTGGGTTATATATTTATATTTGGCAAGCAGATATCTCTCTCTCTTGTGAGCAACTTCCCTCCACCATTCTCTTCCATCATGTTTTTTCTGCCTCACCTTGAGCCCCAAGGAATGGAGCCTGCTGTCTATGGATTAAGACCTCTGAAACCATGTGCCCCCAAATAAACTCTTCCTCCTCTACAGTTGTTCTGGTTGGGTCTCTTAGTCACAGCAGTGAAAAAACTAACACACACTCCAACCTATTTATTCCTTTTAGAATTTTTTATTTCCATTAAATATATATATATAATACACTAAAAACTTATTACTACCTTTTTCTGTTGGGCTTCTCCAGCCATGGATGTCTTTCATTATTATAATTGGAAAGTGTCATTTCCAACATATTAGGTAGGAGAATTTATTAGCCATTTCTTATCATAATTTACAGGCTAAAATGTTTATTTCCAAAATAACTTTTCCTATGATCAGATATATGCTTGATGAAGGGCTGTACATAAATCACATCTGCTTTATCATCCACCCCCGTACCTCCCAACACCACCTAAGCACATCAGCCCATTTTGTTAGGGGGGATTGACTAGGAGGAGAGAAAAAGGCAACATAAATGAAAAGAAGAGTGAAAACACATGGGAACAATCCACCCTTACCCACATGTGCTAATAAAACATCTTTTAGCCAAGCTCAAAATATCTGTGTTTCAAGGCCACTCTGTAATTAATCTCCAGTCTTATGAGTTTACTTATATAGTCTTTTAGACTTTAAAGATGTAACTTATTTTTTAAATTGAGAATACTGACTTTATAATTAACCAGTGAATTTCTCTCTGAAAAATTATTAACTAACTAGATTATTAGATACCTATATTTTAGAAATAAATATTTTATCTTACATGGACTATGCAATCAATATCTGAGATACTTCCTGCCATTTGGATTTGAATATTTTTTATCTTAAGTCACTTGTTGACAGTTCTGGTCACTATCATTGATGTTATGATTTGGGTCTGAAATGTTGAGTATTGAAGGCTTGGTATTCAATGCAGCAATATTCAGAGGTGGAGATTTGGGGAAGTTCTGATCTCATCAAGGGGTTAATCTATTAAAGGATTTGTAGCAGAATGGACTGTTGGGAGGCAGTTTCCACAAGAGGAGATAGGACTAGTTGGAAGGGGGTTCTTGGGGACATGCCTCTAGGGACTATATATTGGCCCCAACTCTTCCTAGTATTGTGTTTCCTGGATGTCAGGAGGTGATTAGCAACCCTGTGCCACATCAATCTGCCATAATGTTCTGCCTCACCTCAAGCCCAAAGCAATGGATCCAGCCAACCATGGACTAAAACCTCTGTAACTATGAACCAAGGTAAATCTTTCATCCTTCAAGTTGTTTCCATCAGATATTTTGGTCACGGTGATGAAGAGCTGACTAACACAGTTGCATAGCAAATTAACTTAAAGTTTAGCAGCAAAGGATGGCATTTTATTATGCTAAATTCTATGTGACAGTAATTTGAACAAAGCTCACTGGAAATAGCTTATCTCTGCTCCATGATGTCTGGGTTCCCAACCAGATGACTCCAAGCCTGGGAGTACTCAGTAGCTGTGGGCTGCTGTCACCTGGAGGCATCCTCACATGTCATTGCTGGCTGTTGCCTGGAATCTCAGCTGGGGCTGTTAGCAGGAGAACTTGTACCTGGCTTGCCCTGTGCACAGGCTTCTTTATAGCATAGAAACCAAAGGTGATCAGACTTTGGCATGGTGGGTCAGGATTCCAAATGTGAGTTGTGCCAACCCATGAGACAGAGCTTCACTATCTTCTAAGACTAAACTTCAAAAGTCAATGTCACTTGTACCACATTCTACTCTTTCTTTTTTAGTCATATGTGATAGTAGAATCCATTTTTACATGATTATAAAGGCATGAAATATATCTTGTTCTAATTGAGTCCCCAATACCTTTCCTTCTCTTCCCCTCCCCTCCCTCCACTCCCTACTCTCTTTCCTCTACTGATCTTTCTTCCATTTTACCCATGGTTATTTTTTTAATTAATTTCTTGTGTATGTACTTCTCAAGCCAAGGCTAAAAGGTTTCTCACTAGAAGAAACCACTAGGTTTCTGAAGGTGTGATATGTGTTAAAGTTTAGCTATAAGATGTATTTATTAGAATGCTGAACTAGTAAAATATCAAAGAAAGTCCCTAAAACATTAAAATATTACATGTTCTCTCAGAAGAAGCGTGGTGGTGTGTAACTTGTAATCATTACTAATTCTTGTGGGGTTTTTGTTTTGTTTTGCTTTTTGGGTATTATTTGGCAATATAATCTTGCATAGTTAAATTCTTACTCTTATTTATCATAAATATATGACCTTGAAAGCAATAGTTTAGGAGAAATGTAAAAGCATTATACTTCAAATCCATAACATATTAGTAAATACTTCAGAACCAAAAGTTAACTTATACCATATCCTAGTAAAACATTTCCCTTTAAAACATTCACCAATTTCAATTCTTAAAAAAAAACACTCAAATTCTTCATGAAGAGACATTTAGTTAATGGAATTATAACTCCTTGCCTTGGCACATGAATTGTGCTTGCTAAGTGAAGCTTTCTCAGAAATCCATGCTACATTTACAGAGCTTTTAACTCTAAAAAGCCAAACCCTGGGTGGGCCACTAATACCAAGCACATTTTATTTTCATGTGCTTCCATTTATGTGTGCAAATACCCATATTTGCTCATGGAAATTGCACAGGCAAGCAGATGTTAATTTAGAAAAAGGACAACCCTATTCAGCAAGCACCAATGCATGAAGAAACACATGCTTTCAGTACACAGAGATTACCTAATCTGTGGGCAGTTCAAGAAGAGAAAAATTAATTTTCGTGTACACATGGTGTGTAAATTGACAAATAATGAAGATGCACTTAGAGGAGCCTGCTAAAAGTTAGCATTATTTCATGGTAATGCTATTCCAGCTTTGCTTACATAATTCACTATAATTTTTCAGCTTGGCTAAAAAAAAACTGGGCTGAGGACAAAAATTAATTACTCTATTTCCTTCTCTTTAATATCCAGTGTCAGTTTTCATGGTTATTTTTGCTGTTTCTGCCTCCTGTGAATACATGTATGTGAATAACTCTCTGTATTGCTCAGTTAAAATATACTTGGCAACGTGAAAACCAGCTTCTCCTGCTTCTGCTACCTTAATTACTTTTGTTAATTTTACTTTTTTTTTCTTTATGCTTCACCACCCATCCTCTTCCTTATCAATTTGGCTACCTACTTTTTCTCTTTGACACTCATTACTCTGTCTTCTTAAAGAGTCGACTGAGTGGAAATGGGATTGGGGACTAAAATATCAGTGCATGGAGGTAGTATCAATGCTGCTTTGGTGAGGCTGACTTTCTTCAGGAGTCAGTCTATAGCAACAATACACATGTTAGCGCTTTCTCCCTCCTGTGATTCAGAGCTCTACAAAGTCCCTCACATCCACACATCCCAGACTCTCCAGTGGACTCACTTCAGTGCATACCCCCCATGCCATGCCTACTGTCTTCACCATCACACAGTTTCATTCTTGCCACACGTCAGTGCCTTATAGTATCTACATTATCTGCCAGGCTCTGCCTGCCAAACACTGCCATGTTCTCCAGGTCCTTCCTACATTTGCCAACACGCTTGATGCTGTAAAAGATACAATATCATTGTTGCTTCTGAAAAGTGAATAAGAACATCTCTCTTTTTCCTCACATTAGGAGACTCCAACCAAAGGGTATCCTTGTGTCTCCAGTCTTATCTTTGCCAAAGAGGTCTTTCATTTCATGAGCAGATCCTGCTCTTGATTCCCTGTAAGATTCAGATGTAAGATCAGTTGGTGGAGGGGGAGAATTTGCCAATGAACACTGCCACCTTAGAAGTACCCACAGTCTTCCTCCCCTTCC
Source organism: Ictidomys tridecemlineatus (assembly GCF_052094955.1). NCBI lineage: Eukaryota > Metazoa > Chordata > Mammalia > Rodentia > Sciuridae > Ictidomys > Ictidomys tridecemlineatus. Next base: position 50,215,562 of record NC_135490.1, read on the forward strand.
GGGGTCCTAAGTGTTCTCACTGAAACAAGCTTGTCGAGCATGGCAACCTCTCCACATAGGGTAAGTTGTCTACTGGTAAAATTCTCTGACCCTCTCACAGAGGCTTTGAGGAGTGGGGCACCACCACTAATCCAGCTGTCAGGCTCACACATCAGCACAGCTTGGCCTACAGTGAAGACCTCTGTCACACTTAGCGTTCATCTCTGTTGGTTCTTCTGTCACAACTAATCATTTAGCTCATTCGTCCTCAGAGGGATGGAAACAATAATATCCTCAAAATTTGGGGGGGAGTTCTGTCTTTTATGAGTCATAAAGAATAACCTTTTTTTAGCTAAAAGAAAAAATAAAATAAAAAAGGAAAGAGAAAGAAAAGCAGAAAGAGAGAGTAAAACTAGAAACAGAATAATTGACTATTCAACCAACTGGCAGAATCAGTATTCGAAGCAAATACTTATGTACCCCCCTGTGTGGGGTCACCCTGGACCAGAGTCACAGGTTACTTCAGAAAGGGGCAAAAATATAATCCATCTAAATTTCCACCCCTTATGTTGGAATGGACTTAGGTGATCCTGTTGTTGAAAGGGTTATTTTATATGCCGAATAATTTTCTAAAAACCTAATTAGATAAAATTAAATGGACATCTGCTTATTTAAAAGAAAATAAATGTGAGAGAAAGGAAAACATTCTAAAAGAAAAAAAAGGAGAAAGGGGGAAGGTAAGGTAAGAAGAGAGGTATTAATACTTTTTAACTAAGCTTTCCGCCTGAATAAATTTTATAGGTCTATCAAAAATACTAGGAGGAAAAATGGTCATAATTTTGATTTGTCATGGAAGTACAAAAACTTGCCTTAAATATGGCAATCATCAGATTGGCCAAATTACTGCAGATTACAAGGAAAAATGAAAACAGAAGGTGAAGGGTATATATCTGAAAACCTAACCTGGCATGTTGCAAATATTTACTTTCTTTATGGAAGTAGCCCATTTCTATTATAAGAACATCTATAAATCCTGTGCTACTTTGGTGAGGCTGACTTTCTTCAGGAGTTACTTTAAATTGATGACAAGTTCTCTTTATCTTTTCAAATTGAAGGTTTATTTTAAAGCAAAGAGGAAATTAAAAATTACCTCTAAAATATGTTCCATTTGCTATTATTTTTTTGGTGTGGGGGTACTGGGGATTGAACTGAGGGGCACTCAACCACTGAGTCACTTCCCCAGCCCTATTTTGTATTTTATTACTCTAGATCCTTCTGCCTCAGCCTCCCAAGCCACTAGGATTACAGTCTGTGCCACTGCGCCTGGCTGTTCTATTTGCTATTCCTAACTAATAATTTCAAATGATAAAAGCAACTATCCATTTAAAAACTATTATATGGATATAGATAAATATCTAGAGATCAATAAATTTCAGACATATGCTAAGAGAAGCCATAGTCATTTTTGACTAAGCTTGATTTGTTGTAACATTGATGAAATACAAACATATATATATATATATATGTTTGTATATATATATATATATCTGTGTGTGTGTGTGTGTGTGTATATATATATATGTATATATATATATATAGTGTGTGTATATGTGTGTGTGTGTGGGCATGTGGGGGGGGGGCAGTAGATTTTGCTGAAGTATGGAGCTAAGAGGTAGTGCCCATGCTTTGCAGGCACAAGGCCCTGAGATCTATCCCTAGCAACAAAGGAAAAAGGAAAAAGATTTTCTCTAAAGCAAGAAACACATGATTAATAAATATCCAGGAGCAACTGGAAAGCTAATTTCATATATAAGAATGTTTTCCAACAAGATATTCTTTTAAAAGATGCTAATAGAAAAACTATATCATTCCCCAATTTTGAAACATTAAATCCATTACATGATACAGCATTTTAAATATTATAAAATTTCCACCTTACCATACAGCATAATTTTGAGTAATCACTTAAAAATGACTGTTTCACTCCTAATAAGAAAATATAAGAAGTGAAACATATTTAATTATGTTTCAATGCATACATTGGAAAAAAACAGTGAATTACTATTTCCAAATCGCTCATGATTTAAAACTCAGTGTGACTTCATTTTTCAGATTTATCTTGTTCATTCTTTGTTAATTAAAAAAAATGTTTAAAACAATCAACCTCTGGTCGGATTCATTTTGTAGTTAATAGACTACCATTTAGCAGCTTAATGTCTAATTACTTCATATGTATGTTAGCTGGCCTATGTCCTATTAGTAAACATTTAAATTTTTAACAGGGTAATTTGTTCATATTACAATATAATTTTTTGCTTTTTAACCTGAAGCAAGTTCAGCTTTGGTCATAGGTTAATGAGAGTCTAGATGAACATCAATAGTAAGGTTAACTTCAGCTGAGCTGTAGAATCTGAGGTCTAGGAACATGTGCCATTTCCTACCTATGGAGTGAAGTTGTAGAGAATCATAATATCTAATTAATTATAAAATTGATTATGGTAAGGACCTGAGCCATCTTTAGTTTCCCTTTTGAGAGCCTGCAAAACTCTAAATTAGCTGTATTTCAATCAGACAGTTTTTCTTACATTCACCATAGCTGTCAAGAGACTGTCTTCCTTAACATCTAACACTACAATAAGTAAATGCTAAATTAGCATTGAATGAGTAAATGAATAGAAATATTCTGTTTCAAAGACAATTATTTCCTGATAATAATATTCATTCAACTAAATCCTTTCTCCTACATGATTATTGCTACATGAAATCATGTGTTTATATTGATTCTGAAAATAACATGTTATTGCTACCTGTATTATTATTATTATTATTATTATTATTATTTGGAAGGGGGTATCGAGGATTAAACTCAGGGGCACTTAACCACTGAGCCACTCCTGAGACCTGTTTTGTATTTCATTTAAAGACAGGGTCTCACTGAGTTACTTAGCACCTCACTTTTGCTGAGGCTGGCTGTAAATTCAAGATTCTTCTGCCTCAGTCTCCTGAACTTCTGGGATAATAGGCATGCACCACCTCACCCAGACTATTTTTTTGATAACTTTCTCAAGCATTTGTGCAAACATTTTATTCTCCTCATTATCATTTATCCAACAGCCCCCTTTCTTGAGGCTTGAGCTGACCATGTTCTTAGCACCAACCTTAACCAGGAGACAAATCACCATCCTATTTCCTCTATCATATAAAAAAATCTCTGCTCAAAAACCCACTTTCTACATTTCCATTTATCCCCCTAGTTTCATGTGTGTGACAATGTCATATCAGAAATATCAGTTAATACAAATTCTCTCTGAAGAGGGAAATATTAAAAATATGATTAAATCACTTTATTAATCTATTTAAGTACATTCTGATCCTTTTTTAAATCAGAAAGCTTACATGACAAAATTCAAATTATAAAATATTACATTTCATCCTCCTTATTCATCTAGAAGTGGCACCAATCAAAATAGTTAATATACACTATTTTTTAACACTTTGTAATGTAGGCTTGATTGTCTCTCTTTTAAAAGCAAATGTGAAAATTTCACACTTTCTTTTTTCAAGAAAATTCCAATAATCCTTACAAACCACAAAGAAGACTATGGTTCTGAGTAGTATGGGTTTCCTTGCTGCCCATATCATGGCTTATCTTCTAGTTACCCCAAACTCCCATTTAATCAGCTTAATATTTATTTAGAGTCAAGGCATCACACCTAGTTTGCTAGTCACATACAGTGAATCATTGTAACACATCTGTTCTAGCATGATTTATGCTTAATTATAGCAAGGAGTTAGATGAAAAAGATACAAACATTTAGTTTCCATAAGCATTAAGAACCTTCTTCTCCCCACCTCCCCTGAAATGCACATTCACACATGTATCCCAGACCTGCAGGCTCTGGGGTTTCACACTCTGAAGTTCATCTTGCACCATAGAGAGAAAAATCCCTGCTTGGATCATAAAATTAAAAAAACACAAGACAACTGTGCAAAATTTGTGACAGGAGAACTAAATGGGGGAATAAGATGATTTCTAGACACTTGTGTTGTTTGAATGAATTAATTCTCTCAACAAAAACTTACTGAGCAGGACTGGGGTTGTGGCTCAGTGGCAGAGCACTTGCCTAACATGTGTAAAGCATTGGATTCAATTCTCAGCACCACATATAAATAAATAAAATAAAGATCCATTGACATTAAAAAATATTTTTAAAAAACTTACTGAGCCAATACTGTGAATAGGTGCAGGGATACAGTACTGAACTAAATAATCCATTGCTCTGATAGAGTTTACATTCTATATAGAAGAGATTAGGAATAAAGTAACTAAGAGTGAGAAGCACTAAAGTGTTGAGAGCCACAGCCCAAGGGGCCCCAGCAAACTTCCAGCTGCCAGCAAACTTCCAGCTGCCGGCTGATGATTGGCTCACAGTGGCCCCAGCAACATCTAGCTGATTGGCTCCTCTGCGGTGATGTTCATTGGGCTGTTTCCCTGCCCTTTAGACTATGGAACTGCTCATTGGGGGACTTCTTTGGCTCCGCCCATGCGACCCAGCCAATCAGTTTCAAGAGCAGGAGGATTGTGGGAGGTGGTGAGGTTGGTGTGGGGGAGAGGCTTGTGGAAGCCAGTGGTGGCAGTTGGGCTCTGAGGGTTTTCTCCCTGAGGAGCTGTTTTGTTTCACGTTTGTAGTTCTAAAAATAAAGTTAGTTTCTTTTGACAAGTGGCTCCTGAATTGTGCCTAGCCAGACTTCGGCACTAAAGGAATAGAAAAACACAGCAGGCATGGTGGTGCATGCCTGTAATACCAGCAAATTGGGAGGCTGAGGCAGGATTGCAAGTTCAAAGTCAGCCTCAGCAACTTAATGAGGCCCTGGGTAACTTAGTGAGACATTGTCTCAAAATAATATATATATATATATAAAATATATATATAAATATTCATATATAATAAAAATAAATAAATAATATATATTCATAAATAAAATAATTATAATCTATATATTTTACTTTATTTATCAAATAAAACATAAATAATATATATTAAATAAAATATATAAACAATGAATAATATGTATATTTATATATAATATATAATATAAATAAAATATGTATAATTATAACATTTTTTCCTGTCTTATTTAAAATTTAATTGCTTTGATTTTTAAAATACATGACAGTGGAATCCATCGCAATTCTTATTATACATATAGAACACAATTTTTCATAACATATATATATATATATATATATTTTTTTTTTTTTTTTTTTTTTGAGACAGTGTCTTGCTAAGTTACCCAGGGCAGGGCCTCACTAAAATGCTGAGGTTGGCTTGGAATTTGCAATCCTTCTGCTTCAGTCTCCCAAATCGCTGGGATTACAGGCATGCACCACAATGCCTGGCATGTTTTTCTTATTCTTTAAGTTAATGTGAAAATGTCACATTATCTTTTTTCTTATTTATATATATATAGATAGCTGAGGATGTGGCTCATTTGCTCAGTGGTTAAGCACCCCTAGGTTCAATCTTCAATCCCTGGCACAAAAAATAAACAAATAAATAAGACGTGCAGGTGCTATGGTGGACAAAAAAACAGACCATGAGATTGAAAGAGATGTAATTTTCCTTCTTTATGGTGCCCTTTCATGAAGGAGCTAAGATTAATACATCCCTGGGGAGCACAGTCACAAACAGCACAGCGCTTACATGTGCATGAGGGCTCAGGAGTTGCCTTCATCAGCAGTGAGACAGGAGGATACTAAGGAGCTTCTGCCTTTACCCAGCTTTCTCTCCAGAGGTTGGAAAAATGCCAAATTTACAGTCAGACTTAAATATCGCCTCAAAAAATTATTTAGGAAAGGAGGAAGAGGGCTGGGATTGTGGCTCAGTGGTAGAGTGCTCACCTCACATGTACTAGGCCCTGGGATCTGTCCTCAGCACCACATAAAAATAAATAAATAAAATAAAGGTATTGTGTCCAATTACAACTAAAAAATAAATATTTTTTTAAAAAGGAGGAAAAACAGGAGGGGCATGTTTTTTACCATGCCGGTATTAATGTTTTCCTCAAGGAAGAACAGTTTGATAATATGTATCAAAAGCTTTAAAATCCTAAACTCTAAGAATTCCTCAACACTCGTTTAGTACAAAAGCCATTTGTGCTGCTCTTGCTGTGTTTGTCTCAGTGAAGAAGAGACAACATCCTAGTTCCATCTAACCAATTATATCAAATTTTATGCATACATACTATGCTTATGACCATGAAAAAACGTCTGTTGGATCTATGTGTTCTCAATTGGAAGAAGCACCAAGATGCAGATTTTTAATTTTACAAAGTAAAGATTTAGAATAGTGTATATACTTTCACTTGTACAAAAAGGAAAGGCCATTTTATGTACATAGGGAATATTTCCAGAGAGTAACAAGAGAGACATATAACAGTGACTGTCTACAGTGAGAATTGGGAGTCTCAGATGGAAGAAGAATGCATTTTCATTATATATTATTAGAGATTTTAGAATGGACATACGTTCCTTTTGATGCATATCTTTATCTTAGAGATTCTAGCTCTAAGAAGTTTTCTAAGAAAATTATTGATGAAAAACAGATATGTACTTTGATTCCCTATTAATTTAATAGAGAAAAATGAGCAGCCATGCACATATCCAATAGTAAGAGACTATGTAAATAAATGATTGTTTATTCATAAAATGGTATACTTTCCAGGCACAAATAAAAATGTTATGGGAATGTATTTACTGACATGAAGAATTTTAATTAATATTATTTAAGTGAAAAATTCAAGAAATAAACATGCAGTACACATGTGTATGTTTGTAAGAAAGAATGGTAGAGAATATGTACGAATGTGTGCGTGCCCCTGCATGTGTAGGTTAATAGTGGTTTTTAGGTCAAGAGATTATAAATACCTTCTATTGTCTTATTCATGATTATCTGTTTTTCTGTGCCCTATAACAAGGTATTATTATGTACATTTTATTAACAAAAGAGAAAAGAGGCAGTGTAGTATAATAGATAGCACATCTCATTATCAAAATTACATCAATAAACACCTTTGCACAGTTTAGTTCTGAGATCAAGAAATGAGCACTGGATGATGAGGTTCAATCCCAAGGAAAAGGACTAAAGATAAACAATTGTGACTGAGCATTACTTAGGGACATGGGGACCTGTAATGAGGGTCTTGCATCATGGGAGGCAGTGCAGTGTCACTGGTAGTGCTGGTGGGAGAAAGAATTAGGTATTATAGTCACCAAGAGAAAGAAGAAACCCAGAAGGGTTTTGATAATTCTTAGTGAGTTTTGCCTTGGCTATCAAATATTACCACATATTAGCAACTTGCGAAGAATCCAGGCTTAGTTTTTACATAGGTTTGGCTGCTGACCTGGGAGTTGCTTTTTCTGAGTTTAGATCTGTCAACGAGTTGGCCACATTCAAGATATTAGTGGCATTTTTTCCTTTTTTCACCTGATATTTTCTAAGAGGAAAAAGCTAAGCTGCAAACTCAATTTTTTGACCTGAGAAAATGCAAAGGACTCTTTTCTTTAAAAGTTATCTTGCTTGGCAGGCACGTCTATCTAAGCTCCAGCAAATCTACTTAAACCTGCTATTTGGAGATTCATAAAACTTGAATAAGTCAAATTTGTTCTGTGGGTGTTTTATCTCTCAATCAACCTTCAAGATTGTTTTATTTCTTCTCTTTTAATCCATTTAAGAGATAGGGAAGAAATAAGATCCCTTAAGTGAACTATTTAGGATCTTCTCCTCTCTGTTCTAAGAAACTCATAATTCAAAATAGAACTAAGGTTTTTCTGGATTTTTCCATACTCATGCCCTCTTAGCAATATTTACAGAGGACTCAGATTGTGTATCCAGTGCAATCTTCCAGATACTATAAAGAAATATAGTAGAATTATCCTCTTCCACAAGGCACTTAGAAACAAAAACCCGCTCCACAGGTTTTATGCAAAATAAGCCTCTAAAATTTAAAACTAATTGCATTCTGTGTGTGGATTCAGATATTCATAGTTGAAGGCAGTAGATAGTTCCTTTCAGAGGACAAAATATGAGCCTAAGACAAAATCAAGGTATTAAGTGGCATTTATAATCTGGTTTCTAAAACAATTTCCATACAGGAAATGAACAAAGAAAAAAACAAAACAGAAGCATCACATATATGTTGCCAAGAGCTAAACTGTAGCATACAATAAATCTCATAGCCCTGACATGGGTGAGATCTGCTTGGGCTGGAAGCCTTCTTTTTTCTTGCTTCATTGAGGTCTGGCATACATATAGTAAAATGTAGAAAGTGCACTAATGAACATATAGCTGAATAGAGTTTTACTCATCTGCACCTGTGTAACCAACACCCATGTCAACATCTAGAAGATCCCAACACTCCAGGAGGCTCTCACTTGCTTCTTCCCTGTCTCTGCAAACTCCTCACCCAAAGTTCATCACTGCTCCACCTTTTTTTAGACAAAGAAGATTGAAGCAAAATCTTCATGCCCAGAAAGAACCAAAAGAACAGAATGCAAGGAATACTTGAAGATACAAAGAAGAGCTGGTAAAATCATGGCACACAGGCTGGATGGGGCATACTCTCTTCTCCCAGCCTAGACACCATCCCCACCACCAACACTGGGCAATTCCCACTCCCTCCAGCACCAGCTCAGATATTCTCCTTAGAAAGCTTTTTCTCCTCTTCCTGTGCAAGGAACTGCATCTACCACCTATTCCAAAGTTCTCTGCATTTAGCAATGTCAAAATTATGATCCTACCATCATGTTCATAATTATTTTGTCTGCTTTGCATCAAAACTGTTATTTAAAGGATGGAATTCTTTTAAATTTTTTTTTATCTTCCAACCCCTAGCAGTCACATGTAAACTGATATGTACATGTGTGTCATATATTACAATTTATAACTGAGTTTGTTGAGGGAAGAGTCAGAAAATAGTGATTAAATAACTTGGTCCTTCCTGGTTCTTCTTCTTTACCACCTCCTGGAACACATTCTTTTTCTGTTTCCTATTCTCATTGCTACAAATTAAATTTGATGATATGGGTGAGTGATGTTCTTCCAGGACCTGGACCACTTCCTGGCATTTAACTAACTCTTAATAGATATTTTCTGAATGACTGAAGAGAATGAATGAATGAAAAATTCCTCTTACATAGATATCAAAAGATTGTGACTCCTGGTTTGTTCAAGGTTTGCTTAAAGTATAAGGAGGTATAACTATCCAGCTACTTGTTAAATAATACATTAAATTTGAAGTCAAACATGATGGAAGAGTCCTACATATTACTTATTTTTGAAGAGAGGGTACAAGTGTTACCATACATTGCTGTCATTACTGCCATTATTGTACTTCTCCATTTTTGGATTTCCAAGCCTTGTGGGTGAGTGACACTCTGGATAACTCTCATGGGGCCATGTCATGCATCCATATCTCCTTTCAGCTTTGGGAAGAATACAGATTAAGGGAAACATTCACTTTTTTTCTTTTGACTCTAGATTTAGCACATTTTCTTTCTCACTAGCCTCATCTTGCTCCTTGCAATTTTGTTTCTGTAAACCATTTCATGACACAATGCTAGTCCTTTCTTCATGAGAATGGTCAATTGTGTTGTAACCAGCCCCAGTGTTTCCCTTCCATCCTGTCCCCATACAGCTAAATAATGCTAAATGTGAAGGTTCCCATTCAGGCTTCTTGGAACCTCTACTTCTTTGGGGAAAAGACCTTAATCCCACACAGTAGCTTCCAGTAACATCTTTAGTTTGATGGAAACTTCCCCTCCTGACACACTTTGCTCTAGTTCCCAGAATTCTGAGTCTGGAAGCAGATGATAGCTTAGCCTGCTGACTTGGAATGTTGTACTCCCCTTTTCTAGTTCCACAGTGCCAGGCTGGATCCCAGGGTCCATGCACTGCCTTGTCTCTATTCTTGCTCACCTCCCATCTGCCCTCTACTTTGCTGCTATAGTGACCACAGTGTAACTTCTGGTATGGATGACACAATGCTCACATACTGATGTGTTAATTCCATTCCAAATACAGAGAAGTAATATAGGAGGATATATGTATATGCACGCATGCGTACACACACACACACACACACACACACACACACACACAGCAATAAACAGAGTAGGACTATGGCAGAGAACATGGACCCAGTGGCAGTAAATGTTAAGAAACCATTGAAGTTCCTGGAGGCAGTGATGTGGAATTCTATAAGAACATACTAGATGTAGATAAAAAAATCCTATGGAGGTTGTGAAGGCTGCGATGCCATGTATATCAAGTTGATATCTTCTGACAGTCATAAATTTATTATAAAAAGAGAATCAGGAACAGTAACAGCCATGTTGAGTGAACCAGTTCAGTTGTGGAAAATGAAGCCATCAGAATCAATTTTAGAACAATCGCTTCACATGTGCTATTAAATGTACTTATTTCATCCACAAGGTTTGCTAAACTAACAGCTCCACTGAGAATGCCAAATTTCCAACTGCACCTGGAATTACTGTGGAATTGCTGATGACTGTGAACTTTTTAGAATCTAAAATAAAATACAATCTAACAAAATGCCATGTTTAAGCATTTAATTCCCACAGTTAGAAATTCTTTTGCACTTCCCATTGTCCTCACGCAGTTGAAAAATCTAAAGTTCATTGAAGAGCAGATTGTCGTCAGAGTTGAAATTTGTTCCCCACATAAACAAGCTAAAGACATTTTCACAAACTGAAAAAATAAAACAATCTACAAATTTTAGGTAGTTATGGTTTATCCTTTGAATGAGACTTTTAAATCAGAGCAGTACTCATAACATAAATACTGAGAAATAAATTTAAATGCCAAGTACCATAGGTGAACACTGTAACTACCTATTGACATGTTTTTAGTGGGTTTTTTTTAAATCTTTTTTAGAATTTATTATAGCTCTGACTTGCATTGCTCAAGTTATATCAATATTTTCTATAAACATATTTTGGCTTAGTTAAGACATTGATTTTTATGATATTCATAAGGATAAGCCTTCTAAAGCGTCATTCAGTGAAATCTAAAAGGTTTGGTCAAGCTTACACATATATATGGTAAGAATGCTGTTATTATTTCTTTTCAACATTTCTTTGAACATCCCAAGTAACATGGAGAGTACATGAGTAAATAAACCCATTTTTAAAAATAAAAAAAAAACTTTCATCATTGATAGATAATGTGATAGTATATATGGAAAATTCAAAAAAAATTATTAGGATTAAAAGTGAATTTAGAAAACTCGAAAAAAGTATTACCATTGTTGAATCTTGGTAATAGGCACATGAAGGTTTATTACAAAATTCTACTTTCACATGTTTGATATTTTCCATAATGAAATTTTTGGGAAAAATGAACTTACCAAAGTTCTTAGGTAAAGGGCAATATACAATGGTCAATTAAATTTATAGATATTAGAGACACAAGGAATAAAATTTTTATAGTAGTATTTACAATAATACCAAAACATATCAAAGGAGAAACTATAAAATAACATTGAAATAAATCTAAAAATTTAAATGCTTGTAGCATAATCCATGCTAGAGTTTGAAGAATTGATATGAGGTGTTCCAAAAAAGCTCACATGTGAGACAATGCAAGCATTTTCAGCGGTGAAACGACAAGATTATGAGAGCTATAACCTCATCAGTGGATTAATCCACTGATCTAGATTAACTGTGTGGTAGCTGTATGCAGGTAGGGTGTGATTGGAGGAAGTAGGTCTTGAGGACATGCCTTTGGGATTTCTATTTTGTCCCTAAGTGAATAGAGCTCAATACCCACCTCCCTTCCTTATTGTCATGCCCTAAGCAGCCTTCTTCCATCATATCGTTCCACCACGATGTTCTGCCTCATCTCAAGTCCAGAGCTGTAGAGTCAGCCAACCATGGACTGACCCCTTGAAAACATGAGCCCAAATAAACTTTTTCTCCTCTAAGTTGTTCTTGTCAGGTTTTCTAGTCACAAGTAACAAAAAGCTGACTAAAACAGTGTGTACAACTTGAGAACTTGATTCTAACAGTAAAAAATTAGGTACACATTTGGATATGCAACACACCAAGAATAACCAACCTAACCCCAAGGAGGAAAAAGATGAGGCATCTTGCTCACTCAGATATCAGTGATTATTATAAAGCTATGATAATTGAGACAGTGTAACAATAGTATATTATAGACCAATGGAATAAAATAGAGAACACAGAAGTTTGAAAACCAATGGCTCGGGTGCCAAACCTAACCCACAGCATGTTTCATTATTCCTGAGCAGTGTTTGTAAAATTAAAGCATTTCACTGCAGGTCTGGATTTCTGGTTTCTGAAACATTGGAAACTCAAGCAACAGTAAGCTGACATTTGAGTCTGGCAGAGGTTGGCCCAGGCTGAGTGCAGTTGCCCCTGTAGATAAAGCACATACTCACTGGTCCCATGACTCCACTTTGCTTTACACCCACCTGCTCCACTCACTAACATGACTGGCTGAATCCTGCAGACATTCCTGGCTTGAACTCTGTACATTCCCCCAAGCAAAGTATGTCATCTCTCTGAGTCTTATTGCCACACACTTATGAAATGGAAATATCAAGATCTACCTTGCAATGTTTTCAACAATGTACATAAAGTGATGGATAAATGTTAGACATTTAATAAATAGTGGCAGTTATTATTTTATTAATAAAAGCATGAAAAATAAATTTTCCTACCAAGGAATCAACTTCAGATATCTTGCAGAGATTATTATTTATACTACTGCTACCAATTAATTTTGTTAAGAACTTGCTGAACTTCAAAATAAGCATTAAAATTTTCTACTATGACAAAACTAAAAAAATGAAAATATCTGCACTTCTCTTATGTTCTATGCAGTTTGTGATACAGTCAATATTCCCAAAGAAGGTGTTAGGTTGTGTGCTGTTTCTGGGGATCAAACCCAGGACCTTGGCTTGAGACAGTGGTGCATCCCTATAATCCCAGCAGCTCAGAGGCTGAGGTAGCAGGATTGCATGGTCAGAGCCAGCCTCAGCAATTTAGCAAGGGCCTAAGCAACTTAGCAAGAACTTGTCTCAAAAAAATAAAAAAAAAGTTCTAGGAATGTGGCTCAGTGATTAAGCACCCCTAAGTTCAATTCCTGGTACCAAAAAAAAAAAAAAAAATTCCAGGTTTTTTGCACATGTTAAATATACACATTACCACTGAGCTTCACCCCCAGCCCTCCCAAGGAGGTTTTACACTAGGACTTAGAAGCAGACAAATAAGCAGCTAATTCTAGAAAATTAACTACAGAATTGCAGAAAGTACATGCTACTGAAGTATTTATTTATATATAACATTTTTCCAAAAAGTATGTACATCAAGGTCATAATACTAAAATTATTAATTAGAAAATCAGAGTGCAGAGAATTAAACTAAAATTGGATAAAGATTGGTTCTACCTGCTATGAGGAGCCAATTCAGAAACTACTCTAAGTCCAAACTCAAATCAAAGAGAGCTTTATTTACTTGGCCAGAGACTGTCATCCACCAGAAGAGACTGAAGCTCTGTGGGAGAACAGCCATTTCCTGGCCTGTGTGTTGGGAATTTAAGGACGAAAACCGCAAGCCTTGGGAAGTCCCTAGCATGCAAGCTAGCCAATCACAGATGCTGAAACAGCAGCAGTTAGTGGAACTTTAGAGCCCCTAAGCAGAACTAAAGACCCCCTAAGGTGGGTGTACAGCTTGGGTTTTAGTACATTGCAGGGTACAAAGTACAGAAAACACACCTCTTTGGGGGAAGACAGCTCAGACAATGATTTCCCAGAAATGGCTCTTGCCTACAGGAATAGCAATAGAGTCACTGTAGCCATGCTTACTTATGTTGGCCTACAACAATTTTTCCGTTAATATGACTGTGTCTTAATTACTTCTATCTTATAACTTTACCTATATCATCTCAACATTTGCCTATGGGCCCATACACACACACATACTTATAACTGTTATTATCTATACCTTATCATTAACATCTTTAAGTCTTATGTCTAAGTACTATAAAGGCTATATATTTATTCTACTGTATTGTTATTTCTATCTTAAAGCTTAAAACATATTTAAGTATCTTAACATTAACTTTTATTTTTATTATTTTCTATTTATTGATTTATGTCTATTAGTCCATAGCCTATGACTCATCAATATGACTTATTAGTAATCTATGACTTATCTCTGATAAAACTATATTGCTTATTTTAGACTATAATCTCCCTACAGAGTGCTGGCTCGGGCTTTCCTGGTAGTCATACCAAAGGGGAAGCACAAGCCATTGTAAGATTCACAGTGCCCACAGGATGACAAATTCACCAGTGGCTCAGGAAGGAGAAGAGTTTTCCTGGTACTAAGATCTGAGAGAAATACATTCTCAAAATCAGACTTTTGAAAAGAAATAAATAAATACTGAGGCATTTGCATTTATGGTTTCTGGCAGAACTCTGGATTGCTGTCAAGAGTTGGCACACTCCTGGCAAGGACCAGAAAGTGAATATTTGAGTTGTGGTGGGCCACAGGGTTGCTCTTACAAGTACTCAACTCTGCTGTTATAAACTGAAAGCAGTCATGGATGAGATGTCAACCATTGACATGGTTGTACTCCAATAAACTTCATTTAGAAAAACAAGCAGCAGGATGGATATGGCCTATAGTCTATGGTTTCCAGTAAAAGGAGAGTTGTCAGTTTCAAAAGATACTTTTTTGACAGCTGTATTAGTGAAAACCCAAAGCTCTTTTGCAGATTAATGATTATTTTATAGAGCTGACCATCTACTATTCATCATTGCTTGGAGCAGAGTGCAAGAAGTGGATCAAAATTCCTATAGCATTAAATAGTGGTTCATCTTGTGTTTCATAGTTGTGCTGGCTCTTACCTTCCACTTTACAAAAAGGAGTGACTGCCACTGAGAAGGCCACGCAGAATGAAAGCAGGTAGCATCTGTACCCTGCTGACCCCAGAGGACTCTAGAGCTCACAACACCTGTAATCAAATGATGTACCTTCCAAAGAGACCTGCGAGATGGACTATGTGTCCAGCATGGCAGAGGATCAGTGGAACAGCTTCCTAAAAATTCTAAGGAATCAGAGACTTTAAATAACAAGTATATTTTTTTCATAATCAGCAATTTTAAAATGCCCCCTTGTTTTAGTCAGCTTTTTCATTGCCGTCACCAAAAGACCTGACAAGAACAATTAGAGGATGAAAAGTTTCTTTGGGAGCTTATAGTTTTAGAGGTGTCAGTCCATAGATGACATGACTAACTCTGTTGCTCTGGGCCCAAGGAGAGGCAGAACATCATGGCGGAAAAGTGTGGTGTAGGGAAGCAGCAACTCAGGACATGAAACCAGGAAGCAGAAAGAGGGAGCTTCATTCACCAAGAATAAAATATATACTCCAAAGGCACAATTCCCAATGACCCATCTCCTCCAGCTGCACCACACCAGTTGCCACCCAGTTAATCCTTTTTAGTGGATTAATGCACTGATTAGGTTTAACCTCTCATAACCCACTCATTTTACCTGTAAACTTTCTTACGTTGTCTCATCTATGAGCTCTTGGTAACACCTCATATCTCAACGATAACAACCCTTATCTCTATGGTCATTCTCTCTTCTCAAGGATCACTAGCTCCAGTAATTTCAGAATGCACCAATAGTCCAATTCAATCCAAAGGAATCATCTCCTCTAGTTTTTTTGTCAAATAAAAATTAAATAATGCTTTACATAAAAATGATCATTCCAATGTTAGAACCTTGGTAATTGCTCAGAAAAAAAATTGTTGAATTTGAATCTCTATCTTCAGAATTCAATTCAGCTCAGCAACATTAAAAAGGCATTGAGTTTGATGGGTTCAGGGAAGGCTCCACAGAGGCAGTTTCATCTGAACTGGGTCTTTAATAGATTTAGATATTTGCTACACCGGCAAAGAATAAGGAAACCATGAGGGACAAGGGCTTGATATCAGCGGGGGTCAAAGGCATGTGGCAGGAAGGACCATAGAAATTACGGAATGGAAAGCACTTGTTTTGTCAAATGCATGACCTGAGTCAGGCTTAGGAGTGAAGCTGGAGAGGGAAGTGGGATACCACCATGTTGAGAGATAATACGACCAACAGGGGAAGCCTCCATCAATGAGCTAAGAATCCTGTGGTAGACTAATCATGGGGAAATAAGTCAGAAACTGACCTGTGAGCCCTTAACCAGAGAAACAAAGAGAATGGATCGGCAGCTGGGGTCTACACATCACCTTGTAGCACCCATCACACCAGTGGCCCTGCTCTGAGAATGATAAAGTTGCCTAATCACATAAATAAGCCCTGCAAAGTAAAGAGGAAAACATGTCAATGCTCTCCTGGCACTAAAGATCTTAGACACAGTAGCTTTCAAGAAGCCACTCAGGTGTACGTCCTCAGGCTCCCTTTCCTCTTGAACCCTCACCAGGTTGTGGAGTGAATTGTAGAAAATGGAACTTTTTTTCTTTGCCCAGAATGAAAGAGGAGAAGGATGAAAAAAAAAAATAAGTCTCTTTGTTTCTTTTACTTCCCTACCAGGTTCTCGATTCATTAGGAATCAGTTACAGATGCTGGGGCCTCCCTGGAGCTGGCTGCCATGGCTTTTGCTGCTGGCTTCCATTGTAACACAAGCAGCCTGCAGCCCCACTCTACACTTGGCTTTTATGCATGCTAGGAAGAAGCCCTTCCAGCCTTTGGAAAATTCACACCACTGCCTGATCCAAATGAGAAGAGCTGCCTTTTAAATAATGCCGGCTTTTAGACAGTAATCAGTCTAGCACTTGAAAACATAACACTTGGGTTTCATTGTGATCTCTTCATTGTGATCTCTTCTCCCTAGACCTCACTCACCCCAGAGAATGTAAAACTTCACATGTTATCCCCGAAAAATCCCTGGAAGCTCTGATTTAACTTTAAAAAAGGGGAGGGGGGTGTTAGGAAAAAAGAAAAGCCATATTCATGTGCTAGGCAGCTCCTTTTCAGTGACACAAACGAAAAAGTTTAATCTATAAGTTAGTCTGAAAAAAAAAAGGGAGAACATTTTACATTATCTACTTGCCTTCTTCCCAGTTTTTTTCAAGGAGATTTAGAATGATTTTTGCCTTTTCCGTTTTTCACTATATAACTTATCAACAGGCAGAGTAGTCATAAAATAGTGGGGAGTACAATAAAAGCATCCCAGGCTGTGTGGTGCAATGGGAAGAGTCAATAGGTGATGAGAGTAGATAGAGAGGAGCTTGAAACCTGCCACTAGTTAGTTGCGTGACCCAAGTGAGTACTCTAAACTACCCGAGACTCCATTTCCTATTATCATAAATAGATCATGAGATTGGCAAGGCTAAATTAGATTAACATGTTGATTTAGCACCTCCAAGAAGCCGGCATCCAGAGGGTTCTCTAGGGGAAATACCTGGGAGGTAGAATATGAGGAGCAGAAGGTGGATGGAAGAGCCGTCAGGTGGCAATGACTCCTGGCCCCTGTGAAGGACAAAGGGAAGAAAGACGGGTTGAGTGGAAGTGTCTTGATTGTAGGTCTAAGAAAACCAGACAAGGACCATGGGGACTATTCAAGTTTAAGTCGCTTGTCAGAGAATTCTCCAACTCCCGCAAACAGAACTGCGTTAGCATCCCTGCCATGGTCTGTCCTTCATTAGAAGCATGCCCTCTATACAAACCTGATGATGCACTTCAGAGCACAACAGTAGTGGCCAGACAATTGTGCCCTCTGCTGAGGTAGAGCTGAGAGATGCATTGTCATGCCACCACCAATAACATACCAAAAGCACTTGGCACAGTAATTGGCATATAAAAATCATTCAATGTCAGGTATATGTTGAATTATAAGCATGCAAGTAATGGCTTAAGTAAACTTTGAGATGTAAGTCAACCTGTGTCGAAATAAATAGAGATTTTCAAAAGATTAAGTTTTGGGGGGAATAGCATAGCAATAGGAGTCTGTGTGCCATAGTAAATTGTACCTATTCAAAGAAATTAAAGCTATGGTAAGGTCATGTGTGTGTGTGTGGGGGGGTGTGTGTGTAGCAAAACATGAGAAATTCATGTTTGGGAGAAATAGGGATATTATGATTAAAGGCTATAAAATCTTAAACAGAATAAATGGTTTTTAGTTCTGTTGTACAGCATGGTAAATACAGCTAGTAGTATTTCAAAATTGCTAAGAAAGTAAATTTCAAATGCTCTTACCATGAAAAAAGTTAACTATTTGAGATAATGGATATGTTAACTGGCTTGATTTGCTTATTCCTCGTTGAATTAAAAAATCATGCTATTACTTTATACCTCATAATAAACTTAAATAAGAAGCAAATGCAATTATCAGGGAAAAGACTGATAGATTTATTACATAAGAATTTCAATTCTATACATTAAACTTGATATATTAAATAAAAGTTGAGTGACCATAAAAACATATGAACATAAAAACAGCAATTTTAACTGGGCACCTTATAATATATCTGATAAGCCTGAAGGTCATAAAAAAGCTCATATATGCACCACTGGAAATATTATTTTAATGGATGAACATGAAATAATAGAGGGTATTTAAAATAATTATAGTGGGCTATTAAGAACAAAGAGTAAGAATAAAGAAGCTGTTAGTATTCCTATTCAGTGTATCTGAGAGAGACATTACAAATAGAGTCAACATAGCTCACAGGTGATTAGAGAAGTCAAATACTTTAGTGTACAGTATTCTCTTCTGATCTACAAATTTGATTTCTACAGTTTCAGTTGCCTATGGTCAACCATGGCCCCAAAATACTAAATGAAAATTTTTAAGTATTAAAAGGAAACTTGCACAAATAAATAATTCATACATTTTCAATTGCCTTCCCTTCTAAGTACCATGCTACAATCTACATTATTCAGTGGCAGTTGCATAGGTTGCATATGCTACCTGCCTCTTAATCACATCTGAGTCATCACAGTTATCAGATCAACCATCATGATATCTCCATATCTGTGTTCAAGTGACCCTTGTTTTACTTAATAATGGCCCTCAAACCACAAGATTAGTGAGGCTGGCAAAGAGAAGTTGTTAAGTGTTTCCTTTAAATGACAAAAATAAAATTAATTAAATTAATAATGAATGAAGAAAATCATATGCTGAGGTTGCTAGGAACAATAGTAAGAATGATGTTTTATCAACAAATTTGTGAAAAAGCAAAAAGAAATTTTGTGCTATTTTTGTGGTTTCACTCAAAGTGTAAAGTTACAGCCACAATGCATGACAAGTGCTTACTTAAGATATAAAGGCATTAAATCGATATCTGTGCATATAGAAAAAAAACCAGCACATACAGGGCTTTGTACTATCGATAGTTTCAAGCATCCCTTAGAGGTCTTGAAGGTCTTAAAATTCATTCATCCCGTGGGTAAGAGATGACTACTGTATTCAGCTCTTCTAATTTCTTCACTAAATAGGGATTTTTTAAAAGACAAACATATCTAGTTAAACTCTATTTAATATCATGGTAAAAGATTTTCTTTCCAAACCTGACACACAAGCATGTTGTTTCTTCAAAAGAAAAAAAATGGAAAAATTGTGGTATCTTAAGACTCTTACCTAAAAAACTATTTGCTAGAGAAGGCTATTAATATTCTATTTCCCATCCAAGATATATCTGGGCTAAGATACTAGGAATGTTTATAATATGCTATGAGATTTAGAGGAGAACTATTGGTGTGCATATGTTCAGAAGGAGCAGAAATCATTTCCATTCTAGCAGTTCTGGATGCTTCACATGCAATCATTTTTCATAAGAGCAAGGTGACTGTCCCAGTTTCCCTTGGGAAGATATTTAAAAGATAATAAAGTTTTCTCCAAGTAAAAAAGAGTATAGATGAACAATGTAAAGTCTTATCTATTTTTTCTTGTGTTAGAATCTTGGTGAGTCCATAATTAACAAGAGTGGAAGTACAGAAGTTTTGAAATTGTTTTGGAAATATCTTGGAGAACATGCTCTATTCTGAGCTCCTCTCAGGTGCAGGTATAATTTTTTTTTTTGGCAGCTTTAGAATTCTTGTCCATTGCTCCATGGCTGGTTTCCCAGTAAGTGTCACCAAGGGCATGCCCACACACTAGAATAGAATGATCCCAAACAGCCCAAAGTCTGTACTCTCTCTTTTGCTTTCATTTTGAAAATAAAGAACAAAGAAGGTCAATAAGTTTTTCTACCATGTTATGAATAACAATGGATGGTTTACCTTAACTGTTCACTTCTTCCTGTCATGGAAGAGATGTGTCACACTCTGAGGTATACTCTGCCTACAAAAAATAATTTATTTAACACGGGGCAAATGGTATTCCTTTAGAAATATGTCCAGAACCACCATATCCTTAGAATTGCATGAAGTGGAATATCCAATGGGTCACTTATTGATTCACTAAACAAACACTTCTGAAGTATATGTCAAAGGCCATAATTTGTGCTAAAGTGTTAAAAATACAGTGATGAAGCAAATGTTCAAGGTCACTGCCATCAGTGCTCACCATTATGACAGTGTTGCAACTGTAAACCACAGTGTAAGATCTGGCAGGTGGTATAGGAAGGGAGCCCAGTAGGGAAGAATTCTGGAAAAAGTTTCCTGGAAGATGCTCATCTAAGAATCTGAGGTCTAAAAGCTGAGTAAAATTCTATCTAGTGAAGTGTGTGTGTGTGTGTGTGTGTGTGTGTGTGTGTGTGTGTGTGTGTTTATTGGCAAAGGGGAAAAAAAGGATTAGGGCAGTCTTCCAGGAATAAAACTATGCAAAGGCTTTAAAGAACTAAAACCATTTTACTAAGGATAGAATGCAAACCGACTTTGAGAGGTTTTAGAGATGCAGTTGGAGAAGAGAATAGGAACCAGATTCCAAAAAACATTCCAGTAATATTAAGCTTAATCTTTCTCCGGAAGGCAATCTTGAGCTTATGAAATTTTTAACCAGGGTAATGGCATAATGAGATTTGTATTTTAAAAATCTCTCTGATTGCCAAGTAGGAATCAGATTAAGAGAGAGACTATTTAGGAGACTCTCCTAGTAGAGGGATGATGAATTTAAAGGCACAGATTGAATGTGAAAAAATGAGGAAAATGCCTCAAAGAAAATAATTTGACTAGATGAAATAAGAGAGGGAATCACTCAAGTAAGCAAGTAACTAGTGCCCAAATCTTGGTTTCTAATATTGTTATCCCAGAAGAAGGAGGGAAAAAATAATGAAACTAGGATTCCTTCCAGAAATAGCTGATTCTAGGACTCAGGCAAGAAAATTTACAAGATGAGACTTGAGCATCTTATCATACCAGAAAGTTAAAAAATGCAAAAATGAAATAACTCCACTTACTTCCCCTCTCTTGTGACAGTGAGGATGGTATATCAAAGGGACACAGCAACCAACTAAAAGTTCCCAATAACAGAACCTAGAAGAATTAGAACAAGAAAACAAGTAGTGTAGAATTGGATTACAATCCTAAAATGAATATGTTCATGTACCCAAGCTGCTATAAATAAATGATTGAATAAATAAACAGGGAGAATAGCCAAATCCTCCCGGCAGAAGAATTCCAAATAAGTAATGTAAATGCACTACCCTAGAGGCGCTGGAAGATAACTCACCATTCCTTGAGTGTGGGCTGTGCATAATGACTTTCTTCCAAAGAGTTCAGGGTAACTGTGATTGTCCAAGATGATGTAAGCCAGATGGTCAAGGTCAACATCAACAGTCACACTGATAGTGCCTACACTTAATATGATGTAATAACAATGACATTTAACCACCATCGTCATCCAATCTAATAAGGAAAGTGTCAAAAAACTCTAATTGAGGAGCAATCTTCAAAATATCTAAACAGTATGATCAAAACTATTAAGATTAACAAATACAAAAAAAAGTTGAAACTATAACATCCAAGAGAAGTCTAAGGAGACATTAAAGGTAAATATAATATTTTAAATGGAATTCTGACACAGGAAAAAAAAAGAATAGATAAAAATCAATAATATCTTGATAAAATGTGGACTTCAGATGTTACTTATGTAAAATTTTTGTCTGAACAATTTGTGAAGAATTAATAAACAAACATAAAATGTTTATAATAGGAGAAGATGGGGCAGAGTATATCAAAATACTTTGTACTATCTTTACAATTGTTCTGTTATTCTATTCTAAAAAAACTGCACATTTTAAAAAGTAAACATAAATTGAGATAGAAATGGAAGCCATGAGTTACTAAATTAAGAACCTAAGTTTTTTGGACTGGGGATGTGGCTCAAGCGGTAGTGCGCTCGCCTGGCATGCGTGCCTCCCGGGTTTGATCCTCAGCACCACATACAAACAAAGATGTTGTGTCCACTGAAAATTAAAAAATAAATATTAAAACTATATCTCTCTCTCTTAAAAAAATAAAGAACCTAAGTTTCCCAAGCAAATGGTATGTGAGGAGGGAAAGTTTCAAGAACTATAACATAATGAAACTGTGTTTAAAGAAGCTTTGATGGATCAGAGACAAGAATGTATAGAGTCAAATAGAACAAGGAGGAGATTTATGTCCATTGAATAGGAGTCTTCATTTGGAAAAATACCTGTACAAATGGGTAAGAAAGTGTGATTAGGAAGGAAACTTGACATTCAGCTATACTGTTGATTGAGGAAAATCTCTCTTTAGCCCGGTATTTGGAGGCATGGAGCACTTTAAGATAAAGGTGTTTGCAGAAAATGTCTGATTGACGTCTGACTAGAAATGCTTCATCTTTGGCAGTATGAGTTCCAACACTGAGCAGAGATTTATACATGAGAGGAGAGCAAAGCACATTTGAGTGACAATGCATGTTGACTGTATGTTTATAGTAAAATGTAATTAAAAATTAATAATGGAAAAAATAGAGAAATTCATAGATCTGTGGAAATAAAACTGAAACAGTAAATGGGACAAAGAAGACATGTAAAAGCACAATGGAGAATACATTTAGGTGAATACAATTAAAACTATGAAATGTAACAAAAGCAGTACTTGGAGAAAAAAGTATAGCTATACACACAATCATTGAAAAAAAATATCCCAAATCAATAACCCACACTTTCATCCTAGAAACTAGATAAAGAAGATCAAAATAAACCCAAAGAAAGCAGAAGGGAGAAAACAGTAAACATCAGGTTGGTAATAAATGAAACAGAGTATAAAAAACAATAAGAAACATAAACAAAATCAAAAGTTGATTCTCTGAAAAGATCAACAAAATTGATAAAATTTCAGCTATATTGAACAAGAAAAAGACAGTAACTCAAAAATTGCTGAAGTCAATAGTAAAAGAGAGGCATCACTAATGACCTTCCAGAAATATAAAGAATTAGAAGTGAACACTATGGATAACTATATGCCAACAAATAAGACAACCAAGCTAAAATAGATAAATTCATACCAAAAAAAATGATTTTTGAAAAATATAGGAATAGACTTATAGCAAGACATTGAATTAGTAAAAAGAATAAAAATGTCCACCTAAAGAAATGTCTAAGACCAGATGACTTTGTTGGTGAATTCTACTATTTTAAAAATTAACACCAATCATTGACAAATCCTTCCTAGAAACAGAAAGAGAAAGAGGCACTTCCAATTCACTCTATGAACCTCAGTTATATAAGTGAGGCCAAGATGGTCCCTGCATATTGGTGCTAGGTTATCTCCTTCTTCACAGCAGGCTGAGATCTGCTAGGTCAAAGCCTACCAGAACCAAGTTCAAATTGTTACACAAGCAATTGTTTGAAATGGAGCCCAAGTAAGCAGATTGTTTTGCTCAGTAGTATCAGCGTGTTGGGAATACCCCATGAAGCTGCACTCAGCATCAGATAGACAAAGATTAGAATAAATTCTGTAGTTGTGATAAACCCCTGTCACTGCTACCTTCAGAACTCCCTGACCAGAAGTCTCCCAGCCATCCTATTGAGTAGCATCACCTATACACTTGAACTCGATCTCTGATCCTTCCTTTCCTCAGGCATTCCCTGGACTTTCTCCTCTTCAGATCAGTAGTCTCCACTGAGCCTCTGGATGGTCTCATGCTATGAAGGACTTCCCCGGCATACAAAGGTATCAAAGCATCCACTCAGCAACTTTCAGGTGTGCTGTTACCTGTGGTCATATCTTTTTTTCTTAATTACCTACATATCTCAAACTCACCTATATTACTGAGGCCAAAATAAGAGAGAGTCATCACATGAGAAGAAAACTACAATATCCTTTAAAATTCCTTAACGAAATGCCAGCAAACTGAATCCAGAGATATAAAAAGGGTTCTACACTATGAAACTAGAATACCAGGAATGCAAGGTTGATTCAACGTATGAAAATCAGTGTTTGTAATTTGTATGTAATCAATGTATGTATATAGAAAATAAATGATAAAAAATTGCCTGATTATCTCTACAGATAAAGGAGAGGTATGGCAAATACCAAAACCCTTCCATGATTAAAAAAAAAAAAACTAGAAATAGAAATTTTTCAACTTGATAATGAACATCTATGAAAAACCCACAACTAACATCATACTTAATGGTATACAACTGAAAGCATTTGTTTTCTAAAATCAGGAATAAAACAAGTATGTCTATTTTTGCCACTTCTCATCAATGTTGTACTGCTAAGTTTCTAGCCAAAGACACTAGAAAAAAAGCATTTAATAAAAAGCATCAAATTGATAAAACTCTCTATTTGCATATAACATGACTTGGTATATAGACAATCACAAAGAACACTCACAGACACAATTTCTTAGAGCTAGGAAATATGTTCTGCTAGGTTTCATGATATTGTTGATAAAATCAAATCAAACATTTCTATACATTTACAATAAATAATCCAAAATTAAAATTAAGAAAAGTATTTCCATTTGAAACTGTATAAAAAGAATAGTGTATTAAAAATAAGCTTAACAAATTACAAGACTTGTACACTAAAACCTAAAAATATTATCAAAAAAATATAGAAAATCCAAATTGTTGAATGCCATCTTATATTTATGAATTAAAAGACTTGATATTGTTGATAGAAATATTTATTAAAGTGATCTATAGACTTAACCTAATACTTATCAGATCCTAATTGTCTTTTTTCTTTTGATAAAGTAGAAAAGTGATGCTAAAAGTTACATGGAAATAGAAGGAATCCAGAATAGCCAAAGTGATCTTGAAAATGTAGGACAAAATTGGAGGACTGACATTCTGATTTCAAAACTTAGCCACATGCTATAGTAACCAGGATTATATGGTACTGGCATAAAGATAAACAAAGAGATCAATGGAATACAATTGATAGTCCAGAAATAAAACCATATATTTATGGTAAATTGATTTTCAGCAAAGATGCCAAGAAAATTCAATAAGGAAATAGTCTTTTCAATGAATGTTATGGTATAATTGAATAGTTACATTCAAAAGAATTAAATTGGACTCTTTACTCAAATTACATACAAAACTCACTTCAAAATGAATCAAATACCTAAATGTAAGATTTAAAACTATAAAACTTTTAGAAAAATATTTGCTGCAAAACTTTATGACAATTATATTAAGCAATGATTTCTTAGATATGATAAAATGTATGTATATATAAATGGATATATAAAATAAATG
Source organism: Ictidomys tridecemlineatus (assembly GCF_052094955.1). Lineage (NCBI taxonomy): Eukaryota > Metazoa > Chordata > Mammalia > Rodentia > Sciuridae > Ictidomys > Ictidomys tridecemlineatus. Next base: position 50,241,269 of record NC_135490.1, read on the forward strand.
ATAAAAGTTGCCTGATTATGAAAAATGCAAAAACAAATAATAAACATGAAAATATAAATAAATCATAATTTAAAATCTTTGTATTTTGAAAGGTAGAGACTATTAATGAATTGAAAACAAAACCCATGGAATGGGAAAAATGAAAACTAGTCAGAATTTAATATCCATACTTCATCAAGAACTCTTACAATCCAACAATAAAAATATAAATAACTCTATTTAATCCTCATAAACTGATATGAATAGGTATTTCACCAAGAAGCCATGCAAATGTTCAATAAACACATAAAAAGATGCTTACTATCATTAGCCATCAGAAAAAAGCAAATCAAAACCTCAATGAGATATCACTTTAAACATTAAGATATTTGTAATCAAGAAGATAATAAGATAATAAGGAAACATAGAAACTGGGATACTCACCCACTACTTGTGGGATTTTAAAATGATGCACCACTTTTGAAAACAGATCTACAGTGCTTTTACAAGTTATACATATAGCTACCATATCACTTACATACATATACAGTAACTATACCATACCATCATTTCTACTCTTAGAAATACATAACCCAAAAGAACTGATGACATGTTCATGCAAAAATTTTTACACAAATATTGAAAAACAGCATTATTAATAATAGTCAAAATGAGGCAACAACTCAAATACCCACCAACTGAAGAATAAGCAAAAGTGATATCTATTCAATGAAATATCATTCAGTAATAAAAATGAATGATGTACCAATATATACTTCAACATGGTTGAAACTTAAACATATCACACTACATGAAATAACAGGACTCAAGGAATATATTACAGAGTTTTATTTATTCATTTATTTATCTATTTTAGAAATTTTTGGGAGGAATACTTGGGTTTAAATTCAGGGAAACTTGACTACTAAGCCACATTCCTAGCCCTATTTTATATTTTATTTAGAGACAGGGTCTCATTGAGTTGCATAGTGCCTCACTTTTGCTAAATCTGGCTTTGAACTCATAATCCTCCTGCTCAGCTTCCCCAGCTGCTGGGATGTACCACTGCACCTGGCCATAGTTTTATTTATATGAAATCTCCAGAACAGACAAATCCATAGAGACAGAATTTACACAAAAAATTACAAATCATGTATCTGATAAAAGAGTCTAGTGTGTTCCAGGGGCTCTGGTGGAGGGGGAAACAGGGAATGACTGCTAATGGTACAGGGCTTTGTTGTGATGATAAAGCATTCTAAAAATGATTGGGTTCATGATTGTACAACTTTGGGAATATATTAAATTCACTGAACTGAATCCTTTGAAATGATAAATTTTATGGTGTGTGAATTATATTTCCTTTTTTTAAAAAAAGAAGCATAAAAATCATATAAATTTTAAAGTAATCAAAAAGAAACCTGATACCTGTACACATGTTTATCATTTCTGATAATTTTCATATCTTCTCGAAGATCTGATTATCCATCTAGTATTTCTGGATAGCCTGAAAAACTTCTTTCAGCACTTTCTAGTAGTACAAATCTGCTGGCAGCAAATTCATTTGTTTTTGTTTATATGAAATATCTTGATTACACCTTTATTCATGAAGAATATTTTCACTGGTTGACAAGTTTGCTTGGTTTCTTTGTTTTTGTTTTTCTTACCGTCTTCCTTCCTTTTGGCACTTTGAAAAGTTCCATTGACTTCTGAATTTATTTAGTTTTTACTTCATGAGAAATTGGCTATAAATCATATTGTTGCTATACTCACTATAATGTGTTATTTTTCTCTGGCTGCTTTCAACATATCCTCTCTTTCTCTGGTTTTCAGCATTTGGACTATAATCGTGAGGGAAAAAGTCATAAAAATTGGGAAATGCTCAATTTTATTTCACAGGTGTTCACTTCTCTCCAGTTTTGGCCTGTTTTTGGTTGTTCTGCCTTGTCTTCAAGTAGATGATTTTGTATATTTTTTGTATATATTTTGTTTTATATATATATATATATATATATATATAGAGAGAGAGAGAGAGAGAGAGAGAGAGAGAGAGAGGATATTCCACTATTAGTAGAAATCAATCCTCATGATTGGATTTAAGCAAGGATAAATTCCATTCACATGGTAATCACTGTGTTATTCCTAATTGTCACTCATTGGAGAAAATGAGTGACAATTAGGAATAACATATAAGACCAGGAAACACAAATGGGTACACATATGCATGTACATGCATTGCAGAAACAATGACCACTGACTCCACTAAAGAATTTTTATGTCTGAGGGCTGAAAATAGGAAACTTATAGATATACACTTAAAATTAAGGGGGGGGGTCTGTTATGGAACAAAAGGGAGATGAGGCCAGGAGTAAAGGATTGAGTGTATACTAATCCTTGGGAAACAAGGACCAATCTTGGGCATGAGGAGAGTAAATTGACTTTAGAGTTCCTTGTGTTTGTTGGATTGGGCAGCAAGTTGACATAGTTTATCCAGACTCAAGCCAAATAGTAATAAAAGATTTTGCTATGATCACATACATATATGCATACATACATTGCCCCTGGACTACAGAAACCCATGAATGGTCAAAAATAAGAGTGAGGGGACAAAATAAAATTCTTTCTTATGAACCTAAGGTACAGTTAGTTCATTAAAACTGGGCTTGGGCAATCTAAATCATATTCTGGATGAACAACTATCCACAACCCAAGCACATGGACTCACAGTAAATAACTTTGCTGTGTTCCAGAGTAAACTAGATAGAAAATGATGCTATGCTAGAAGGTATTATCCCAACATCTTCATTTTACAGAGAGGAAACTGAAACCTGGATAGAAGAGGTAGCTTATTAAGATCTCACAGCTACTCAGCGACAGAGACAGGACTGAAACTTAAGACTTTGTGAGTCTGAGTTCACTACATGGAGCCTAAATGCTTCAGCAGGATTTTTTTGAAAACATAGCTACCGTAAGAAGGGTTTATGCTGAGAGATAGATGCCTTTCTTTCACATATAACTGCAAAAGAAATTAAGAATTTTATTTATAAAACAGCAATACATGATAACTCATTTCAACTCATTTAACAGTTTGTGAAAAGCTATGCTACCACTTGACTGGTCCATTAGCTATTTCAGTATGTGTTTATCATTATCTGCCATACTTTATAAAAATAGACTCCAAATTCAAGTTATTGCATATTTTTGATCATGATTCAGGTCTAACAACCATTTAGATAATGTAGGGATCATACTCACCTTCCAAATTAAAAAAACACAATCTGTTTTGGTAAATAATATCTCTATTGGCAGCACACCAGCAGCCTCCATATCTCTAAAGAAATCCTTAGTTGGATTGCTGTGTATTTTTAAATTAAAGTGGATTTTCCCAAATCTTAGGAGAAATGTTCCCATGACTTACAATAAAGACATAAAAATCATTTGGATATTTGGAAACATCCTTTAAATAAGGCCCAAATGCCTTTTTTTTTAATCTACTAGCTTAGAAGTTTCCTGAAGGCAAAGACCATGACATTCATTATTGCATCCCCTACACTGAGCATGGTGTCAAAAACTGAAGAGAGGGGTTGTTGGATGTAGGAAGGATAGCAAAATGAATCAGACATTATTGCACTATGTACATATATAACTATATGTCCAGTGGAATTATACATCATGTACAACCAGAAGAATAAGAAATTATACTCCATGTATATATGATATATCAAAGTGCATTCTACTATCATGTAAGACCAATTAGAGTAATAAACAAACAAACAAACAAACATTGTAATTATTAGCAAACTAAGCAATAGAGACCTATTTTTTGAATGGCCAGTGGATTAATACATGAAGATGTCTGTTTCAAGTGACTCCATTATGGAAAAGCATGTGTAGGATTAGGTATTCCATAGAAATCACAATGCTATAGACATCTTGAAGGAAGAGAGAATAACCTTCTTTATATACCAGGATGATGTCATCATTTTTTTCCCAGAGTTTATCACAATACCTGCTACATGGTAGGTAATCTTTGAATATAGGTCAAGATAATACAGTAAACAATTATATTAATAGATATGTTCTAATTTAAATAAATCTGACACTTGGTTTTTGTGCTCTAAATCTCAGCTCACAATCAACATTTTAGAATCACATCTACCAAAGAAAATTAGTTCCTTCTCTAGTAGCTTTTACATAAAGATACTTAAGATTAATTTCTTGCATGATATTAGTTATAATCTCATTTATTTTTTTAAAAAAAGAATTATTTTTATTTTTATTTATATATGACAGCAGAATGCATTACAATTCTTATTACACATATAGAGCACAATATTTCATATCTCTGCTTATAAACAAAGTATATACACACCAATTCATGTCTTTGTACATACACTGCTAACCTCCTGCCCCCACCCTTCCTCTCTCACCCCTCTGCCCTATCAAGAGTACTATAATTTTAGAAACAAACAAAATACTTTCCCATTTGTTAAAACACCAGTTTTTCCTGATTTTTGCATCTTTTTGAAAGTGTCCTTATTTTGTCAAAAGAATGCTTGCCACCAATAAAGCCCACAACTACTTAGGAGCCAGAATAATGGATACACCTTTCTAGAACCTTAGAAAACACTGTGCTGAGCTCCTGCAAAATACTATTTTAGTTCTTGAGCTTAAACCAAGCAATAGAGACCTTCAGTCAACACCAAAGAAGGTCCTTGGAACAACAATAAATTGTTTAACAGCTTCACACAGCATGGTCCTTTTGTCAGTGTAGGGAAAATTGGCAACTAAAGAACAGTGGAATGGCTTGGATTTGGGTGGATGTGTTTTGTTGTTGCTTTTGTCCTTTACTTAGTCAACATCTCACAGCAGAAGACAGTGATTCCCTCTATCAAATTAATGACTACTTCCAATGTAGTACTCCCTCTGAAATAGAAAACCAAGTAGTTTCCAATTCCCTATTTAATGGGTTTGGACATGATGCATACATGGAGATAGCTGTACATAAATGATTCCATTTAAAAATCCAAGCTCTTCTTTTTTGGAACCTAGTCAGTGATGATGAAGAGTTCACCAAGCTTTTTTAGACAGCATTCCATTTATTAGCATCATTAATAACAATAATAGGCAAAAAACTGTCCTAGCTGAAGAAAGAATTGTCCTACAGGATGTAAATAGACTACTGTGAATGTTCATCAGCTAGATTTCTTGTTGGATTTGAGATTGAACAGAAATTTATTACTCATATTATTCATTAAATTTATATTTTTCCTATTAGTGTTCCCAAGGCCTTGCCAAGGTGTCATTGAGAATTCTAATGCTCTGGCTCATTTTCAGTTAGCTAAGGGGGAAAACATACTAAATTGTGCACAGAGCAATATATCTTCCCTCCTCCGCTACTCTTCTTCAGTCCCCTCTAGGCCTCAATAGGTTTATGCATTGATTCGATCTGGTTTCCTGGCCTTCGGAATCTCCCCACTCCAATCCATTACTGCCAAGTAATCGTCCTAAAGCACAGATGAGGCCAAACATCTCCCTACTCGAAAAATTGTCAGTGGCTGTCAGACAAAGTTGAGCTTTGCCTGACTTGAAAGGCTGGTTATACTTTGGTTCTAATCTACCTTACCCACCTACTTCATGGATTCTCCCACCTCACCTGTCCTGATTTCTAACTATTCCTTCCCTGCCTTTCCATGCCCTTCGTCATGCTGACCACTGCTCCAAGAAATCTTATCATGGGAAACATGTCCCAATTGGAAGTAATTTTTTTTTCCCTATTCTTGTTCCCAAAAACATTGTGTTTGGAAGGCTCCTAAGTTCCCTTTTTTTTTCAAATTTTGTGTTATATTTTTTTTTCAACAAATACAATCTACTCATCTTTCACCCCAGACTTTAAATCCATTTAGGTTAGAAGATGAGTCACACACAATTTAATAGTTCCTTATAACATCAGGAACTTTTATATAATAGGAACTTAGAATGTTTGAATGAATGAGTGAATGAATGAATGAATGAGAGAAATTATCTCTTTTGTATAATACCATTTTCCTATCTCATTTCCATCCCAAGAATATGACAGGAACAGGAGCCATTTAAGCAGTTTAATTATCTAACCCAAAATGTGGGCTCTGAATATCAGAGTGAGTCTACATGCAACAACTGAGGTGTCAAAACACATTAAAAATAATAATGCAAAAATAACCAGGTGTAATGTAAGCTGAGTATTTTTTTCTGGCACCTCTTTCCCTAGCATTCAATTTAGAATTGTGTTCTATAATTATCAAATCTATTTAAAGGTCTTATTTTCTGCTGATTCTTAACTAGTTAAAATACAGCTTTCATGGATTGAAAATATTAGTATAAGGAAGAAATTAATGCTTTTCTTGTAACTGATTAAAAGTAATAAAAGTGCACCTTTATTGATACAGTATTTTTTGTCAAGCATATAGCACTGAGTAATGAATAATCATCTGCTTGAGACTCATGATTCTGACTGCATCAGAGAAATTAAGTAAGGTGGACTATGGTCTTTAGGTTGGGTAGTGGGGAGAGACTAAAAAGAACTTCTATCAACAGTATATTATTTTGAATACTTTGGTGATGTAGAGTAAGACATGTGCCCTCCCCTGAAGAAACTTTAGACAAAAATAATATTGAGTTAAATAGAGTATGACAGATAGGAAAAGATGCCCAGCACTAGCATTCACACTCCAGAAGAAGGCTCTGAGGGTATCCAGAATGTGGCAGAATGGGTTGAGTAAATCACTGGCCAATTTGTCTACCAAATCTTGTTGAATTTACATTTGTATTTATCAGCTTTCTGTTACTATAACAAGTATATTAAATATATGAGATAATCAATTTATAAGGAGAAAAGGTTTATTTTGGCTCATCAGTCCATGTCTGGGTGGCCCTATTGCTTTGAGCCTAGGGTGGTGCATTATGGTGTGAGCACATGACAGAGCACAACCATTTATATCAAGACCAACAAGCAAAAACGGGATGGAGTCCACAACCACCTTCAAGGACGGGCACTCAAGACCTCCCATTAGACCTCACCTCCTAAAGATTTCCACCACCTTTTAATAGCACCAAGCTGGGAAATAAGGCTTAACAAGTAAAGGCCTTTGGGAAACATTGCAGATCCAAACTACAGCAATATTCAATTTATTTCTCATTTTGTTCTCTTTATTGGTTTCCTCACTGCTGCCACTTTATTTAGTTCAGGCTGGTCTAATTTCTCACTAGAAATGGTCATTAAAACAATAGCCTTCACAATTCTCTGCCTCCAGTCTGCATCTGCCTTCTAACTCTGCATCCCCATGGTTCTCTGCAGACACTTATTTCAAGAAGACAAATATCAGCATGTGATTTTCCTGCCAAAAGTCTTTAGATCACTCACCATTGTCTTTAGTTGTAAGAAGTATTTTACTCCCATCACGACCTTAATCCTTATTTCTCTAGTCTCTCCTCCTGTTATTCCCAAACACAGCTGTAGGCTCCAGCCATACCACAAGGTCCCTCGCAGGGCCATGTTCTTCCCTGTTGCCATGCCTTTGCACAGACCCTGTCTGCTTCCTGCCAATCCATCCTTCCTGCTCAGCCACCTGACTGGGATACCTTCCAATAGTCCTTCAAAGCTTTCCTGATGCCTCTGAATCTCCAATTCTGAAAGTTCCTCTTCTTCATCCCACTGCCACCTTTACATCTCCATTTTCAGCACTATGGCTCTTGACCAGTGAGATAAAAATTCTTAATCAGTAAAAAGAGTGCCCCATTTTGGAAATGAAAACTTGAGTTAGATACTTATCAGGTCCATTACATTTTCTGTAAATAAACTCCCTGAGTATACCCAGTGCATTCTCTTTTAACACTGTTACTGTTCTGCAGGAGCCAAGATGCTGTTCCTAATCCAGTTTTCCTCCTCAACTCCACGATTACCAGGGAATTTCTGTTCTCTACCCAATTGCCCAATTTCCCACTGCCAATATTATTTAAAAAAAAAAAAAAAACCTGCATCAATTCTTCTCATCCTCCAATACCAAAGAAAGTTCAAGTCTTTGCATTAGCCCTGCCAACAATGAATGAACGAATTCTGTACCTGTCTTGCCAGAAATGTTTACTATCATGCAAATCTACTAATGGTTTGGCAAATGTGGCCTTACGCAAAGAAAGAAGGTAACAGTTTTATTCACTGAAAGGACACAAGCAGGGACCGATCTTGACAGAATAAAGAGCAGTTGACCTAGAATAGAAATGAACCGATCTTTTAAAGATAAAATTATGGAGCATTTATGTTCACAAGTAAGCTGATAAGCAAACACCTCTGTGCACATGGAATAAAATCATAAGTTCTTACAATGGCCCGTTAGAACCTACAAAATGCAAACCAATCAATCAATCCCCAACTTCAGTTTTTATGTCTTTCATTAGCTCCACATATTCTGCTTGTCATCAACTCTTCTCAAATACACCTAAACCTTTCCCCACACAGGGTCCTGTGAAGGAGCTGGTACCTCTATTTCCTGTCTGGATTCTTCCCGCCCTTCAAATTGCAGTTCAACTTCTCATTATTTCTGAAAGGCTGTCACTAACTATCCTATTTAAGGAAACCTACCTCTCATCTCATTATTTATCCTATCACTCTTACTTCTTTCCCTTTAGCACTATCACAGGCTAAAAATGTTTATTTCCTCTCATCTTCTCTTCTGGTTCACTATTAGCATCTTCAGCACATTGTGCTTGGCATATGGTAGGAGTTCAGTAAATATGAGTTGAATGAATGGAGAAATAGACATTCAGATGGGAAATACACCTTATCTCTACCAATTCCAGGCCTAATATCCATTTGGCAGGTCCAGATCTTGGGCAAAGGATCTCAGAGAAATTGGGAATATTTTCTGTTGGTTTGGTTCTCATGAGAATGAGCAGAAAAATCTCTGTTGGATTTTAGCTGAAATAACGAACCTCTTGACTCCATGTGTTTATTATAAATGTGAACTCCCCTTGTTGATGAGATGTGTTCACTCCAAAGTCCACAAGGATGTGAGAGCATAGTGCTTGCACACAGGTCAGTTGACCACCTGCCTTCTGACTGATCATAATGATTTTAAGTGTCTCCATACTTTCTAATAGACTTCTCTTTACTTTTTAAAAGAGGCTTAGTTTAATTCTCCCCCTCTACTTCTTGAATACAGCAGAAGTTAGTGACTCAGTTCTAACTAAGAAGGGAGTGGAAGTGATGCTCCGTGACCTTCAAGCATCATTAAAAAAGACAGGTTCCACTGGATGCTCCGGAGAGCTTGCTCTGTGGGACACCTTCCGCCACAGCATGAGCATACTCAAAACTCTTGAGAGAGGCTCATGAGGAGAAAAATGAAGGCTTCCTACCAACAAGCCAGTCAGATGAGTAAAACACCTTTCCTTTCTTCATTTACTCAGCTTTTTAAATTCACATGCCACTCTTTCCCTAGTACGTAGTTATACAAATTTCGATGAAGGCATAAAGCCAAGTATTCCTACCATGATCAATGTACAGTTTCCCTCTTGCTGCTCCATTGTTATCTTGTCCTCTCCCTCCAGCCCAATACTCAGCAATCACTAGCCTGTTTTCCAGAAAAGAATAAGCCATCCTTAAAAGCATATATTACAGGTCAATTCAAGCTTGCAGATGACAGGAGCCCTAACTGATAACACTGCTGCAATCTTATGAGAAACCTCAAGCCAGAATCACTCAGCCAGTTACTTCCAACTCTCTCCATGGAAACTGGGAGACAATAAATATCTATTTTTTGTTGTATTAAGTCACTAAGTTTTGAGGAAATGGTTGTTCTGGTCGCCTTTGAAAATTTTTGTTATTTTTATCTAAGATGCCTTTTTTCATTGGGCTTGGAGTAGATCTGTGGGTAACTGAAAGCAGAGGAGTGTCACAGCATTAAAGATTGAGCTGATGAGTGGGCAAAGGCCAAGCCAAGACTAAGTGGGACAATATATGAGGTAGCCAACTTACTATCTAACCTGAAAGCTTGCAGCAGAAATAATTCAAAAGTGAAAATCTCTCTCTTATGTTCTGCTAATTTTGAGGTAAATCTGCTCCTCTGACTCACACACTACTTTTGTGATTTGAAGTCTTATATAAGCTGCTTGTATTCCCTTGAAATTAATCCCTATTCCTAAATCAGGCAGCAAATGCCTTGCTGAGGGAGCTGTGAATCTCAGTGGCTTCTCCAGGAGTATGATTGCTCTTCACAGAGTAAACTCAGGCCTCTCCATCAAACTCAGGCCCCCACAAAGAGTGAATATGATTGCTTTGCACTTCTATATTCACTCCATCTGATATGGACTCATGCATGTGGGTAAACTGCTCTACTGAAGATACGCATAATGCATTTTGAAAACAATCCATTTCCAGAAAACTGAGGGTTGACTGTGCCCATTCTATATTTGAGTTCAGAACGAGTTTTAAAAACATTTAAAAATAGTAAGTCCCCGTAACTGTTTCTAAACAAGAGTTAATTGTTCAGAGTTGTAGTTAACCAATGATGAGTCACTGTCAATTGGCACACAGCAATCAGAATCTGAATCTACTCCTGACTCAGAAAAAAGTTGTCACTTCGTCTCTGAGCCTCAGAATCTGCTCTATAAAATAAGAATAGAATTCAATGATACTTAATGTTTTTTTCCAGCACTATTCATCTTGTGATTCTTGGAAGCATTATTAAATTTTCAAATGAGTTCTTTTGCTCTGTGTCTTCACATGAGAATTACAACAGAAGAGTCTCCTTTCCCCTGAAACAATGAAATAACTGTGCATTTTCCATTCTGAATCTTTTAAAAGAATAAACTGTAAAAGTCTGTAAAATGAATGTTCTATCTGCAACTAGCCATAATTTTATAACTTTAAACCACTGTTTCTAAATAAGAAACTGCCTCCTATCTATGTTTTATGCTGGCAGGAAGATTTTGAACTACAAAGAAAACCTTCTAAGTATTTTCTGACCATTGAATTGTATAATTTCATAATTCAATAACTCCCTTTGTATTCTACATGACATTACATGTTCAGGAAGAGAGGAAAGATTTGTATTATTAAATTAAAATTAAGAAGTAGACACAGAAACTGTTTTCTGGAACAAATAATAATAAAATTGAGTCAATACCAAGTTATTCATTTTAATAACTCTTTAGGCAATAGCATTTATAATTCTTTGTTAGTTTATAAGAATAATTTCCTTTTTAAAATTTGATCTATCACTTGAAGCAAAAAAAGAAAAAGAATAACATGGTTCTAAAGAATTTCCAAGACTACATAATGTAAACACCCAAAAAATGTGCAAATTATTTGAAATATTAATTTACATACAAATAATACATAGAAAGGTATAAATCAGAGGAATCCAGTTTGTTTCAGTAACAAATACACAAAAATGAAATTTCAAAAACTCTAATTATACCAAAGATAAAAAATATAAAATACTTAAGGATGAATTCATTAAATTATATGAAAAACATTTGCACTGAAAACTATAAAACTTAAAGAATAAAACAACTTAAAGAATAAAAAATATATAAATATAGGATGCCCCTGGACTAAAAAAAAAATCAACATTTTGAAAAATTTTATTTTCCTCCGAATTGACCTATAAATTGAATTAAATTCCATTCAGTATTCCAACCAGCTTTTTTGGTAGAGAGATTTGACAAGTTGATTATAAAATATATACAAAGATGCAAAGGATTTCAAACAATCCCAACAAAATGAACATGCACTACCTCATTTCAAGACTCTGGTAGTACCAAAATAATCAGTGCAGTGTGGCAGTGGTATACAAGACAAAGAGCCATGGAGACAAATAAGTTTTCCAGAAATAGACTCGCACACAATCAATAGATTTTAAATAAGTGATTCAAAGCAATTCAATGAATAAAAGTAAACATTTTCAACAAATTTTCTCTAACAATAGTGCAAATGAACAGAAGCAAAATGAGTTTCAATACCCTACTTCACACCACACACAAAAATTGAGATAGTTAAAACTATGACATTTGTGGAAGAAAGCACACAAAATTATCTTGCATAATGGATGCAGGCAAAGATTATATATATATATATATATATATATATATATATCAATTATTATAAAATACAGAAACAAATTAATTCGACTTACCTGCTTTCCAATTGTTTACTCATCAAAAGATTTAATTATGAAAATGAGTGTCAAATTAGGAGAAAATATTCACAAAGGATACATGTAATTAAGAACATGTTTCCTACTACTCATTAATACAAAGATCAACATTTTTATATTTTTAAAAATATATACAAAAGACATACAAAGGAAGACACGAAAAATGATCAATAAACATGTGAAAAAAGTTTTTGACATTATTAATGACTAATGAAAGGCAAACTAAAACCACCTTTTTAAACTAACTAAAAATAAAATCAAATGCAAAAACAAAGGACAGAAGAAAATGTTAAGTGAGGCTTAAGAATTCTTATATGTTATTTTTGGGAATGCAAACAAACACAGTTACTTTGGATTTGAGTAGTTTCTTATGGTTAAAAATATACAACTCAAGATCCATAAATTCTACTCCTACATATTTACCAAGAGAAGTGAAACATGTATTGACCAAAATAGAAATGAAAGAGTTGAACATAAATATTCATGGAAGCTGTATTCAAACTAGCACCAAAACAATCCAAAAGTCATCAAGAGGTGAATGGATAAATTGTGGGATTCCCGTTAGTAGAATACTACTCATTAATACAAATACTTTGCCCTAAACAATATGCAATAGAAGCTAGAAACATATACAAAAATATATGCTTCGTGATTCCATTTATATGAAATTTAAGAACAAACTAATTGTTTGTAAAAACAAAAAATCAGAAAGTGATCCCCTGGATCAGAGGATTGGAGTTGACTGGAAAAGGTAACATTTAATCTTTCCCATGATATAAAAGTTACATATCTTAATATGGGTGTGAGTCACACTGATATTTGCATTGTCAAAACTCATAAAACTATAGTACTTAACATTTTTATTGTATGTAAAGCATTTATAAAACAGATCCATAAATAATTTATTATAAAATATTCAATTAGGATCATTTTAGAAGTAAAAATGATTGTCGTATTAGAGCTATAGAATTTTAAGTCAGTTTTATTAACTTTTTTTTTCATTTTTGGTTTTCTCTATTTTTTTTTTTTTACTAATTATTGAACACCTACTAGGAGTCTGGCAGTGTTGGAGGTGTTTTGAACACTGATATCAATGAACAAAATAAACATAGAAGTCTTCTTCAAGTTGTTGGAAATCTACTTGGAGAGCAGGGAGGAAGACAGAAAAACAGCATAAATAAGTAAATAATAGTGTTTAAAAACATGAGATGTGCTAGGGGAGCAAGAAAGAAAACGTCTAGCCTGCCACCACTTTGACATACCATGCTCTGGCTGCCTGATGACATTTTTTTGAAGGTTCTGGATATGCCTATCTTTACTGATTAACATTTTTGCCTTTATTAATGACAAATGATTCTAATGCTTTAGAATCATTCTAGAAATAAGTGTGCAGGTATGTGTGTGAGTTTTCAAAAGTGCCGGGTTTCCTTAGTTGCTTCATTCCTCAAGCTTTTGCAATATTTAATATTTGAATAAATATGTATCAGAATGTCACCCTTGGTGGGTAAAAAGGGTCGGATTCAAGGACATTGTGTTCAATGCTAATCACATTCCATGTGCTACTGAGTCATAGTCACATTGAGTTATCAAGTCAAAGAGCAGCCTTTTTGTCTTCTGTATGAAAGAAAAGCTGCTCAAATGTTACAGAATTCAGAAGCCCAAGTCATTAAGATGTGGTGGTACATAAAAGATGCAGCATAGATAATTCAAAATAGACAGGTCTTCCTATATGCTCTAGGAATAATTCTTCTTCAAGTCATAATATCTGGCACAAAACATAAATAAAGCCCTATTTTTCTCCTTCAGTGCCCTGCCGTGGAGGAGTCACTGAGCCAACTTGTTATCTGCCAGTAACAGCTGAGTTGGGGGTAGACCTTCAGCTATAGAGAGACTTGTCTTATATTTTTTAACAAGACACAGACTGAAAACATAAGAAATCCCCAACAAAAAGCTAAAATGCCACAACTCAAAACCTCTACAATGAGATTATTGACAGTGAAATCTCAAACCCCATGTCATTTTTCTATAGCTAGAATGCAAACACAAAAATTACTTTTTAAAAGTTCACTCTTAGTTATTATTTTAATCATTTATCTTGGGGAAAAAATGTCTTTAACTAAATTCTATAGGTGCACTCACAGACCCCTATTCTCAAATCTATATAGTAATAAAGGATTCTTTAAGGATAATGTATTTATTAACTGCCTATGGCTTATGCTTCCTTCCCAATTGCCCATACATTTATGATTCTGCTCAGGTGGCATGCCTTCTTGCTTGTTAAAACTACACCTACTCTTTCAGTTCCAGTTGAAGTCCTTTTCTTTGGTAGTCTTTCTCAAGCAATATATTTGTAATTGACCTGTCCTTCCACTCTGTTCAGGTAGCAAGATCTTGTATCCCACTTATTTAGTTAAGGATCAGACATTTCAATTCCTATAATAATTATTCTTCTTAAGAGTTCCTGATCCAGATGAAATAAGAACAACAGATTTCACAGGCAGAATCCAATTTAAATGCAGGTTATATTCTCAAAATCAATTTGTAAATTTTGTCATAACAGCTGTTATGAATGATGGTGCTCTGACAAGAAAATAAAGCAATATCTGATATTTTATAGAGCAAATCTGAGGTATGGGATCAACAGGATTCCTTTGTAGAATTATTTTTTCCGGGAAAACACATTTTAAAATGTAGTATGCAGTTTTGTTCTGCTTCTGCACTGCCATCACCAAGCTGATCAAAAATGTTCAGGTGATCAAAGAAAGCTTTAATGGTAGCTGATGTGGAAATAGTCCATAAAGTCCCATGAATTGGTTGTGGCTTCCTAGGGCATCCACAGGAAGTTTCCAAGTCTGCTCAGAACCTTCCGAAACTCCTCACATAAACTGCTAGTGAGTTGTGGTCTCCAGTAGCCCCCAAACACCTGTTAGAGGTTGTGGTAAAGCAAGGAGGTATAGAGTGCCACACAGCACCATTGTTTGGTCTGAATTCATAAAAGCATACAAGTTTAAAATAAGAGAATGCTTTTTGGCCTTTTTAGCATCTTCTCTCACACTGCTCATTGGCAAAAGCATTCACTAGAGAACAGAGTTAACCCATTAAATCCTAAGTTTTCAATTCTGTGCATATTTTAATGAAATGGACAAAGGTATACTAAAATAGGTGGGAAATCATAATCTAGATCTTATATATTATTATATTAATATTATAACTATTACATTATGATTATAATATCACTGTATATTATAATTATATTCATAGTATTATAAATTATGATATAGCACCTATTTATATTATATAGTATGTACTATATTTAAGCTTTTACAGATGTTCCTCATCTGGGACAACAGGATAAAATGGGTTAGGAATAAAGCAGAAGGAAAAAAAATCTGACTCATGGATGGGTGCCTTTGATCTGAAGGTCAATCAAAATATGGAAAGAAACACTGAAACAAAGGAGATTACAAAGTTTGGGCTAAAGCTAGTTTGCTGCTCATTTTCATTTTCTTCTGTCTCTTTTGGGTGACCTTCATGTTCTCCTTACATTGTTCTTAAAGCAGTAAGAACAATGATCTCAATTTGTGAAAACACAATCCTTTCTTGGAAAGCCCAGGTTTCTGGCAGAAGCTAGAAAAGTTGCTCTTACCTCTTAGTAAACAGGGTGGTCCCAAGTTGTTCTAGTAAAGCAACCCTTGCAGCATTCTTTTTGTGTTTCTTGCCATCATAATTCTGCTGGGCCATCAGAGGGTTATTAAACCAGGCCGCACAGAGCCCACAGTATCTTTCTGAATCTCTTCTTTGATAGGGAGATGCAACCACTGGAGTAGCTTCCACCCGTGGGGGTTGAGTGAGCTCAGGGGTGTGGCTGGAAAGACAACAACCAGAGAAGCATGGGCCAGGTTAGTCCATCTCTGAGTGCACCTTTACTCACTGCCCAAAGATTAGAGAGTCTCATATTCACTCTAGAATTTTAAAATCCAAGAGAGTTTACTGAGAGCAGGAAAATTTTCCTCGTCAACCTTCACTTTTGAGTTGGTACACAAATGAAAATTCTTGATTGGTTGAATTTGTATATTTTTATGCTGAAATGTGATAGCTCAAGAGGTCATCTCTTAGGGGAAAATAGGTTGTAAAAGTAAACTCTTGAAGGTAAAGAAGCGATCTTTAAGTCAAAATGTAGCCAATACTTAAACATTGCACAATCATGACTTGAACGATTTTGAATGGATGAATTGGACATTTGTAAGCTAAAAATAATGGATTTTCCTAAGTGATACAGACAGATCTTTCAGTGAATTGAATTGTACCAATTGAGATAATCATGTTAATTTTGTCAGTTATTTCTGTTTATTAGGATAAGTTCTCAACCTATACCTGCTAAAGTTGATGTTGAAAGTATAGCGGTCATTTTTTTTTATTTTTCTAAAAGAAAAAAAAAAAAACAATATACAGCAGATGTTGCTTGACCAAACTGAAGGGCATATATCACATATCATTATTTTCAGATCAAACAATCCCAGCTATTAATACATTTCCATTGTGAACTTACAGTTATTTCTAGACTAGAAAAAAAATTGAAGGAGTTTACTAATGGAAAGTAAAAATAACTTTAGCATGCATTACAACATATAAGTTGCTACCATCCCTACAATGACTATGCCTCAGGTTATTGTCCTAGTTCTCAGATGATTGACTTCAGATATGCCAAGTGACTTTCTAAAGTTGAGATATCTAGTTATAATAAAGGCAAGACTCAAATCCAAATGCTTAATTTCCAAAGCCAATGTTCCTTTCAATGCCCCCAAGGACTCTCTAAATTAAATAAGTAAAGAGATATTTTTCCCCTAAAACTATCTGTCATCTTTGTCTTTTTGTAAACACAGGATTCCAATTCATCCTGGAAAAATATTCTGATCCAAATATTTTCAAAACAAAAACAATATTTAAATTCTCCCATGGCTCATTACTCACATGCAATTTAGGAGCACATTATTCTGTATGTCACGTATTTTACCATAAGAGGGTAATGGTCAAATCAAACAAGTGGACAAACAGGGTACGTTGTGCCATATTGGAAAATCACTATCTTTGACTATGAAATTCATATAACCAAGGTTATTCAGTTGAAAAAAAGCCATAGACATTTAAATGCTTGTTATTAACCTAAAGTATGCTTCTAATTATTAATTCATCTAAAAATATTTATTAAATGTCTACTCTGTGCCAAGAAGTGCAGCCATGAATGGAAGAGATAATACCAGGGTCCCTGCACCCCTCAGGACAGCTCTCCATACATATTCTAGCTTTGTTAAGACAGACGTATAGCTATAGCAACTTCAAACATGGAAGGGTCACAAATGAAAGATAGGTTATTGCTAACCTTAATGTCATTACTTGTCAAGCTAATGATGTCTGGGGATTATATAAATGATTGTGCACAATATCCATTTTTGCTATGAATGATTGATGTATTTAATAAAAGCTTACAGGTGAAACAGGAACTTTAAGGGACAATGTATCAACCAGGATAGATTAGGCTTTTCTGTAATAATAACATACAACCCCACAGTACCACCATAAAGGCTTATTTCTTGTTCTTACAAAGTCTAATGTAGGTTGAACAGTCCTCTTCCATCTTGTAGTCTGTTCTTAAAGTAATACACATTGCATCTACTCAAAATCAGGTAAATGTATGGGGTAGGAAGCAAATGGGTTTCAGATAAGTAATGTCTTGCCACAAACACAAGTGGATTTTCTTATTACTCCTATAAGGATACTCAATCATCCCAGTTATGCATAACCTTAAATTTTCACTGTAATTAATGGTAGAACATAGGGAATACATAATAGAGATTTTTTTCTATGCTTCAGATTTCCTCAATCATACTCTCTTCAAAAAATATTTTCTTCGAGATTTTGAGTGAATATTGTTTTATTCTTATTCTAATTATCTTGCTTATGAGTTTATTATAAAAATTAGGGGGTCACTAGTCATCAAATGTAATATCAAGGGCCTATGATTTTGTCAGCTGCCATCAATTAAATGGAATTGACTTGTGTACTGGATTAAATACTGCCTGCCCCTCCCCCAGCCCCAATTTCATGTCTTCTCAGAATCTAAGAATGTGAGCTTATTTGGAATTGAGTCTCTACAGATGTCATTAGTTGAACTAGGATGGATCCTATTGGATTGGAGTGAGACCCAAATGAAGTTCCTGGTATCTTTCTAAAAGGAGAGGACACAGACTCGGTGAAGAAGACTATGTGATAATCCCTGACAGCAGAGTGACACAGCTAAAACCCCTAGGGATGCCAAGAAGCCACCAGAAGGCAGGAGGAGTCAAGGAAGGATCGCTCCCCAAGACTACAGATGGAGCACAGCCCTGTGCATACCTTGATTTCAGACTTCCAGCCTTCAAACCTATGACAGAGTGAATTTATGTTATTTTAAGCATCTTGTTTATCAGTTTATTTGAAATTCATGGGTAATCTTTTGCAGCAGCCCCAGGACACTACACAAATTGTACCTTAGATTTTAAATAAGATTTAAATGTCAGGAGGTATAAGCACAATAGAGGTTTTGGCAAAATCTGGTTATGATTTTATCTTTTTAGTTGTCAGGAATATCTGAATTTTAGACATAGTGGATTTGCTATCACTGAGATTTTATAGCATCTCAGCAGAACTTCCTTCCTCCTTACAAGGGGAAGCCACTGGCATCCCCTCATTCTCTGTTCTTTCCCCAGGGGACATTACTCTAACTTTCACACCTTATTCACTACTTGATAGTCCAAGCTTCTTGATCATGCATGGCCTGGAGGCTGTTTCTACTTTGATACACAGACTTTCATTGCCACCACTCTCTCCTCAACCATCTCACTCCACACCATTTCATTATTTAGATCTGGCATCAGCAAACGCTTTATGTAAAGGATTTATAGCAAATGTTTCATATCTTGTGGTCTTTATTCCACCTGTCATAGTCATTCAACTTTGCCACACACACAAAAGCCGCCATAGTATTGTGTTCAGAAATGAGCGTGGAAATCTTTCAATAAGACTTTATACATACTGAAATTTGAATTTCACTTCCAATGCCCATGTCACCAAATATTCTTATTTTTATTTGATTGCTTAAGAACCTTTATTGTCTTGCAAACTGTAAAAAACAGGCAGCAGACCAAGTGTGGTCCTCAGGCCAAAGTTTATTAACCCTTCATCTAGATCAATTGTTCTCAACTGGTGCCAATTTTTCCAACAAGAAATATTTATCAATGTCTAGAGATATATTTATTGTCATAATTGGAGGTGTGCTTCTGACGTCTACTGGGTAGAGGCTAGGGATACTGCTAAACACCCTATAATGCACATAGCAGGCTTCCCTTCTACCTAACAAAGTGTCCAGTCTATGTTACTAGGGTTGGAAACCCTGGTCTAGATAAAGGATTACTATACCTATTATATCTAGACATAAAATTACTTAGAAAAGGAGATGTCCCAACAAATCTCCCATTTGTAAAGGTCTTATTTAAATTGGCCCCTTCATAAATTCTAATCCAAACTCTCCAACTGCAATTATGTTGCCCATCTTCACTATCCTATTGTATTTATAGATCTTCCTGGTTCAGTATTTATAATCATTGGATGCATAAGTCCCCTTCTATTACATGGGGAGCGGAGGGACATCTTATTCAACTTTATATTCCCAAGACACTGGTGGCAAGGATCATCTTATTCACCTTTTCCATTCCTTATAGGAAACAGGGTGTTTGCTGGGAGAAAGTAGACTAAAAACATTTTGAAATGAAATCTCTGAAGTATGAACTCTCTGAAGGCAGGCACCAGATTAAAAAAAATTTCAACTTTCATAGAGCAGCTGAATCTATCCTTTAGAGTTGAAATTTTCTATTCTAGCATGCTGGGTGGGTCAGTTGCCAATAGAAGGTGCCAGGCTGAATGCAGCCTGTACTATCTTTGACCAGAAAATCTTGTGGGACCGGAGCTGGTTGATGCTGCAATCAGCGAGGAGCTCCATCCAGAGCCAGATATGACTCCTTCTTGCAGCCACTCCTAGAAGCATCAATCTTGAAGCCATGAGCATTTATGGAACTTGGTGCAAGAGCTGCTCAACATCACATGAGACTAGGGCAACTGAGGCCACTTTAAAAAACATAGGTTTGGAAGAATAGCCCAGCTCTGTGTTTGCCCTGTCCCACTCCCATCTTCCACACTTGATACCCTCTGTATTCCCAACTCAGCTTGCCTCCCCAGACTCCAGATTTACTCTCACCCTTATCTTACTTTGTTCTTCCAATGTCATGACTCATCTTTTTCACCAACCCCACAGACTCTGCACTGACTATGGCTCCTCCTCCTTGAATCTCTGGCATCAGCTAGTCCACACCCTGGACATCCAAGCCAGGCCAACATATTTAATGGCTCCTTCCTTGGCCCTTGAACAAAGCCCCAGGCACAATGCATAGCCTCATGTCCTGCCTCTTGGAGGCTTGGCCCATTTCTCCTACCCTCCAACTTACCCTCTACTCACATCTGGTTTCCTGCCCATTTCTATTTGTGTAGCACTCATTTCCCAGCTCTGCCATGTAGCACTAGATTCCTGTCTTCCCCTGTGGTATAGTCAAGGTAGGATGTGAGCAAACCCAAACATTTTAACAGGAAATCAGATGCTTTGATAGAAAAAGGGAGGGAGGCCACTCCCTCATGTCAACTATATATGGGAGCCTCTGAGACACATACAAAGCATTAAAAGGAAATGACATATAAGGAAACAGAAATTGGAAAGGATAATGGACCTATCAAGGAGTACACAACTAATATGGGTAGAGCTGGGCCTGAGTTCACATTTCCTGACTCTCAAGCCAGTATTCTCATCTGCTATATTGTGTCAGTGAGTCTGGCTTATAGATAATATCTGGCTGAGAATCCCAGGCTTGAAGGACTTTAAATGTCATCTATGCTAGACACTGACTGATGCTAGAATCCTAGCTGAAAATGCCCTGCTGAGTGGCCAGCCAGCCTCTGCAGCAACACCTCCCAATATAAGCATAACAACATTAGTAAACTCTACTCTATTTTAAGCTCTTATCTAATTCCCTGAATTTATTTTACCAACCCATCTTCATATTACCAACTCACTAGTTACATCTGTTGCATCTAAGCACACAGGTATGTGTACAAACATATTCACACACACACACACACACACACACACACACACAGATTATCTCTCTTCTTATGACAACTCTCCAAACCCTTGCCCCAAATGATCTCTTCCATGCTAAACAAGCTGTTTCCTTTATTCTTCCTCTAATAAGAGAATTTTCATATGGTTCTTTTGAAGTGTGGATCTTCAACATCCCTCAAAGACCCATGTGTTACACTGTTGATTCTCAGCCCATGCCACTAGGAAGGTGGTGGGACTTTTTAAAGTGAGGTTTAGGGAGAAGTCTTTGGACCACTGGATGTGAGCCCTTGAGGGCAGAGTGGGACTCCAGTTCCTTTCTCTTCCTCTCTTTTGTTCTGTTCCCCACTTCCCACCATTAAAGGACTAAACACACTGTGTCTGCCTGGTCACGGATTGGAATTTCCAAAACTGTGAGCCATAATAAACCTTTTCTCTTTACAAGTTGATTATCTTACTTATTTGTTATAGTGTCAAAAAAACTAATACATACTTCTTTTGGCCTCTATCCTCTGAGTCTCCCCTAGATCCTTCTCACAGAGTGGCTTCCCTAATTTCTACTGCACATAATAAGACTACAGCATCCTCAGTCTCAGTGCCTGTCTGGGGGAGGATCTCCACCATGAGGTCAGTTGCCCCTGGGAGCTCATGTTACATCTAGTGCTTTCATCTTCACTACAGGATCCAGGAAAATATGAAATAGGTTGGAGATTCTGAAACACTAGCCAAGAAGAACTGAAACAGGTTTATGTATCAGTGACCCTGCCAAACATTTCAGAAATATTAGTAAATATGCACCCATCTGGAGAGGCAACTCAAATTCCAATTGATCCTGCAGGACATTCAGTTGACACGTGGTCAATGTGCTAGACCAGCTTGAGGTGGAGTAAAGGTAGTGATTCACAGGTCCTAGTGGCTCACTTCATCAGATGGAATAGTTAGAAGAAACACTGAGTTGTGCTTCAATGATTCGTATCCAGAAATCACTATAGTTCAAGAGCCTGCCATCCATGGAAAAGCAGCTTAAGCAGCATCCTGAGCAAGGGACTGACTTCTTACTGGAATCTTGATTGAGCTGGGTTTTATGTTATTTTTCACCCTATGTCTCTATTACAGAGGCAATTTCAAACCAACCTACTTGATTAGGCAGAGCATTTCCTAGACGTGCACAGGGAAGCCAAAGACTGAAGTATGACATCCTTCAGTGGCTGTTGCCAGGTTTGACTGCACCAAAAAAGGAAATAAGGCAATATTTTCTCCATCCAAGGAGTTAAATGAGCTACACTTGGCAGCTCAAGGAGCCCATATCTTTGGTATTCTTTTCTGGTGCCTCTTAGTCCTTGCTCTATACTTGTAATAACTGAATTTATGCTTGATATCACATTTCAATCTTGCCACATCTGGGACCCAGGTTTCTGATTTGTTCCCTATACCTGGTTTTCAGCACAATGCCTTTCTCTTAAGTGATGATATTCTGCTATATTCTTTATAGCCTTCACTTTTTCCTTTTCTCAGGACGCTAGGACAGCATCCAAGTTCCTGCTACCACCTCCCAGACTTCCTTCATGCCAGTAAGCATGTTCTCTGTACTCATACACTCCATTCTTAGGTTCTACACTCCTATTAGTCCTCATGGATTTAACCTGTGCCATACCTCCCAATGTCTGCCTCTGTTTATCCTTGTTTCTAATGGATGACCTCCCTCTAGCAGAATGAATGGCTTTCTTGACTCCCTGTTAGCAGGTGAGTTGACACCAACCCAAGCCTAGGGATCAGTATTGCTTCCAAGGATCTCCAATTCTATCTGAGGTTGCTATTTTCCATGATTCTTTCTGCTCAAAGCAGCTTCAGAGGGGAATAAATGAGAGAACATGCTGAAAAAGGGGGATGTGAGCTAGATGAGAAAGAGAGATTCCAGAACATGACAAATAGTCTTTTTCCCCCCAACCCAAGTTATAAGATGTTGATACTACATACCCACTCCCTGCCCCATTCCCCTCTTGCCTAATCAGACCCTGATTTTTGCAACAGTGAGGACTAGGTCAGCACCATGGACAGCTAGGACTAAACAATTAAGTTAAGGCTGTGCTTGAAATGTTCCTGCTTTTTTCGTCAGCACCCACTATGGCAACTAATAAATTATCCCTGATTTATATGTACCAGCTCTAAGGGTATTTGAATTCAGGGGAAACAACATGGTGCTTGGTTGTCTTGAGGATGTATGTAAATTCACAATGAGCTATTTTTGCTTGAGATGTTTTTAACAGAAATAATAACTCTCCCTTTTGCTAATCAATGTGATAAACAAAGATACAGCCTCTCTTCTTCCATGGCTACCTTCAGAATTAAATTTAACAGCAGCACTCTGCTTAGGCAGAGAGAACAAATGAGATAGTTACTTTTTCATGGAAAACAGGTAAAAATTTTTCAGTAAGTGTTTCTTTGAGATGTCTATTTTAAGAAATTTTATGAGAAGTAGGTTACAAGGTGAATATCCAACCTTTCAGAGAGCAAGAATCAGGAGTTTCAACTGAGTGGCTGCTCATCAAATGCCAAACCACACAGCGTATTCCAAAACAAGCTGAGCTTGTCTCCAGATTTCACGTATTTTACAACCCTATCCTATTCCTGAATGTCACAGCCACCTCTATGAAAACAATGTTCTTTAGTTAAACTAAGTAGAAAAATATTGAGAAAGGATCCTTTGCTATTCTCTTGGTAAAAGAAGACATTTTCTTAAGAAAAACACTGGTGAAGATAAAAGCCCAGCATTGTTTTAGACTCTCTCCAATTTCCAAAATACCATTTAAAAAATAATTACACCCACGATTTATGCACGATTCATTAGACAGCAAGATAAAATGCACTGCTAAATTTTGATTGCATTAAAAGAGTAGACACCATGAAAAATACTCCCAACTTCTTGGGATTATAACCCAGTCTAGTAACATTTTCATCACAATATAAATCTTGTTTAAAGAGTCTAAGTTTATTAATTTATAACAATATTTTAGTTCCATAATTTGATAGACATCTGAAGAATTTTTTTAGTGAAGCAATGAGATCAAGTAATATATTACCAATATTTAAGCTTTTATTTGTGAAAGCTAATAGGATTGAGTCACAGGATCCCCTACCAAGATGTTGGAATGCTATAAAGATTTAGTTCTCTGTAAACTAAAGTGGTTTTAAAGAGACTGGTTTTCCTCTCTACCACTTTCCCCATAAAGTAAAAACAGCATTATATTCTTCATACAGATATTGGTAGGGGTTCTACTTATTATACACTATACACCATGTATTATCCATGCTGACTGCAGACTGAAGAAAATAGCTACAAAATTTTATATATTATATAGTATATCTTGCAGAATATAAGCAGCTTTTTGGTAGATGAGAGTGGCCAAATAACCAATCTGAAGAAACCAGGTTGGTAGAATGAGCACCTGAAATGGTCTTAGGACAGCAAGGTCTGTTGGGGCCATCCACCTATCATTTTGGGTTTTGAATGGCATCTACCATTAGGACCCTGAAGGTGGCAGCTGCCTCTAAAGAGGGAACATGATTCACATCACCGATGCAGTGCTTGGTCGTCAGTGTCTCCCCAGAATGGTTGTCCAAACACATACCTGTAATCTTCAATGGTGTTTTCTCTCCTAGCAACAGTTTTAACCTTTTGGTGTGGATTTTGCCTTGATAATGGAGTCAGCCACCACTGCTGAGGTAAAAGACATGTTAAACAGTGTGCAGCACTTATTCCTATCCACCATATCAGCATCACTTCCCTGTGTGGGGAGGAGAAAAAGAACAATGTCAGAAGAAACCCACATTCTACGATCTCTCTTTCCTGCAAATGAGATGGATCACAGACTACCTTATGGAATAAATCTACTTTTTAGTCTGAAGCTTCTTTCATTCTCCATGATAATTATTAAAACTTATGATTTCGAAATACATTTATTTTGTGACTACTAAAGCCAGATGCTGGAATTACAGGAAAACTTTGCAGGTGTGAGTTACCTGAAAAAACAGGACAGGGGATGGAGCCCACAATTAGGCAAAAGCATATTGTGTCTGGCACCATAAGGAAAAGCAGTCTCTAATTGCACCCATTATACTCATTAAAGTAAGTAAAATACCAGAGTTCACATGGCCTAAATTATTGAGCAGAAATTATCATTTGGCATTCAGCTCTGCCTTTGCCCAGTTTTAGCCTCACCAGGATACATGGCTGAGATGTTCAAGATTTTTCTTTTTAAGATTTCTTTAAGTACTTGAACATTTTTCATAATTAACTCGAGTATAGATCAGAAAGCCACGGTGACCATGCTGGCTGAATTTTCTAGATAGAATTTGTGTAATTTTTTTCCTTTTCTTTAAGAAAGGTGATTCGTTAAATGCTGCACAAAATGCTTAAATCCAGTTTGATTTTCATACTTTTGTAAGACTTAATGAAAATGAATCATGACTGAGAAAAAATAAATAAATCATTTGTCAGACCATGTGACCTGACCATTGAGCACCCAGGTCATCAATTACCTATACTTATGTGAGGGGAAGATTAATCCATTGCCTCCCCACCTGCCTAGTTGGAAATTGAGGGTAAAGTGGACTCTTAGATAAGGAGTTAATCTATTCCTTAATGGAACCGCAATAGCAAAGCATCTCATTGTTAAAGAGCCAGAGATGAGTATAAGCCCCCACAATAGCCCCCTCTCTGATTCCCAGAATGCTTAGAGAATGTAATTTAAAATTGGATGGGGAGGAGGAAAAAGGTGGGGACAGCAGGGAGGAAGAGAATTTTACATATATATTATATATATATCATAATAATAGGATGCCCAGACTGCCTGAGAGAGCCTTGCCTTGCAAATTATGTGGTAGTTAGAAAATTAACTCCTTCCTCCTTAAGGTGTCAGTCTGTAATATATCTGATAATTAGCTTTTGGTCCCTGGGAGGACAGCCATGTGTGTCCCAGGAGACCTGCAGTTGAGAGTTGGGCATAAAGGGAACAACACTGGGCTAAATATGTTGGATCAGGAGCAGGTGGTCAGTGAGAAGTAGTGGATCCCATGAAGACAGGAAGAGCTTTCCCAAAAGGTCCTCTCCTGGTAGGCACTAAGTCTGTGCCTGCTAGGGACATTCCTGGTGGAGGGTTTAAAGCAAAGGTGATTTGAGTTTTGACCTAGGGAATAATCACTTGTACACCTTTGTGTGGTACACTATTGGAGATCAAATGGACCAGGCAGAGTAAAGCAGAGGGTGGGAGCGGGAAATGGAGCTGCAGAATTTCTGGTCTCTCACCCACCTCTTCCACCAAGCCTGGGAAATGGCACAGAATACTATTAAAGGGATAAACCAGGGGAAGGCACATCACAGAATGACTGGAAGATTCTAACTCATTAAATAGAAGTTGATAGTTGAGAGGAAATGAAGGACCAAATCTGGTACTTTTTCACTGTTTGTTAAAGTAGGAGTAAGTAATGTCCTCTATTTTTTTTTAAAACAGAAAGATTGTCAAGGTGAATGTGGAAACTTTAACTATTCTATGTTCACCTACTTATGAATGATATAGATCGAAGAATGTAATTTTTTAAAATTAAGCACAATATGATTATCATTATCACAATATGATTATCAATATGAATATCATTATCCAAAGTTCATATATGAAGAACACGAATTGGGTATCAACCTACTTTATATAATACAAAAAAGTACATATATAAAGACACGAATTGGTGGGAACATACTTTATATACAAAGATATTAAACATTGTGCTCTATACGTATAATAAGAATTGTAATGCATTCCACTGTCATGTATTTTAAAAAAATAAAATCAATTAAATAAAATAAAAATTAAACACAATAAAATCATAGGCCAAATTTTAGTTCACAATTTACCTCTTAAGAATATGTACATCTCTTTTGTTGTTTCCAGTGAAAGTTTCAGTCAAGCCTGGCCTTTCTCTCTAGGGTTTTAACATAAGAATTTTTAAAAGAAAAGCTAGAAGCCCAGACACAGTGGCTGGTATCATTATACCAAGGATACTGGGCACTAGTTTCCAGAGTAAAAAACTGCTCTTAAACTGGATAATGATCTATAGATTTATCATTCATGCATTCAACTTATTTTTAAGGGCCTAGTAAGTGTGCTAGATGCTGTGCTAGCTGCATGTTATTCTACTCATTGTTATCAAAGAGGTTGGCACCAGGAGAATTGAAGAGGGCAGACAGAAAATACGGGAGAACATAATAACTGAGGAAAATATAGCTTCTTTTTTGACTCTTCACAAAGGAAGGTAAAAGACCAACAATGGAAACTGAGTCTGTTTGTGTGGATCTTCACTGTACCCAGCATGCCTTTCCTCTTCAATTCTTATCTAACACAGTCTCACAATAATGTATATGCATAGCTTAGATTAATTATCACTTCTTTATCTTAAAGTTTCTTCTGACTTTTTCTACTGCCTTGCAGAGATAAGTATCAGTCTTTGAGTCCTCTGGGCATGCTACATATTTTTTTTTAAATGTAAGTGTAACACTAAATTATTACATTTGTTTGTTTTCATATTTTTCCCTTTCATGAGACTTCAAAATTCCCTTAAGTCAAAGCAATGATTTCAGTAATCAAGAAGACCCAGAACCTACCACACACAGGGACTTTCCAATGGAATGAATAGAGGGGAGGATTGGATTGTGGAGTTAATAATCTGCATGATATAAAAGTTAAAAGAAGAGACAAGTCCTGCAAGGAGGTCTAGTTGCAAACCAGAAATTTTTCAGGAGTGTCAAGAAGATGGCCAAGAAAAGAATCAGAGGTTTCAACAATTCATGAACTAACCTGACGGTTCAAGTAGGCATACAGATTTCTACTGTGTATGTTAGTTTCACAATGGTATTTTGAATACACCATCCTAGATTTCATTTCTGCTTTCCTGGGAAATGGTATTCATCTCACATATAGAAAAATCAAAGACTAATGTAAGAGGAGAACCAATGGTAGTGCAATGAAATATGGTTATGACATCACTGTAGAAAAGAGACCAAGAAAGTATAAATAACATAACAGAGGGGCTGTGATGTCCTGAGAAATTAGGCAGTAAAAGACAGGCTGTATGGGAATTTATTGAGGGGTCCAGTGTAAGTCACATGATGCAATTGTAATTGCCACCAACTTCTACTGCTTTAATGATTCTGATGGAGATACAACTACCCCGAAAGAATCTCAATATTAATCACACACCTACAAGGTGCAAGAATATAATTGTGTGTGTTCTTAGCTATCTAAATCCCACTTTAATGGCTCCTCAAGACTACAGATCATATCATCTTTACTAGTCTCTCACTGCACCCAGAACAAAGTTGATATATGTCCCAGGGTGGAAACACCATAAATTTTGATGAACTGACCTCAAGAAATACATTTTAAATTTCTGGTTTAAAACTTGAGAATGGCCCCAAGCTATCATGTAAATGAAGAGGGAAGCTAAGATTATCTTAAAATAAGGGTTTTGAACTGGAGGCAAAAAAAATTTAAATGCAGTGTGCACAATGATAAAAGAAAAGGGGGGTGGGAAGCTTGTGAAATATCCTAAGGCTACTTAGTCAAAAAATTTTGAAAAGTTAAGAAGTTTTCAATAAAATTCATTGAGGGTGTAAAACCCTAGCTGAGTCTGACAAGTTATAAATCTAATCTTTTTTTAAAATAAGGTTATTTTTTTCTTCTTGATTCCTACAATTGGCTTTAACTTTATGTAAACAAATCTGAGAGGGACAATTATTTTCAAAAGGATGCAGTGAGGAGTTTTGTGAAACTTGTTTCTAGGAAAACAATCGTAACTGCTAAAAAATATTTTAAAAACAATTATCTAATACCTCTAGAAATTGTCTTAAAAGCAAATAGCACATTAAGAGATGTTCATTGAAGAAAATTTACTAAATCTCAAGAAGAGGGTTAGGTACTTTGGCTACAACCCTCTCTCTCCTGCATCAATCACCTAATTCAGTATGATGGAAACTCCATTCTGAGGTATGTCTCTCTCTCTCTCTCTCTCTCTCTCTCTCTCTCTCTCTCTCTCTCTCTCTCACACACACACACACACACACACACACACACACACACACACGTCCCCCTCTCCTATCAGCACACAATGACAGGATACAAGGAAAGGTAAGCTACCAGCTTTATCCCTCATGGCTTCCAGCTGGGGAAGCTAAATTTCTGGCAATGTGACTGAGACATAAAGCACACCCTTCCTCAATGCACTCATAGGACTGAAGCTCTATACCAGACATAATATCCTATTAATATAGAGGTCCTGATTGCATTTGCCTCAACTCATTTGTAGGGCTGACAACCTGAGAAGACCAGAGACTAACATCCTTTCCCAGATAATAAGAAAGATTGTCAGATAAGAAGCAGATCACTATTCTGTCCCCCTCTCTGGAGCAGTGGTTCACAGTTCTTTCCATGAGAACAGAGGAGGAAGTGCAGAGTCCATAAGAGATGATTCATAAACTGCTTTCAAAGGACCTATTTGAAATAGTGTGTAGAAAACTTTAGGTCTAAGGGTATTTTAAAAAACAATGGAAATTTTAGGGATAATCAATTAAAAGAAATCTGATAACCCAGTAGAGCAACTAGCCAAACCATGTGGCAATGATCTACCAGAGAGAGGTGAGAAAATAAACAACTAAAAACACTTAAAAGACCGTAAAAGCTAGGCAATTCCAGGAGAAGCAGATAGCTTAAAAAAGAAGATCAGAGAAAGAAACAGTCAAAAGAGCCCTGCAAATACCACTGTTATCCCAGAGTGATGACACATTTTTAAGTCTGTGCCTTTGAGCAGTGACAGCAGTGGCTGCACATTTACAAACAGATCTTACTAAAAAAAAGTCTAGCCAACACACTGGGCAAATAAATAGGCAAACACTAGCAAAGAAACAATCCCAGGAGGGGGATAAGCATCTAGCATTGCTACAATATATTACCCAAAATATCCACGTTTCAACAGCAAAATTCCCCCAAGATGCAAAAAACAAACACACAAAACAAACCATAATGGAACAAAAATAAAAACAAATAAGCAAACACAAATACAGGGAAGTTCAATCCATACCAAGGGAGAAAATAAAGAGGGTTCAAAAGACATCAAAGTAGAATCTTTGCACACCAAAAACTTCAAATAATTTCTGATTGTATTCAAATAACTAAAGTAAACTATGAATAAAGAAATTAGGAAAATTATCACATCTGCAATAGCCTCAAACAATGGGACTCAATCTAACAAAAAAAGGTGGAGGACCTCTTCAATGAAAACTGTAGAACACTAAAGAAAGAAATTGAAGAAGACCTTAGAAGATAGAAAGACCTCCCATGTTCTTAAAGAGGCAGAATTAATATTGGTAAAATGGCCATACAACCAAAAGTGCTATACAGATTCAACACAACCCCCATCAAAATTCTAATGAACTAAGAACAAAAAAACTAAAAAATGAAGCTCTGGAATTCATTTGGAAAAAATAAGAAACCCAATATAGCTAAAGCTATCCTTAACAAGAAAAGTGAAGCAAGTGGCATCTCAATACTGCACCTCAAATTATATTACAGAGCTATAGTAACAGAAACAGCATAGTACTTGCACTGAAACTGGCATAAGGAACTATGGAATAGACTAGAATTTATAGAGACAAACCCACATAAATATAGTTATCTGATACTGAACAAAGGTGCCAAAAACATATGTTGAAGAAAAGACAGCTTTTTAAACAAATGGTGCTGGCAAATTGGAAATTCATATGTAGAAGAATAAAATCTAAACCCTATCTCTCACGCTGCACAAAATACAACTCAAAATGGATTAAAGACCTAGGAAGTATACCAGAAACCATACAGCTGTTAGAGGAAAGTATAGGCCCAACTGTCCAACATGTCAGCAGAGGAACTGATTCTTTAACAAGACTATTAAAGCACAAGAAATCCAGTAAAACAAAATCACTAGCAGGATAGCATCAAACTTAACAGTTTCTACCTAGCAACAGAAACAAATAAGTATAAATAGAGAGCTTAGAGAATGGAAGAAGATCTTTGCCACCTGCTCCTCAGGGCATTAATATCCAGAATATACAAAGAACCAAAAAAACTTATCACCAACAAAACAAAACAAAACAAAAAACCAAATAACCCAATCATACACTTCTCAAAAGAAGAAATACAAATGGTCAACAAATATATGAAAAAATGATCATCTCTAGCAATTAGGGAAATGCAAATTGTTATGGTTTGGATATGAGATGTCCTTCAAAAGCTCCTTTGTGAAACAATGCAAGAAGGTTCAGAGGAAAAATTACTGGGTTGTGAGAGTCTGAACCCAATCAGTGAATTAATCCCCTGATAGGGATTAATTGAGTGGTAACTGAAGTAGTTGGATGTGGCTGGAGGAGGTGGGAATTGGACCATGGCTTGGGGTATATATATTTGTATCTGGTGAATGGAGTCTTTCTCTCTGCTTCCCGATCTCCATGTAAGGGGCTCCCTCTACCACACTCTTCCACCATGATGTTCTGCCTCACCTCAAACCCTGAGGAATAGAGCCATCTTTCTATGGACTAAGACTTCTGAAACTGTGAGCCCTCAAACAAACTTTTCCTCCCCTAAAACATTCTGGTCAGATCTTTTAGTTGCAGCAGCAAAATAGCCAACTAAAACACAAATGAAAACTGCATTGAGATTTCATCTTACTCCAGTCAGAATGGCAATTATCAAGAATAGAAATAAAATAAATCCTGGGGAGGACGTGGGGGGGGATGTACTCTCATATATAGTTGGTGGGTATGCAAATTATTGCAATCACTCTGGAAAGCAGTATAAAGATTCCTCAAAGAAACTAGGAATGAGACAAATATATGACCCAGCTATTCCACTACTCTGTATATATCCAAAGTTTTAAAATCAGCATACTACAGTGATGCAGCCACATCAATGTTTACAGCAACACAATTCACAATAGCTATGAAACTATGGAACCAACATGGTGTCCTTCAATAGATGAATGAATAAAGAAAGTGTGTATACATAATGTGGTATATATTGAAAATGGAGTATTACTCAACCATAAATAAAAATGCTATTATGGCATTTGCTGATAAATGGATGGAACTGAGACTATCCTGTAAAGTAAAATAAGCTAGTCCCAAAAAGTCAAATGTTGACTATTTTCCCTGATGTGCAGAAGCTAATCCAAAATGGAGGGAGGATAAAAAATAACAAAGTAACAGAGAGAAAAAGGGGAAATAAGGGAAAGGTAATTTCATCAAAAGAGAAAAGATTGGTAGATTACATGAAGGGGATTGAGAAGAAGAAAAGAAGGGAAAAGGGAAAAGCAGTGGAATGAATCTAACAAAACATTTGTATGTGCATGCATAGATGTAGCAGAGTGGGTCTAGGCATTGGATGTATCCATAAGATACTAATTTTAAAAAAAAAGTAAACTATAAACGGTTGAAGAGTGGGAAGGGAGCAGGGTGTGGGCAGGATAGAAGTGCTGGGGATTGAATTGGAGGTTGTATTCCAAGTTTTTGTGATAATATCAGGGTGCCACAGCTTCTGTTTCTATCAGCTGCATACGCTGGGAGAATTTCTAGGGAGGACCCTGGATACCACCGAAGCCAGAAGTGCCAGGGTCTCACTAAGTTTCTGAGGTTAGCATTGAACTTGTGATCCTCATACCTCAGCCTCCTGAGTTCCTGGGATTAGAGGCATGTGCCACCATAGCTGACTGTCATTAGTCTTTTAAAAGGACCAATTTGGGCATTGATGATCCTCTCTGTGGCAGCATGAATTATAAGGAGCCCAATTAATGTACTTATAATTGAGACATACTATGATGTTAAATGATGCATCGAAGAGCATCACACTTTGTACATCTGTAATCCCAAAGTTCTTTACATGTCTCCAAGAACAAAGAAAATTAGTACATCTGCAAGGTTCTTTCCCACAGTGATGCTTATCAAGGGAAAGGCACTTATCACACTGACCTAGGCAGAGTGATCACCGGTAATTATGGAACTGAACTGAATAAGAAATCAAATCACTATTAAAAATTGGAGATGGAGATATTGAAGATGGAAGAATGGATCTAGGCAGAAACTGTCCACTCCTCTCCTCCATAGCCAAGAAATGAAGAAGTGAAAGAACAGCTGACCAGAGAGATGGGTGACAGAGTAAACAGCCTAAAATTCAATATCGGACAGCTTGAGACTTGGAGGGATCTAAAATTTGGTTACAAGAGCTGGAAATAATAAAATATTTCCTTGACCCCAAACTACAAGCAGGATTGGGGTGAGAGACAATAAAGAGAGAGGAAGAGAAAAGCCCACAAGTTTACTTCCTTAACAACATTTGGAAAGGCAAACCAAATTAAAACTTGACAGGAACAACAGAGACAGTGAAGAAGATCACACAATTCAGTCCAAATTTGTTGGCAGAAAGCCATGCCAGGCAGGGAAGACATTTTATAGAATTCACAGTTGGCCTGCCTCCCTAGAAAAATTAAATCAATACAGCTTCTTCCCATCTACAGATAGTAACAAATAAAACCATAGGGAAAGCCTCTGAAATGGGCTGTCTCAATAACCAATCTAGAAGGAACTTATAGGAATGACTGCTAACAGAAGGTTACAATAATCCCTTCTCATTACCTTGAACAAGGGGAGTAGGGTGAGATGACTGAAAGCAAATCATGTCCAAGTAGTGCTAGCTCCAACCCAGAGACTCCCCATAGTCTCTGGAGAAGTTCAGGTGAAGACATACCAACTGACTTCTTACCTTACTCATGAGTATACAGGTAAATCCTGGTAAGCAGCAGCAGCTATAGTGGAGGTTTATGTGCCATGGACTGCCCACAGATAATCCCCTGACGGGATTAACTGGGTGGGTAGCTGAAGGTGGGTAGGGTATGCTGGAGGAGGTCGGTCATTGGCAGCATGCCTCTGGCATATATATTTTGTACCTGGAGAGTGGAGTCTCTCTGCATTCTGATTATTATGTGAGCTACTTCACTCTGCCACTCTTTGCAGCCATGATGTTCTGCCTCACCTTGAACCCTGAGGAATGGAGCAGCTGTCTATAGGCTGAGACATCTGCAACTTTGAGCCCTCAAATTAACTTTTTCTCCTCTAAAATTGTTCTGGTTGGCCTTTTAGTCACAGCAGCGAAAAGCTGACTAAAATAACATCCATACATAAAATGCACCCTATTTAATCAAAAGACTCAAAATAAACTTCAATACAAAAATACTATATAATTTCAACATACCTCTCTCAACAATATATAGACCATCCAGATGTAAACTAAGTAAAGACCTATCAGAACTAAAAATATTATGGAACTAACACACACATATGGAATACTTCATTCACCAACAACTAAATTCAATTCCTTCTTGGCTACACATGAAACTTTCTCTAAAAGAGACCCTATTTTAGAACAGAATGCAAGAAATAGTTAAATGCAAAAAACAGAGTTAATTTTTTATATCCTATTAGATCATATGAAATGAAATTAGAAATCAATAACAAGAGAAGAACACACCATTTTAACAAGGGGATATTGAATAACAGACTATTGAGTGAGTAATGGGTCATAGAATAAATCAGGGAGAAATAACATATTTTTATAAACAAATAAAAATAGATAAAACATATTAGAATCTCTAGGAAAATATGAAAGCAGTTCTAAGAGAAAGACATTATATCACTAGATGCCTACATAAAAACAAACAAAAATGTCCCAAATAAATAATCTAATGTTATATATCAAGACCCTAGAAAAGAAAGGACAAACTAATTCCAAAACCAGTATAAGTCAGGAAATAATTAAGATGAGAGCCAAAATTAATGAAATCAAGAATAAAAAATTACAAAAAATCAAAGAAACAAAATATCGGTTCATTGAAAACATAAAAAAATTAATAAACTCTTAGACAAACTAATCAAAAGAAAGATCAAGTCAGTGAAATTAGATATGAAAAAGAGATATCACATCAGATACCTCTGAAATCCAGACAGTCATTAGAAACTATTTTATAGAGTTATATTTCAATAAACTGGAAAATTTAGAAGTCATTGACAAAACATTTGGCATTTGTTTTTTTTTTTTTTTTGGAAATGGCTAACTCCACTTAACATTATCTCCTCCATCTCCATCCATTTACCTGCAAATGTGAGGATTTTATTCTCTTTTATTGCTGAGTAATATTTCATTTTGTATAAATGCCACATTTTTTAATCCATTCATGTACCAAAGGGCATCTAGGTTGGTTCCACAGTTTAGCTATTGTGAATTGATATAAACATTGATGGGGCTGTGTCCCCGTAGTGTGCTTTTTTTTAAGTTCTTTGGGTATAGACCAAGGAGAGGGATAGCTGGGTCAAATGGTGGTTTCATTCCTAGATTTCCAAGGAATCTCCATATGCTTTCCATATTGGCTAAATCAATTTGCAGTCCGTCCCCTCATCCTCGCCAGCACTTATTGTTTGTATTCATAATAGCTGCCATTCTGACTGGAGAGAGATAAAATCTTAGTTTTGATTTGTGTTTCTCTAATTGCTAGCAACAATGAACATTTTTTGTTGATTGATTGTATATTATCTTCTGAGAAATATTTGTTCAGGTCCTTGGCCCACTTATTGATTGGGTTAACAAAAACCCAAATGCCAAATGTTTTCTCTGACATAAGGAGGCTGATTCATAGTGGAGTATGGAGAGGGAGCATGGGGGGAATAGATGAACTCTAGATAGAGCAGAGGGGTGGGAGGGGAAAGGAGGGGGCATTGGATTAGAAATGATGGTGGAATGTGATGGTATCATTATCCAAAGTACATGTATGAAGGCATGAATTGGTCTGCATATGTTTTGTATACAACCAGAGATATAAAAAATTGTGCTCTACACAATTCAATTGAATTAATTAAGAGGGAAAATACAAGAAGTAAAAGAACATTTCAGCAAGAAGATAGAGATTCTTACAAAGAACCAAACAGATATCCAAGAAAATAGATTCAATAAATCAAATAAAATATTCAGTTGGAAGTATCACCAAAAGTTTAAAAGATATAGAAGATAGTAATATGAATTGTAATGCATTCTGCTGTCATATATAAATTTTTAAAAAATTAATTTTAAAAAGTTAAAGAAATAAAATTACTTCCAAAAAATAACAAAAAAGAAGCAAAGATATGAAATCCAATTTCTCCTTGGAACCCATAAAAGCAAGAAGGGAATGGAGTGAAGTATTTAAAGTGTTGAGAGAAAATAAATATATAAATAAACTTCCTGAATGTTGACAAATTTTTGGATGCATATGAGTTGACCAAATTAAACCAAAAGGATATTAAAAAGCTAGAAAGACAAATTTCAAGCCATGAAATTGAAGTAGCAGCAATTAAAATCTTTCTAAAAACAGACAAAAACAAACCCAGAATCGGATGGATATAAATTGTTAGCTGAGATTTAATAGATCTTTAAAGATGAATTAATGCCAATCTTCCTCTAATTTTTCCATGAAAAGAAACGTAGAGAATACTCCCTAACTTATCCTATGAAGGGGTGTCAGCCTGACACCAAAAACAGGCAAAGACATACCAAAAAAAAAAAAAAGAAAGGAACTACAGCTGTTCATGGTGGCGCTTGCCTGTAATCCCAGTGGCTCAAGAGGCTGAGGCAGGAGGATACGTTCAAAGCAGCCTCAGCAACTTAGCAAGTCTCTGAGCAACTTGGTGAGAACCTGTCTGAAGAAAATTAATTAAAGAAATAGATAGATAGATAAATGGCCAGGGAATCTGCCAGTGATTAAGTCCCCCTGGGTTCAATTCCAAAAAAGGAAAAAGAAAAAAAAAAAGGAAAGAAAGGAAACTACAGATCAATATCCCTGATGAACACAGATGGAAAAATCTTTAATGAAACATTAGCAAACCACACTCAAAAACACATAAAGAAGATTGAACACTCTAATCTAGGTAGTTTCAACACAGGATGCAAGTCAGTGTATGCCAATCAATAATGTAATTAATCACATAAATAGAAATAAGAAAAAAATTACATGATTATCTCAATAAATACAGAAAAATTCATTGACAAAAACTATTAATAATGCTGGAGATGGGCTGAGGTTGTGGCTCAGCGGTAGAGCACTCACCTAGTACATGGGAGGCCCTGGATTTGATCGTCAGCACCAGATAAAAATAAATAAAATAAAGGTATTGCGTCCAACTACAACTAAAAAAAAATATTAAAAAAATAATGATGAAAAGCTAAGAATAGATGAAACTTACCTCAACATTATAAATGCTGTGTATGACAAACCCAACATCAACATCATACTTAATGGAGAAAAATTCAAAGCACTGTCTCTAAAATCAGGAACAAGTTAAGGTTGTCTACACACACCAGTTCTACTGAATATAGTTCTTGAAACTCTAGCCAGAGAAATCAAGCAAAAGAAGGACAGTAAGTAACACAAAGAGGAAAAGAAGAAATTCAGTTATTTCTTTTTGCTGATGACATGATCCTATAGGTAGAAGACATAAAAAACTCTACCAAAAGACTTATTGATCTGATAAATTTAACAAAGTAGCAGGTTACAAAATTAACATACAAAAATCAATTGCTTTTCTATATTCCAAAAAGATATCTGCAGAGAAAGAATTAAGGAAAATTATTCCATTCATAATGATATAAATAAATAAAATACTTTGGAATGAATCTAACTATGAAGATGACAGATCTCTACAATGAAACCTATAGATCATTGAAGAAAGAAACTGAAGACCTTAAATGATGGAAAGACTTCCCTTGTTCTTGGATACACAGAATTAACATTGTCAAAATGGCTATATTACCAAAAGCGATATACAGATTTAATACAATCCCCATTAATACACCAATCACATTCTTCACAGATTATGAAAAAACATTCCTAAAATTCATATGGAAAAAAAAACAGAGAATAGCCAAAGAAATACTGAGCAAGAAAAGTAATGCTGAAGGTGTTAGAGTATCTGATTTCAAATTATAATATAGGGCTATAGTAACAAAAACAGCATGATATTGACATCTCAACAGACCTGAAGACCACTGGAATGAAAGAGAGGACATAGAGATAAATCTGTATAAATAGTCATTTGACACTCAAAAGAGGTGTCAAAAACATGTTGGAGAAAAATAGCCTTTTAAAAAGATGGTTCTGAAAAATGGATAGTCATATGGAGAAGAATAAAACTACATTCCT
This sequence comes from Ictidomys tridecemlineatus, assembly GCF_052094955.1. Classification (NCBI taxonomy): domain Eukaryota; kingdom Metazoa; phylum Chordata; class Mammalia; order Rodentia; family Sciuridae; genus Ictidomys; species Ictidomys tridecemlineatus. Next base: position 50,279,933 of record NC_135490.1, read on the forward strand.
GTATCTTACCCCACACAAAAATCAATTCAAAGTGAATCAAAGACCTAGGAATTTGACCAGAAACTTTGCAACTGATAGAAGAAAACAGTGTTAACCCTCTAACATACTGGTGTAGATAAATAAAGCAAATCAGTAGTAAAGTTAATTATCTAATGGTAGAAGATATATAATTGAATATTTCTTGTGGTTTTCTTCTCTTTATTTTAAAAGTATGTGTACAAAATTGTTTAGTAAGGTCCCACCTCATATAGAAATATAATATACTTGAAAATAATAGCACAAACGAGGTAGATGGGAGCAAAACTGCAACCTATGCAGTTGCGATATGTATAACAAGAACAGCGCAGAACTTGGGAAGAGAGAAGAGATCTACACAATAGTAGCTGTTGTTATTAAGAATTACTCAAATTTAAAAGGGACAAAGGATCTGAACAGACATTCCTACAAAGAAGATATAAGAATGGCCAATCTAACAGTTCTCCCAGCTTACATGCTCTTTCATTTTCTACAGTTGTAGTTATGTTCAGTCAATTGTAGTCTTAAAATATTAAGTGAAAAATACAGAAATAAATCAAATAAATAAATCAAATTTATTTTAAATAAATTTAAAATGAGGTTTAAATTTTGTACTATTCTTAGTAGCATGATGAAACTTCCTACTGAACTGGTCCATCTGGCCAGGGACATGTCCACCCTGTAAATATCAATTATTCATTGTCACTTAGTACCCTTCTTGGTTATCAGATCACCAGTCATCATCACGCCAGGGTTCAAGCAACCCTTATTTTACTTAATATGAGCCCCAAAGTCCAATCATAGTAATGCCAGCAATTTAGATATGCCAAAGAGAAGCCATAAAGTAGTTCCTTTAAGTGAAAATGAAAGCACAATATTTAATAGCTTATTTCATATAGTACTAACTTTTATTGGTATATTGTTATAATTGTCCTGTATTTTATGTTTGGTAATATTGTACTGTCCCTAATTTATGAATTAAGCTTTATTATAGTTATGCATGTATATAGAAGAAACAGTATACATTGGGCTGGTACCATCTGTTGGTTTCAGACTTCTACTGGAGGTCTTAGAATGTATCCCCCCAGATAAAGGGAGACTATAGTAAATGTGAAGATATTTGACATCACTAGCCATCAGTAAATCACAATCAAACCACAAAGAAATACCACTTCACAATATGTAGGGTGTCTAGAATAAAAAAAATGGGTAATAAGAAGTGTGGCAAGGATGTGGAGAAATAGGAATCCCCATAAGCCACTGGTGAGAATGTGAAATGGTGCCAACACTTTGCAAAATCATCTGACAGTTCTTAAACACAGACTTACCTCAGGACCCAACAACCCCATTTTCAGGTATAGGCAATCCTCATTATTTCCAGATTCATATTTGTGAATCATGAAAAACAGCTAGTCACTTGAGATGCACAGCCCCATCTGAGGCCAAAAATGATGACACTCAACTCCTTGATTCAACTCTCATACTGAAAATAAGTGTTCTCTTTGTAGTCTATTGAGTGCAATGTTTTTTGCATTTTTTTTTGCTTTTTGTTGGCAATCATAATGAAGTGGTTTCTAGTGATCTAAAGAACAAGAATTTGTGATAGTCCTTATGAAGAAAACAAATGTGTTAAACTTTATTGAGCTGTAACATAGTGATGATGGCAATGGAGTTCAATATAAATCCATCAGTAATAATGTCCATCCAAAATAGAAAAAAGACATTCACCGATCTGTATGTAGGAACACTCCAGAAAATATTAAAGTAGTTTCTATCTGTGTAATGAAGATATAGAAAAGACAGAAAAGTTTCTACAGTTGTAAATTTCCAAGTCAATTACTGACAAAAGTAGAGTGGAAAACACTGTTGAGATGCTTAGAGACACTTTGAGTCACATTGTTTAGAATCAGATAAATGTTAAACTTTCCTCAGTATTTCATTATAAAGAAATACTACATATAACCAATTGTTGATAAAGAAATATATATTAATCAACGTGTCTTTAGACAGAAACACATATAAAACAAAATTATGCATTGATCAGTTGACAAAACTTTTGTGATCAGAGGCTTAAAAGAACCTAACCTGTGTTTTATCTAGGACAACTGGTTAAGCATTTGTTAATTCAGCATTGGTGGCCAGTCTATAGAACAAAACTTGATAGATAGACAGACATAGATATAGATGTTTCAAGGACTGTAAGATATATGTCTATATAAAAACTTTTATCACTAGAGGCTATTTATGGTAAGACTTCATTTAATTAAAATTTCCAGAATGGGAAAATGTATAAAGGCAGAGAATAAATTAGCAATTTTCTGGAAGTGAGGCAGGGTAAGCAAGAAGGGAAGGTGAGGGGAAATGACAGAGAATGCTAATAGATACAGAGTCTTAAAGTTATCATGCATCTGGTAGTTGTACAGCTCTATGAATATACTTGAAACCCAAGGATTGTAGACTTTAAATAGGTAAATTTTGTGACATATGAATTATATCTGAAAAAATCTGTTCCATAGGAAAAGTCCAAGAGATCAATATAAATTATTTCAAATTCCTTTAAAAAAATTGAAATTCAACGCATTTTTCTTTTCTGGGCAACTTGTGCTTGGAGACCAAATCCATTCAAAAAGTATAGTGAAAATTATTGTGTTCCTGCAGACTCCCTTGTAGCATATGGAATTTCTCTGCGCACTGGCTAGACATCTTTGAATCTGATCACTGTCTCCATTGTGGCTAAAGACATTCTGTGGCTGTAATGAGCATGCAGCTGCTCCTAAGTTATACCTAAAGGCAACAGTCATCTGATATCCTCTTCTAGATGCAGAAATATTTTTAACTCTCAGCCCATACACTATAGTAATATGAAATATCTAACAAATGCAACTATTTCCGATGTTACATATGTTGTTGCTTATGATCTGGTATTAAACTTTGGAGAGAGGCAGAAATCAAGAAAGAATCACTCTCCTCCTACTCTCCCACTTACTAGGACCACAATACCTAGAAGCCATGCTTCATGAAGGACCCTCAGCCACCAGGTCTTCCACTGTTCTCTTTCATGCATGCTGTTCCATTCCATTGAGGTCTTGCTGTTCTCCCTGCCAATTTCATCTTCCTTGTGACCTCTCTCATGCTTTAACGACCTTGCCATAAATTCTTATTTTAATTTCTTTCTTTTCTTTCTCTTTTTATTCCTTCTAATATTGTCACTCCAGAACCATCTCAATGGCAACAATTATAAGAGAACTTTAGGAATTATTTTTCCCATACCTCCAATGTCTGCCCCAGGTCTGGATACATAATAGTAGACATGAAATAGTCCTGGAATGAGTGACTTGAAATGGCCATTCATTGACCCTTTCTCACTTGGTCAGCTAAGTCTGTGTTATGATTTAGATATAAGGTGTCCTCCAAAGGTGCCTGTTCATTCAGGAATATTTGGAGGTGAAAATGTTAGATGATGAGAGCTGTAACCTAATCAGGCCATCCTAGTTGGAATGGACTCACTTTACCTAGTGGTAACTGTAGACAGATAAGGAATATCTAGAGGAGGTGGGTCAATGTGGGCATGACCTAGAAGGATGCAATTTTTTTTCCTGTAGCTTTTTCCCTGCTCCCTTTCTCTGCTTTCTGACCCCATGATGAACGGAGCAGTTTTCTTTTGCTGGACTCTTAGCTCCATGATGTGCTGCCTCACCTTCTTCCCAGAGCAATGGAGTCAACCATCCATGGACTGAGACCTCTGAAACAGTGAGCCACAAATAAGCTTTTCCTTCTCCAAGTGGTTTTTGTCAGGTAATTTTGTCACAGTTATGCAAAAGCTGACTAAAACAGTCTATTTTCTATATAAAATAATTTCTCTCTGGCTTTTACCAACATTTTTGCTCTGCCTCAGGAAAAGGCAAATTGGCAAAAAGTCCATTTCTAATAATAAAATGAATGTGGTGGCAATGGTATGTGATTGTGGCCATTTAAGAAGGCTGTGTTTTGCTGTCTAGGAAGGTGGGTGGTGTTCAGACCCCTCATGGAGATGATGCAGTGCCTACCTCTGCAGAGTCCCATTAAAGTTGACATGAAGCCTTGTGTTCCACTGACAACCACCCACTATGTGGATGAAAACCCTCAATATCCATAGCATTGGTAAAAGTGGTCATTTTAGACAATAAAGGAAAGAGAAAGAGAAGATTTCTGCTCAGGAGATATGAAGAGTTCTCTGTGTCCCTTTGATATTTGGAAGGCATTTGTTTTTGTAGTCAGTGAAGAAATATTTAAACAGATGGTCACATAGTTACAACACCCCAAAAGGGAGAAATTAGCCAGATTCCTGAGAGGACAAATACTTATGCTAGATAAGCCCCACTAACCAAGAGGATTAGCTAATAAAAATGCAGCAAATGACTAGATGTACCAGAGAGTACAAAGACGGTGTAAAGGCAGGTGGGAAATGTCTAAAAGCTCTGAAAATTTCCAAAATTACCAAATGGAAAGTTATATTTCATGTTGAGACATAAGTTCAAGACTGGCTAGGTATGGTTCAGCTGTACAATTGGAAGGTTCCCTGAGAGAACTTCACCACGATCCTCTTCCACAGCATCAGCATGCTTCCTTCTTTTGAGAGCTCCAGGTACCTAACACTTTTTAGGTGTCTACTGGGTAATATCCAATTTTTATCATAACTTCATATATCCTCAGGACTTATCTCCACTTCCTTTACTACTATCCCCTAAATCCAATCCATCAGCAAATCCTCACACCTTTGTCTTCCAAATTATAACCTCAAACTGTCCATTTTTTCTCTCCCCTAATTCACTTTTATATGCCTCTCCCATTTGCTGGTGCAAGCCTATGTCCCTCTCTGTTGAATGCCTCTCGTTTACTTTCTTCAAAGCTTTTATTTCATATTATAAAATTTTGTGGTAGCTAGGGATGTAGCTCAGTCGTAGAGCACTTGCCTAGCATGTACCATGCTCTGGGTTCAATACTCAGCCTCACAAAAGCAAAAAATGAATAAACTAAATTAATTTAAATTAATTGATTTATATATTTAGGTTTACCTTTCATTATCTTCTACTTCTAAAACATTGTTTTCAATGTCCAGTATCTAGAAAACTGTCCTATAAAGTGCAAACCACAAATGAGGCCATGTTTAAATTTTCTAATGGCCATTTAAAAAAAAAAAAGCTACTATAAATTAAGTTCTTTTTTTCCCTCATTTTTTTAAAGAGAGAATTTTAATATTTATTTTTTAGTTATCGGTGGGCACAACATCTTTGTTTGTATGTGGTGCTAAGGATCGAACCCGGGCCGCACGCATGCCAGGCGAGCGCGCTACCGCCTGAGCCACATCCCCAGCCCCTATAAATTTAGTTCTAAAACACATTTTATTTAACCCAATACATCCAAACAAGCTTCATTTCAACATATGCTCAACATAAAAAATACTAATGAGACAATTTATGGTTTTTTTTCTCACACACAGACTTTCAGATAAGGCGTATATTTCATACATCACTCTCAATTCAGACTATCTGGGTTTCAAGTGTTGTCTGGCTCCAGGTGGTTCATGGCTCCTGTACTGGACAGTTTAGTTCTAGAACTAAGTAACCATAGATATCAATTGAATTTTAAATTAATAAATAGCTAGAGGTACAGCTTAGTGATAAATCTCTTTGTCAGCATGTCGTATGTGTGACCCTGCATTAAATCTCCAGTACCACAAAAAAAAAAAGACCAGCAAACAAACAAACAAAAAAATGAATAAACAAATATATGAAACAGTCAATGGGTAACAGATCAGAAAAATGAACCTCAGAGACTATAAGTAAATTCCTCAATGTGCCATAGTTTTTGAAAAGGGTGGAACTGATTTTTACCCCTTGTCTGGTCTATACAAGGTGGCACTGCTTTTGTTATAGAGTACTGGCATCTTAAGTCAGTCTTCTCTTCAAATGATTTCAATGGCTCTCCACTGTCCACAAATAAATTCCTTATCATGACAGTTAAAGTCTGATGAAATTTAACTCTCAACATATTATCCTAATCTTTTCCCCCATCACTGCTTTTCATGAATAAAATGCTCCAAGCAAACTGATTTCTTCAAAGTTAGGAACATCAAGGAGTATGCCAAGAAAGTGGCTCAAAATCTCAATTCTAAATTTTTTGTTCCTCATCTGCTGGCTACTTGTCCTTGTTGGATGCTGGAGATTAGTGAAGATATGGTCCTGTAGGCCTCATTTTCAGATCAGGATGGAGAGAAGAAGTCTCCCCCACTACACTCTACTCCTTCTTTATCTGTTTTTATCTCTGCCCCAGCATAGTGCCTGGCATACAGTAGCTTAAAAGATGTTAAATGATGAGTGTATGAAGGAAAGACTTAACAGATACTTGACTCTCCCAATCCCCCAATGACATGAGTATATCCCTATATGCCTTTATTCACAGGGTCCACCCCAACAAGAAATCCTCCAATCTGTCTACATGCAGGGATTACTCAAGTGTTACCTCCTTTATCAGAGCTTTCCCAGTACTCCTTCCCTCACTCCCACGCATGCCCAGCATATGTCATATGTATGACCCTGAATTCCATCTAAAGTACTACAAAAAAAGACAGAAAACAAAAAAAATGAATAAACAAATATATGAAACAATCAGTGGACAACAAATCAGAAAAATGAACCTCAGAGAGTATAAGTAACTTCTCCAATGTGCCATAGTTTTAGAAAAATGTGGAACTGATTTTTACCCCTTGTCTGGTCTAATACAAGGTGGTACTGTTTCTGTTGTAGCGTATTGGCATCTTATATCAGTCTTCTCATCAAATGCTTTCAATGACTCTCTACTATCCACAAATAAATTCCTTATCATAACAGTTACAGTCTGCTGAAATTCACAGAATTCATTGAGGTCTGCCCTGCAAACATAACACCATTAAATACATCTTATCATCTGCAATTAAAGATTAATTCTTTGGTTTGAAAATATATCACCCCATCCTCTAAAGTCTTTTTTATTTATTGGTTTTAGATAAACCTGAAAGTAGAGTGTATTTTGACATATTATACATATATGGAGTATAACCCATTCCAAAGGGGATCCCATTTCTTGTAGTCGTATATAATGTGGTGTTACACTGTTAATGTATTTATATATGAGCAAAGGAAAGTAATGTCTGATTCATTCTACTATGGAAATCAGATTCCTTAGAGAACTTGAGATGGAAGCACAATTTGACCCAGTTATCCCACTCCTTGGTTTATACCCAAAGGACTTCAAATCAGCATACTAGAGTGATGCAACCACATCAATGTTTATAGTAGCTCAATTCACAATAGCCAAGCTATAGCATCAACCTAGCGCTCTTCAATAGATAAAAAATAAAGCATCTGTGGTATATATACACCATGGAATATTACGTAGCCATAAATAAGAATAAAATTATGCATTTGCTGGTAAATAAATAGAACTGGAGAATATCATGCTAAATGAAATAATCCAATCTCAGAAATCCAAAGGCTAAATGCTCTATCTGGTATGTGGATGCTAACCTACAATGAGGGAAGGTAGGGTGGGGAAGAACATAAGTTTATTAGATTAGCAAAGGGGAATGAAGGGAAGGGAGGAGGGATGGAAATGTGAGAGAAACCAAAGTCTTTTGTGTAATGTGGTATGAAAAAAAAAACCAATATTAAATTTAAAAAGAGCAGTTTTTGATTCAAAGGATGCTTATTTAGGTTTTGGCTTTAAATTAATGGGATGTCATCTATAATGAAATTTAAACAAACAATTTCTCTCCTGTGAAATGGGGAATAAGTTCCACCCTTTCTTAATATTCATGATATAAAAGAAATCAGGATACATAAACACACATACACACCACACACCAAATCAAATGCTCTAAACAATGGATGCCTATTAACTTATTTTATTTTATTCTTAGAATTTACTTATACTAAATTTTTCTCACACATTCACTGGTCTACATGCTCAATATTGGTCATATTCCACTATAATATATGATCCTTGAGGTAAAACTCCATTTTCTTCAGAGCTATGACCCTACTATCTATAAAAGGACCTCTTATAGGCATTCAATAAGTACTGTTGATTGATGAAAAACATACAAAATAAAACGAGAATACTGGAACATATTAGCAGAGTGACATAGATTTTTAATTTCTGAGTTCTCAATAAAAATAAAAAGTTGCTATTTTTCACTATTATTTTTAGTGAAAAAAAAAAAACCCTCACAGACAAAGAACATTTATGATAAGAAAATCTGTCAAGGTATTCCCATGAATCTCAAAATATAAGTGAATGAAAGTAAATCAATAAAAACCACACAATCTACATGGTATCAGCATCTGTGCAGGGGAGTAGAGTGAAGGAAAGAGGGACTATTTAGACCTCAGAGCAGAAGAACCAAGAAGAACCTATAAGTGCTCATGGGAAAGCATGACAGACCTAGGAAAGAATAGCAGCTGACCCTGGAAGGGATTATCCTATCCCAATATCACATTGAGGAAAGAGATCTAGGTAGGATTTTAAGGAACAGGTACACTCTAGCCTCCGTGTGCTTTGAATGCAGCCCAACAGAATTTCCTTCCAGTACAAAGCTTCATACTGGGAGAAATTGCTAAAAGTAAAAACAAAATGGATGAGGATAGATCAATGGAGGGTTCATTCAATATGGAAGTGGCAGAAGGAGATAATGAACTTCAGTAAACAAACCATCATATCTTAAAAACATCACACAGACATGCACATGCACACACATACACACACAAAAACATGAAAAGAAAGAAAGTCCTATTAAGTTAGAGACACAACCTGGAAACTTACCTGCTTCTAAAAGTTCAACCCATAACAACAGTAAGAGAAAAATATCAAAATCAAATCTCTAATAAAAAAGCTTTCTTTTTAGAATGAGCAAAATAGAATGCTTCCAAATCATGAAAGCATGTCAAAAATATATGCTTTTAAAGAACAGTAAAACATTAACCTTCTATTTCTAACAAACTAAGAGACAGTAATAAAATTATACAGGGCATGAAAGAACAATATAAATAAGAACTAGAAAATTTACAAATTAGGTGGAAACAGTTCAAAAATAAGTGTATAAACAATTCACTTCAGAATTGAATACTAAACTAGAACAAAAATAAAACCAATAAACATGAATAATTTTCTAAGAGAAATAGAAGGTAAAATTAAGGAAAACATTTAAAAATGTCAAGGAAATAAAAAGCTACAAAGAGATTCAGTAGCTAGTGACAAACTGGTGAAACATAAAAATGACACAAAACATAAATGTTTGAAGATTTTGAAAAACAAAACCAGAGAAAAGGAACAAGTACCAAAAATTATAAATTGAGAATTCTCTTAACATTAAAATTAAAGAATATGGGAAGAATACATGGGAAGAATACATGGGAAGAATATACTGTATTCTTCTAAATGTCAATCCAGAATAACCAACATGAAGAAATATTAAAATTACAGAATTGTTTTTAAATTAAGTGAGCCTCTAATAAAATAACTTATTTCTAAGCAAAACAAAATTAGTTTATTATCAGACATTTTAAGTGCAAGAGTTTATTTATGTTTTAATGGAATAACACATTTTAGTCTCAAAACCACAAACCAAAAAAAAGGTGTGGCTTTTTTTATATCCATAAAAACTGATAATGAACTAAAAAGAGTCCAAAGTGATAACAGACACGACTTCAGGGGGTCTTGATCTCATGAGCTATCTATCCCTGATGAGTCTGCTAGAGTATCAGTCTGAGTCAATCAAATAGTGAGGAAGACATCAATATAAGAACTAACAAAATGTGTGTTTGTGTGTGCGAGTGTGCACACTCACTTGTAAAATTAAGTGAGAAGTAGTAGGGAAAAATATATTATTTAATGGCTCTGCCAAAACAAAGTGGATATAGTATAGCTATTTAAAAATGGAGAAGAAGTGAGCAGCTCTGATCCACCACGTCCTTCTGCCATGATGCTCTGCCTCACCGCAAGTCCATAGCAATAGAGCTAAATGACCATGGACTGAAATTCTGAAACGTGAGCCAAAAAACCTTTGCTCCCTTAAAAAAAAAAATCAACCAAAAACAGAAGGTAGATGAAAGAAAAACATGAGAAAAAAGAGATACATGCGGCAAATACAAGCAGCAAAAAAGATACAGTATCTCAATTAGCTTAGTGGTATAACAGTAATATTGTAATTTACAAGATATATACATGATATTAAATTCAGTAAATGAATAATTATGGGATATTATGATTCCATTTCCTATGCTTTTGTAAACCAAAACACTAGATGTAGGGAAAAAAATAAACTAATGGAGTATAGAAAGTTAGGTATAAAGCTTTATAATTATTTGAATTAGAAATGTCAGTATGCATATATAGACTATACCACCCAACATCAAGTAGATACACTTTTTTCTCAGCAGCACATGGAACCTTCTCAAAAATAGACCATATATTATGTCACAGGGCAACTCTTAGACAATATAAAGGGGTAGAGATAATACCATGCATCTTATCTGATCATAATGGAATAAAACTGAAAATCAATGATAAAAGAAGGAAGGAAAAATCAAGCATCACTTGGAGAATGAACAATAGGTTGCTGAATGATCAATGGGTTTTAGAAGACATCAAGGAGGAAATTAAAAACTTCCTAGAGTTAAATGAAAACACAGACACAACATATCGAAATCTATGGGACACATTGAAAGCAGTTCTAAGAGGAAAATTCATTGCTTGGAGTTCATTCCTCAAAAAAAGAAAAAACCAACAAATAAATGATCTCATACTTCATCTCAAAATCCTAGAAAAAGAAGAGCAAAACAACAGCAAAAGAAGTAGAAGGCAAGAAATAATTAAAATCAGAGCTGAAATAAATGAAATTGAAACAAAAGAAACAATTGAAAAAATTGACAAGACTAAAAGTTGGTTCTTTGAAAAAATAAATAAAATTGACAGACCCTTAGCCATGCTAACGAAGAGAAGAAGAGAGAGAATTCAAATTACTAACATATGGGATGAAAAAGGTAATATCACAACAGACACTTCAGAAATACAGAAGATAATCAGAAATTATTTTGAATCCTTATACTCCAATAAAATAGAAGATAGTGACAGCATAGATAAATTCCTTAAGTCTTATGATCTGCCCAGATTGAGTCAGGAGGATATAGACAACCTAAACAGACCAATAACAATAGAGGAAATAGAAGAAACCATCAAAAGATTACCAACTAAGAAAAGCCCAGGACGGGATGGGTATACAGCAGAGTTTTACAAAACCTTTAAAGAGGAACTAACACCAATACTTTTCAAGCTATTTCAGGAAATAGAAAAAGAGGGAGAACTTCCAAATTCATTCTACGAGGCCAACATCACCCTGATTCTGAAACCAGATAAAGACACTTCAAAGAAAGAAAACTACAGACCAATATCTCTAATGAACCTTGACGCAAAAATCCTCAATAAAATTCTGGCGAATCGGATTCAAATACATATCAAAAAAATTATACACCATGATCAAGTAGGATTCATCCCTGGGATGCAAGGCTGGTTCAATATACGGAAATCAATAAATGTTATTCACCACATCAATAGACTTAAAAATAAGAACCATATGATCATCTCGATAGATGCAGAAAAAGCATTCGACAAAGTACAGCATCCCTTTATGTTCAAAACTCTAGAAAAATTAGGGATAACTGGAACATATCTCAACATTGTAAAAGCAATCTACGATAAGCCACAGGCCAGCATCATTCTGAATGGAGAAAAATTGAAGGCATTCCCTCTAAGATCTGGTACAAGACAGGGATGCCCTCTCTCACCACTTCTGTTCAACATAGTCCTTGAAACACTGGCCAGAGCAATTAGACAGTCAAAAGAAATTAAAGGCATAAAAATAGGAAAAGAAGAACTTAAATTATCACTATTTGCAGATGATATGATCCTATACCTAGCAGACCCAAAAGGGTCTGCAAAGAAGCTATTAGAGCTAATAAATGAATTCAGCAAAGTGGCAGGATATAAGATCAACACGCATAAATCAAAGGCATTCCTGTATATCAGCGACAAATCCTCTGAAACGTAAATGAGGACAACTACTCCATTCACAATATCCCCCCAAAAAATAAAATACTTGGGAATCAACCTAACAAGAGAGGTGAAATATTTATATAATGAAAATTACAGAACCCTAAAGAAAGATATAGAAGAAGACCTTAGAAGATGGAAAAATATACCCTGCTCATGGATAGGCAGAACTAACATCATCAAAATGGCGATATTACCAAAAGTTCTCTATAAGTTCAATGCAATGCCAATCAAAATCCCAATGGCATTTCTTGTAGAAATAGATAAAAGAATCATGAAATTCATATGGAATAATAAAAGACCCAGAATAGCAAAAACAATGCTAAGCAGGAAGTGTGAATCAGGCGGTATGGCGATACCAGACTTCAAACTATACTACAGAGCAATAGTAACAAAAACAGCATGGTACTGGTACCAAAACAGGCGGGTGGACCAATGGTACAGAATAGAGGACACAGTAACCAATCCACAAAACTACAACTATCTTATATTTGATAAAGGGGCTAAAAGCATGCAATGGAGGAAGGATAGCATCTTCAACAAATGGTGCTGGGAAAACTGGAAATCCATTTGCATCAAAATGAATCTGAATCCCTATCTCTCGCCATGCACAAAAGTTAACTCAAAATGGATCAAGGAGCTTGATATTAAATCAGAGACACGGCATCTAATAGAAGAAAAAGTTGGTTATGATCTACATACTGTGGGATCGGGCCCCAAATTCCTCAATAGGACATCCATAGCGCAAGAGTTAACAACTAGAATCAACAAATGGGACTTACTCAAACTAAAAAGTTTTTTCTCAGCAAAAGAAACAATAAGAAAGATAAACAGGGAGCCTACATCCTGGGAACAAATCTTTAATCCACACACTTCAGATAGAGCCCTAATAACCAGAATATACAAAGAACTCAAAAAACTAGACAATAAGATAACAAATAACCCAATCAACAAATGGGCCAAGGACCTGAACAGACACTTCTCAGAGGAGGACATACAATCAATCAATAAGTACATGAAAAAATGCTCACTATCGCTAGCAGTCAGAGAAATGCAAATCAAAACTACCCTAAGATACCATCTCACTCCAGTAAGATTGGCAGCCATTAGGAAGTCAAACAACAATAAGTGCTGGAGAGGATGCGGGGAAAAGGGCACTCTTGTTCATTGCTGGTGGGACTGTAAATTGGTGCAGCCAATTTGGAAAGCAGTATGGAGATTTCTTGGAAAGCTGGGAATGGAACCACCATTTGACCCAGCTATTCCCCTTCTCGGTTTATTCCCTAAAGACCTAATAAGAGCATGCTACAGGGACACTGCTACATCGATGTTCATAGTAGCACAATTCACTATAGCAAGATTATGGAATCAGCCTAGATGCCCTTCAATAGATGAATGGATTAAAAAAATGTGGCATTTATACACAATGGAGTATTACTCTGCATTAAAAAATGACAAAATCATAGAATTTGGAGGGAAATGGATGGCATTAGAGCAGATTATGCTAAGTGAAGCTAGTCAATCTTTAAAAAACAAATACCAAATGACCCCTTTGATATAAGGGGAGTAAACAAGGACAGGGTACGGACGAAGAGCTTGAGAAGAAGATTTACATTAAACAGGGATGAGAGGTGGGAGGGAAAGGGAGTGAGAAGGGAAATCACATGGAAATGGAAGGCGATCCTCAGGGTTATACAAAATGATATATAAGAGGAAAGGAGGGGTAAGACAAGATAATATAAATGGAAGAAATGATTTACAGTAGAAGGGGTAGAGAGAGAAAAGGGGAGGGGAGGGGAGGGGAGGGGGGATAGTAGAGAATAGGACAGACAGCAGAATACATCAGACACTAGAAAGGCAATATGTCAATCAATGGAAGGGCAACTGATGTGATACAGCAATCTGTATACGGGGTAAAGTTGGGAGTTCATAACCTGCTTGAATCAAACTGTGAAATATGATGTATTAAGAACTGTGTAAGGTTTTGAATGACCAATAATAATAAAAAAAAGAAATGTCAGTATGAACTTATTATATATATATATACACACACACACATATATAGAAATTTATATATGTATTAATTTCTTAATTAGAACTAATGAGCCTTAAACCCATTACAAACTTAATTCAACATTCCTAGCATTCAGAAATCCTAGCAAACCTGAAATACCATTCCAATGAAAAGAAATATATTTTTGGGAAGAGCAAATGGCTTATTCTAGGATGTATAAAGATGAAAGTGGAGCATCACACCATAGTAGGTAATAATAATAAAGCTATGAATGGCAGCTATATTCATGACACAAGGACATGGGGGCAAATTTGAAGGGGCTTCCACTGGGAAAAAATTAGACAATTTGATCTTCAAAAGGATGATAATTGCAATTAATCAAAACTCATTAAATGTGCATAAAAATCTTTCCTGAACACCTATTTGGTCACCTGTGGAGAATGATAGAAAACCAGTACTTTAATTGAAAAATCGATGAAAGGAAAAGATGAAGCCATTTCTCTGCCTTTCCTAAAAGAACTATAGCACAGAGTTCCAAGTTGTAAATGAGGAAAATCGCTTGTTCTAAAATTATGCCAATTAATCAATGAAAAAAATGATAGAATAAAACAATTTTGCAACCTCCAGCAAATTAATGGATCTAGGCATCGAGCACCAACAGCTGCTAACATCACAAAAAGAGAGACAATCAGATATCACATGCCTCTTGTTCAAAGTACTCAACAACATTCATAGTCTTGCCAAATGAATCAACCCGAAATATGATCAAGTTTCTGGATCCATCTGCCAATTTTCAGGGAACAGAAAGAACAGAGGAGAGTGATAAATGGGATCACAAAAACACACTTAGCAAAACCTACACTTCAGAAACTCTACAAGTTAAATGTCCCTGGTTCTTTCATCAGTAAATTCTGGGGAATGGAAATGCAATCTACAGACTAAAATATGCATTAAAATTACATTGAAGTTTTAAATATTGGACAACACTAAACTATGGTTATTAGAGAAATGTATACTGGTGGTAAAACTACACAGAAAAAGAAAGAGGAATATTGGTTACTTTTGGTAGAACAGAAAGGGTCAAGTTGGAGTCCAGGAATGAGTGGACAGTGTCTATTTCTCTAACTGGATGTGTTTATAAGGGTGTTTACCTTATAACTCATTAAGTGGTGCATCTTTTTTTAAAAATTGTATATGTTTCATTTACTAATAAAATTTATTTTTAAAAAATGAATTCCAGCTTAAAATGCACCTGGCTAGCAGATCTATCTTCTTAAATATAACTCTAAAATATTAATAAAGACAGAAAAGAATGAAATGCACTCTAAAAATTAATTTGATAGACCATCTAATGCCAGAAGTTAAAGTGAATTTCTACCTGCTGAAAGGCATAAGCAGTTCAATTGAGATAAGCTATAAAAGTAGAATAAGCACAGGATTCCCTCATGGGTAAAAGTGAGAATTATGAGAGTTTATATGTAGAAAGTACTTAGTATGATTCCTGACCCAGAGCAAGAACGATAGTTAAGAATAAGCTATTGTTGGAGGAGAGGTGCCAGGGAATGAAAGTGATCAAATTATATTGTTATATTGTATGCCTGTATAAATATGTAATGAATCCCACCATTGTGTATAATTAGCTGTTGTTTTTATTATAAACTTATCTGGGTTGTCTCATAAAAGAGAGACCTCTGAGACACTGTGCACATCTCCCACTATCCTTCCTCCACATTCAGATTTACACCAACAAAAATATAGAGCAGCTATCCCATACCATGTGCCTTCTTGCACTGACAAAACACATATTGTTGTCATCTTTCTGCATCCATTCTGAACATCCATTCTTGGTTATCAGACAGGTAAGGAAAATAGCTCATACATTGTATTCTTGTGGATTTAGTTTTCCATGTCACTAATAAAAAAAGATGCTACAGGGGCAAAAATGGGAAAAGTTCCACTATCTCAGCACCCTGGGAATCGTAATTTTTCATGCTAGACACTTTCTCCTAATTTTGGAAAGCCAGGCAGCAAGGGTAGAAAAAGATGCCCCCCTGGAGGAAGAGAGCTTTATGAGTTGAAGAATTTCCAAAAAAATGGAAATTGGCCCAGGAGCTGCTTCCCATCAAGCCATATCTAATAATAGTTCTAAGAAAGGGATTAGAGGACTAGCCAATTGAACATCAACAGGAGTAATTTCTTTTCAAATGTATTTACAGAGTTGTTGCAAGTTAACTCACTGGAGGTTGAAAGAAAATGACTCTGAATTTCTTCTTCAAGAAAACAACAGATACTCAATATCTAAAATAAGTTTGAAAATTACAAAAAATGAGAAGCTGTTGCAGCCTCTAATATTAAAAACAAAAAGATAATAATTTTTAACTTTCTGTTACAAAAGTCACAGTTTAACAAAACGAGAACAGAAGCAACCAAAGAACACACGCAAATTGATATGTGATAAAAGAAAAAGTCAAGTCAGTGAGGATAGTGACATTATTCAATAAATAGAATTGGAAGATCCAATGATAATTTGGGGAAAATAATAAAACCATAAAATGCCTAGAATAAATAAATACACATATGCAATCTTAGGATAAATTAAGCCTTTTAAACATCATACCAAAAGAGGTAGATGCGTATATCACCCTGAAAACAATACAGTGCTCTGTTTATCAAAAATACCATGAAGACATTTATAAGAAATGGCAAACAATATTAAAAATACATATTTTTAAAGTGCAAACCTATATAAAGAATTCTTGCAAAGAACTCAAAGAAAGATAGTCAACTTTCTCCCCAAATTAAGCAAAGAATATAAACTAAAACTGCATAAGAGCAATTGTCAATATCCAACAAAAATTTTAAAAATTATCATTCTTACTACTAATGTAATAAACAACTTTTTTGTTACTATTTTTCATTCACGAAACTGAGAATACACTTGAAAAATCATATCTAGTATTGTCAAAGTTGAGGATAAATGAGAATTCTAAACCACTGTTTTGAAAACCAGAATCATTTTTGAGAGGGACTTAAGGCTGTGTATCAAAAATCTTAAAGATATATTCTTCTTAACCCAGAAATTTTACCTCTGGACTGTATCCTGAAGAGATTTTTAATGATCTGAACAAATGTATACAACTTCATTTGAGACAGTACTGATCAAACAAAAATTTATATACTGAAGTTAACAGCAGATATATAATCTTGGTGTATAATATCAATTAATGTTTTATAAACCATTGTACATATATGTATTGATATAATGGAAATAATTAAGCTATTAAAAATAATGATATAGAACAATACTAATAGACAAGGAATGCGGAATATAATGCAGGATATACTGCTAACACCATTCATTCAATATTTTTAAAATGGATATTTATGAAGTATCATCTTTGCACCAGGTTCTATCTTAGGGACAGGGCAGAGAACAAGTCAAATGACAACTCCTACTGTGAAATTCATTGTCTAGTAGGAGAAGTTGATAATGATTAAGATAAATAAGTAAGATACATATTATATTAGTCATGATTGCTATAGAGAAAAGAAAAAATGAAAGAGGAATATGAGCCAAGTGTGGTGGTGCATTCCTATAATCCCAGTGGCTTGGGAGGCTGAGGCAGGATAGATTTGAGTTCAACGCCAGCCTCAGCAAAAGTGAGGTGCTAAGCAACTCAGTGAGACCCTGTCTCTAAATAAACTGCAAAAGAGGGCTGGGGATGTGACTCAGTAGGTGAATGCCTTTGAGTTCAATATGTGGTACCCCCCAAAAAAGGTAGGGCGATATGAATTTTGTGAGAAGAAGTCTGTGAAAGTTTAAGGAGTTCAAGAGGCTTCACTGCGAAAGGAACTTTTCAATAAAGACCTGACAGATCATATACAACCTCAAAAATTAAAAGTTATACTCTCCCTCGATATCTATCTGTCTGTCTGTCTCTCTCTCTCTCCCTCTCCACACACACACACAACACACACACACACACACACACACACACACACACACATATATAATGTCAAAATACATTCTACTGTCATTTATAACTAAAAATAACAAATAAAAATTTAAAAACTGATAGAGATGAAAAACCATGGGAACAGCATTCTAAGTAGAGGGAATAGCAAGTAGAGAGTTCTGGAACATAGTGATATTCAATGTTTGCAGATTATCAGGAAGACAGATGAAGCTGGACCAGAGTGAAAGAGAATGAGGACATAGAGATGATAGGGGAATGATGCATATCAAGCAGGGCCTTATAGATCATAGCAAGGACATCAGCTCTTATTCTGAATGAGATGCAAAGTCAAATACAGGAAACAACAACCAGATCTGTAGACTATCTCATACAAATGTTTTGGCATTTATATGCATGCATTTTATTTATTTATATGTACATGAGAGAGTGGAGGAGAGCACAAACTGAAAACAAAAACTGAACAAGGTATGTCTAAATATTAAAAGGTGATGCATATATTATTCTGCAAAATTACTTTCCTCTTTTTTGGACTGCTAAACGTTCCATACTCTGTGTGTTCCTTTTTTTATTTTAAAACATGCCAAATTTTGAAAAATCCCTCTTCCTACCATCTTGTAAAGTCAACAGGTAAAAAGTGAGAGATTATGACTTTTTAGATAAGGTTCTGTGTGAAGAAGCCTGGCAATGCCTGAGTCAGATCTACGGGGGTCTCCCCCACCTCCCTGCCCTGGCAACCCACCTTAATGGTCTGGGTCCCCTTGTCCAGCAGTTTTCTGTGTGACTCCATTTATGTGCCCTGCAGACTTCCCAACAAGCCATAACTTGGAAACACCTGGAACCTAAAGTCATGAAGAAAAACCTCCAAGGCATCAAGATGGATGTTTTCTGTCCAAGATTACAAATACTTGTGGTTTTCTGTTTTTACCACCCCAAAAGCCTCTTTCAGTTTTCTGTTGTGTATAGAACTGTCAATCAGAATTATGACATTTCCTAATCCAATTTCCACTGCTATCTTTATCTCTACAGCATGGAGGTGGGAGATAGAAAAAACCAGACCTACAGAAAAGATATAACATTGATGGAAAGTTTCAAAGCCAAAACTTTTAAATCTCAAATAGATTCACTGTGCCTACTCCAAAAAGAAAGACTAGATCTCAAGATGAACAGAGGCACCTGAGAACTTGCTGAAAATGCAAATACCCAGAGCCCTGTGCCAAACATGCTTCGTCAGGAACTGAGTTGGGGACCAAGTTCTGTGGGTCATTCTGCCCTATGCTCAAGACTGCCATGAAACCACTGGCAAGGCCATTTCCTTTTTCTCACTTTATTTAAGGGAGAGGTGGTTTGATTAGGTCATTACCAGCATCCAGTGCACCCTCGGAAGACCACATGCAACTCTCTTTTTGCTTCTTGTTCCGTCAGCAGAAACCTGTCATCATGAAATTGCTTCAGGGGTAAGCTAATCTCTCTGGATATTAAACACTGTCCTCCTATGAAAAGTTATTTCAACAAGGAGAATAGCTGAGACATGTTGTAACACTTTTATACTCCTGTAATTTTTATCTTTGATTGCTCAGTAATACCATCTTTTCCCAGTAGGGTGGACTCATCATTTTGCTATTAAACTTGGCACACACTGAAGGCTCTTAAGTCCCAATTTGAAGGGCCCAGATGAAGTGTATTCTGAAGATCCCCATTTACCATTTAATTTGCATTTGGTCTCTGGTACAGATGGTACAAAAGGTTAAAACAAATCACCTATTGATTAGTTTTTCCACATCAGTTCAACTAAGAAATATCTTCTAATATTAAATATGTAAAATAAGACATTTGGCAAAATATATATTTCTTGAAAAAAAATTCCATAGAGTTTAAACTTCAGAGAATCTCTCATCAGGAATCAGCTTTACCAAAGTAAGGTAACTGTGGACCTGGATGGTATGTTTCTTTTTATTATTTCCTTAAATAAACTGTTTGCTTTAGAAAAACTGTAAATTTGTAGGAAAGTTTCAAAGCTAGTATAAAAAACTCCCATATACCCTTCACTCAGCTTCCTCTAATGTTACCATCTTACATGACTATGATTCATTCAACAAAACTGAGAAACGAACATGGGTACATGACTATTACAGCACCAGACTTTATTCAGATTTCACTACTTTTCATTTTATTTCACTAATGTTCTTTTTCTATTCCAGGACCCATACCAGATACTACACTGCATTTAACATTTTGTTTTGTAGTTCTTTTTTGGTTCTTCCTGCCAACTTCTGGATTAAAACTTCCTATAGAATACCACTTATAAATAACTGTTAATTAACTAACACAGCATCCCACATTTCATACCTGGCAGCCATTCTGCTCCAAACACAGAACAATCCATTGTGCAGAGGCTGGTCTAAGTCAGCAGTGTGGCTACTGCTGGTTAGGATGGCCTGCTCCAGACTTTGACACCCTCCTAGGTAAGCGAAGAAGAAATCAAAATATTTTGGCCCCAAATGAAATCAAAAACTTAACCAAGTCTTACTGATCCCTAGTCCTGAAGATTATTATGTAAGCTGGTTTGTTCTGGGGGAAATTCTTTGTAACAACACTCTCAAAATGGCTGGAATAACAAATTTTTATAAAAATGCAGTTATT
Organism: Ictidomys tridecemlineatus; assembly: GCF_052094955.1. Taxonomy (NCBI): domain Eukaryota; kingdom Metazoa; phylum Chordata; class Mammalia; order Rodentia; family Sciuridae; genus Ictidomys; species Ictidomys tridecemlineatus. The sequence goes on from NC_135490.1 coordinate 50,300,702, forward strand.
TATTTTTATAGACCACATTTCCCTTATCCATTTGTCCACTGATGGATATTTATGTTGATTCCATATCCACTGGCTATTGTTAATACTGTTGCAATAAACATGGGAGTGCAGGTGTCAGAAGAGAGAAATGCACACACCATAAAGAAATGATAAGGGCTTAAGGTGATTGATATGCTAATTACCCTGGTGTAATTAATACCAAATGTATATATGAATCAAAACAACACATTGTATGTGAAAATAAATTTTTAAAAATTTTAAGTAAAAAATTCCAGTTTACTGCTACTACTACTACTAATAATAGAGAGGTCTGGACAATGGTGGAAGAAAGACAGAATCATGACCCATTCTCTTGACAATAACCATAGTGAAAATCACCTGCTCATTCAGATTTCCACTGAATTTCCTCACCTATCTTTACACCAATGAGGGAGGCGGGACACAGAAAAAAATAAACAAAAACCTTTAGAAAGAATGTGAAATTTTTGAACAGCTCATCTACACCATCATTTCCAGGCCTGCTGTATACATGAGTTATCTGGGAAGACAAGAATATGACTTTCTGGGTGAAAGTAATTACATCTCACACACTTGTGTATTCACGTTCCCATAGCTGATGATATTCTTTCTGTAAATCTCTGAAGTACACTTCCTATGTATCAACTGTGTCATGAACCTGGAATCCCAGGAATCCTTCAATGTGGGAGAAACAAATAATAGAGTCTGATTGTTGGAGGCATTTTAACATTATTGATCACTGGGATGAGAAAAGGGTCAGACCCATGAGTACACCCGGCAGCTTCCCTTAAATACACTATGTGAAATTAATGTTTTTCCTTTTTGAAATTTTTCAACTAAGAAGTTGTTGTGAGAGTTAAGATTTTAATGAAAACACAGTGGAGAAAAACCATAGGAAATATGTAGCTATACAACAGCAGCCAAAAGCAAGTCACACAGAGAAGGTCCTCAAAGACTTGATATGCCTGCTCTTGCCCGAGGCAGAAGACATGAACATCTAAACTCCTCCAGAAGCCCATCAGGAGCATCTGTCCTTTCCCAAGGCTAGTCTGTACAGACATTAAGACCTGCAGGTGGTTCTGGTGTACCCTCCACGATAGGAACAGTATAGTCTTCTGCTTCCCACAAATCCAGGTCAGCAAGGGACTTGCATCTCCCTCATTCCAAAGCAATAATGAATGCTGAAATCTGAACATACTTAGCCACTGCTTGGGCAAGTTATTTGGCCTCAGTAATTTGTTTGGAAAAATCAGCCTATTTGGATTTTTTAATGATCTCTCCCCCTACCAGAAAAAGCAATCTCATTCAGTGATTGTTGTCACCATTGATCATATTAACCAGCACTCTTATTGATATGAATGGAATGGGGATTATAAGGCCATTCAGGGTACATGTCTCCAGCTTTTCTTAATAAAATCTATGTTTAATTATCTAGAAAGCTTTTCTTATGGCTCTGGGTAAATGCAAATATGAGTCTGAGGTCAGAAGGACGTGAGTTATCCTCCTCCTCCCTGCTGACATTGTCCACTTGAGTTACAGGACAAGGAAGACAGGGAAGGAGATCCAGCTCACGAGCCAGATAAAATTTCAGAATCACTGAGCAGACTCTGAAATGTCCCCATCTGCCGATAGCACAATCTGAGTAAGGGTAAAGGGGACTGGAAAGACAGAATTAGAGGCAGAGTAGCAAATCTCTTGAGAAAGCTATTTTTAAGCCCTAAGGTGACACTGAGGGCAGAGGTTTGCTTCTTTGTCTTATAGCCAAATCATATGATTGTATATTAGCTCTATTATCTAGAAGTATCTTCAAGGGCAGGGAATTTGTATTTATAACCAGATAAGTACATAATCGGGACACAAATATCTCAAAGCCACTTCCCCCACCTGTTGCTTTGTCATGCTTGGAAAGATTTTTTTTGTAGACTCTGCATCTCTTAATAAGGAGCCCTAAATGTCTCCTTGATTACATTGGCATCAAATATGATAAATTGACATTGAATTTATTCTTAAGAAATTTAATAACCTTTCTCTTTTTTCTATGATGCACAAAATAAAGCTCTGATGTAATTCCAAGGGGAAAAGTCAAACTTATAATACCAAAAAGAAACCCTCCTTGCACATAAGCTGGAGGAGAACACCAAGGGAACAGGTAGAAGGCTAAAAACACCTACAGAAAGATGTGCTCTAAGTGCAGAAGAAGTTTGGCAAGTGGAATCAGATGCTGAGGGAGATTATGCATTGCTTCCTATGAACATCCACACATCTCCACAAACACACCAAAACATATGCACATACATTTGTTTTCACAACATAAAACTCTCAAAGGAAAAATAGCCTACATATGAGAAAAGATTTTTGCAGAGAGTCTGAAGCCCACACACACTGGGACAATGCCATTTCTTCTTCAACTAATTGCCCCAGGAAGTGCATCTTCATACCTGGAGAGGATGGAGCTATAGAAATATCTTCTCTTAAAGCAATAACAGAGATGTAACCTATTTAAATAGTGAGAAACTGAATCATAGAGCTTTCTGGATACCAATGACCCAGAAACTTCCTCAGGGCAGAGAAAGAGGAAGAGTTAACATCTGTATTGGGGGCCCAAAATACACCATAGACCACCTCATTGAAATAATGTTACAAAGATTGGGTAAGTCGGCTGAAAAGGTTATGGTAATTCTCTACCTCAAGGACATTACGGGCTAATGAGAATCAGTAGACCAAATGGAAATCCAATCAGATTTTATATTATCCTCATGGGGGAGTGGGTAGGAAGGTTGCATAATCCAGGTAATAGATGTATAAATGAATCACTGAAACAAAATACATTTGAACTTTGGTGACTAATGAGAAGGTCTGGGGGTAGATTTCTGTTCCTTGTGTTGGAGAAAGATGCTGCTAGTGATGAGGACTGTGCTCCCAGTGGTAGAAAAAGTCAATTGAAATCTGGAACATTCAGAGAATGTCACATCTAAAATGTACTCTAGTTTCACTCCTCCAAGTCCATGAGCAAAGCTTCCTTCTGAAGTCCCCCCACACACACACCCAGTAAATATCGATCTTCTTGCATCCATTGAGACTTCCCCAGAGATTAAGGTAAGCTCTCCTTCTTAGTTTGTTTTCTTTTTTCCTATCCCCTGAGCTTGATCATCCCTTTGCTTTTTAATTTCCCTATACAGAAGCCATTCCCCAACGTGCTCATTGTTCTCAAATCTCTGCCCAGCAGAGCCACCTTGGGATGAGAGCGATGTGAAAACAAGTCAGGTTGGCCACTCTAGCACTTCACTGGGGAATATGATTCAAACAGAATGGAAAGGAAAGGATGACAAAATAATTCATGAAGCAGGATGTGGTGCCTTCAGTGGGCCCAGAGCTCATATGAAGCCCATATGGAAAAGCATTCTCTACACTTTTAGTAAGATGTGGAGCTTCTTGGCTTGCATGGACATGATGTGTTCTGATAGCCTTCCTAAAAAAGTTTGATTTTGTTCTGACCTGTTTTGTGGACAATGCTTGACAATGACATCTAGCTCTTCATTCGTCTCACAGTCAAGGATATTTATTGATCAGCTATATATGCCAGGCACAGGGAGACAAAGGTACGTTAAAGCTTCTGATCATCATGATCTTGGGCTTAAAGGAAGAGAATGGCAAACATTTGAATCAGTCCATTTGAATACACTGTGATATGTCCTATAATAGACAAGGGGAAGCTCAGAAGAGAGAATGACTGACCCTCAAAGACCTGGGAATCATCACAGAGAAAGAAATATTTAAATTGAGTCTTGAAGGATGGGTAGGCATGATCAAGAGTAGGTAAAATGTGGGGATGAAAAAGAAAATAGTGCAATCTGGAAAGGAAGAAGTATAGAGCAGGGTGCATGAGAGAGGAGTGAAATAGACATGTAGGCAGGAACCAGACTTAAAAGACACCGAAGACCTCAGATGAGTCTTGAAGTACCCAATGCTACAATTTTTTGCTATTATTAACCAAAGAAGCAGAAGTCAGGATTATGCTTCTTGTTTAATCTGTCTATGTTTTCCACTAATCATTCTGGAATAATGAGTCCTTTTTTCATCATTAAATGACTTGCAAGCAAACCACTTTGCTATAGAATGCCTATCGAGTTAGGAACCAAACCACAGGGGGCACAATCAGTAGCAAAGTCATTTAAGAAATACCAGGCATTATAGCTGTGCTTCCTGAGACACCTGTAAGTGTGTTTATTCCTGCTAAGTCACCTGGCATCGACTTCAAAGATAGGTTTTTCAATTAATTGTAAAGTGACAATCAGGCCGTAGGAAGCAGTGATATGGAAGAGCAGAAGGGATTCAGGTCTCTGTAGATGCTGTGCTCACTCCTTCCCCCAAAAGGGAGAGAGGACATAATTAGAAATGAAATTAATGTGATTGCTTTCTTGAGGTGCCTTCTTAAATGAGAGTTTCTTTTGTTCTATTTCAGTTTTCTGTGTTTATATTAATTAGAATCCTCTTAGGTGCTGGACAGGAGTGTGTTAGGGTAGCATATATTAACACAATACGATGCACACTTCTACCCTAAATGGGCTTTAAAGAGCAGTAGCTGGAAAGGAAAATGCTTAGTCAAAGATGCACACACTTGGCTGATCCTGAGCAGCTGTCACAGAGGAATCAAGTGATCCACTGGGATATTCTCACACAGGGACTTATGTACACTAAGGAACTACTTTAAAAGCATGACTTCATTGCAACCTACTTTCAGAGCAAATGTTGCATTTAAGAGCAAATAAGATATAAAAGAGTAAAATTGATAAACACTGTGCTAAATAAGTATTGAACATACTTGTACAATTTTTTGTCACTTATACCAATTCTCATTCTGTTGTTCCTATCTTCACTTTTCCCTCAACAGATCCTCATCATTTGTACTTTCCTGGATCACTTTTATCTGATTTCCCTCACTCCATGTTGCTTTTGATGGAATTCATTATTATCCACGTAGTATGCTGGCTAAATGCAACAGAACAGCACTTTCAGAAATAAAGTCTTTCCTATTTCCCTAACTAGAATACCATTCTTGAACAGACTGTCCAGATGTACCTGCCTCTATGCAAATTCTGAAGGCTAATCATGTTGCCTTTTATTTGGGCCAGATTAAACCTGGTCCAGATATATTTTTCTCATTCATTCAATGGCATCATTTGTAGACAAATGGTTTCCAAAAAACATAGCCAGACATCATTTCCTCAGTAACTGATTAAGTAAAATGCCAATTATATAAATCTCTTGTTTCTCAATTTTCTCTCCTGGCTTTCAGCCTTTCTACTATCTTATTGCAAAATGTTTTTTTTTTCAGAGGGCAAATAATGTAAGTGGAAGAGAAAGGGATCCAGGCAAGTGGCCTCGTAGCTGCTTGGTGTCCATTATTAGAGTCGTCTAGAATATATTCTAGATGAGAGGTCAGCGAACTACAGCCCACAACCCAAACCCAGCCCACTGCCTGCTCTTTGTAACCAAAGTCTTACTGGACAACAGTGATGTTCATTCACTTATACAGTGTCTGTGCCTACTTACAGTGGCAACAGGAATCACATGAGTGGTAAAGTCTAAAATACTTTTAAGTGCCTTAAAGGAAAAGGGGTGTCAACCCTAGCCCCCAGGGCTTGGCCTTGTGGACTTGGCTTCTTAGAGCATACTATGACTAAAGAGAAATCCTTCCTTCTCCAGTTTATGAACTAGCCACAATAGAGAGCAGTATTTATTTAAAGCCACCACAGGTCAGAGAAGTAGAGGAAGACATTTTGGAAGGAAACTCACAACTGCAAGTAAAAACACCATATCAGTCTGTAATTTCAGTAGCTCAAGAGGCTGAGGCAGAAAGACCTCAAGTTCAAAGCCAGCCTCAGCAAAAGCAAGGCACTAAGCAACTTAGTGAGACCTTATCTGTAAATAAAATACAAAATAGGGCTTGGGATGTGGCTCAGTGGTCTAGTGCCCTTGAGTCCAATCCCCAGTACCTGCCCCCAAAAAAATAACAACAACAAAGAAAAAATCCACCATATCAACTGGCTTTAGGAATTTATTTTCTAATATAGTAAGTGGAAAGGTAATTTAGATACAGGGTTATTTTTGTTAGTGGTTCGGGAGGGAGTTTAACAACTACCCTGGCTCTTTATGTCTCTCTGGCCTGCCAGCCTTGGCCTGTTAGATTTGTGCTTCAGGCTACCTTTCCTTATGGCCCTGTGATGGCATTTCTAGTCATCTTATGCACATATGACTTGTGCAGTAGTAGAACAATCATCTCCTCTTCGTCTGTTTTTAAGATTCAGAAAACCATTCTCCAAGCCCACCTTTGGCAGGGTACCGTATCTCACCAGAATGGTGTAGACCTGGGGCAGATGTCTTTCTCCCCTGACACTTACACCTTAGCTGAAAAGGGTGGACACTTGAACAAAACTTGGACTATAACAGGAGAAAAAAAGAAGAGAGGATGATTGTCACTTAGGCCATCAACAAGGTCTGCTGTAGATTGGCAAGAATCCCATTTCACCACTAGAAGAACAATCCACAATCATGCAGCACAAGGTATCCAATGGATGAGCAAGTCGTACTATCTATGTAAAGTATAGTACAATAGACGTGTGTGCTCACACACACAATAAACACTTTTTTCTAAAGTAAAATGCTTCTATGAATTATCACTATGAACTTAGGTACATCATATAATCTCTCTCAACCTTAAAAGGTTAAGAAAAGATGAAAATCCTGTCAACATCTGAGATGCAAAAATAATTATTAATTCAAAACCTAAATAAAGGAATACTGGGTATTTGAATAAATATTTTATTTATGCTTTTTTATTTATAAGCGGCATTTTTACACAAAGAATTCAGGCTAGGCTTTTTTAAAAAAACACTAAACTAAATAAGAAAAGAGAAGATAAGTAGCCATGCATTGGTGCTAAGGGGAAAGTAAGGATAGAAAAATATGAAGTGTTTCCAACTGGTGTTCCCTGAAATAATTTGGAACTCAATAATACAGGGGCTCTGATTGACACAGATATGGTAAGGGTCTCATAAGTATCTAAGTGAAACCCCAGAGAAATATCTTCCCCTGCAAGAAGGGAATACAAATATGGCTATAAAAAGAGAAGGTTCTGTGAAGATGGCATAGTAGGAAGCATCACACATCTGTCTTTCCACCTGAACAATATTTCAGTGGCAGAATCTGTCTGACGTAATTATATTGGAACTCAGAAACCTACTTAAGCTTGCAACTTCCATGGAAAGGGCTGGACTATAAATTGAGGTTCATTTCAGTCAATTTCTGCTCTTAGCAGAGTAACAGGAACTAATCCCCTACCTGTCACCCATGACAGGAAACTATATTCCTGGAGGAGAAAAAAAAAAAGCACATAACTTGTGGAAGCGAGGCAACTAGAAGAGGACCTTTCCTCCATATATAAAAAAATCTATGCCTAATCAGTGGTTGCTGTGTCTGATCATAGGTAACGGCATTATTGTTAAACTTCCTTCCCCATTGTTGCAAGCCCCTCTTCATTTGGCTAAAGTGGCTTCTATGAAACTTATGGGTTGGTGCCCTTTCCCTCTCCCTGTTTTTTTTTTCTTTTCCCTTGGATACAGACAAAAACTAGGACATTCAAAAGCAGTAGCATACATAAGAAAGTATACATGCCCAGTGACCATCACAGGCTCAGGAGGCCCCCTAGAAGACTTTACACTTAGATTGATCCTTGGCACAGAGACGGTCTATAACAATTTCAGAAACAAAGGAACAAACAAATAAAAAAGACCAGCAAACCTTAGGGAAGAAGGAGAACCCGATTTCCAGAACCACTATATTATTAGATTCAAATACTCAGTTTTGAACAACAAAAATCAAATCAAAAGGCATACAAAGGAACAAAACAGTATGACCACTTAAAGGAAAAGCAAATCAAACAACAGAAAATGTCCCTGAAAAACACCTGCTGACAGATTTACTGGACAAACACTAAAACAACTACCTTGTGGTTTTACTGTTTCCTTGTTTTACTGTTTGTCTGTGAAATCAGTTCTAAAATTATTAGGTGATGCTTCTAGTCACACAATACATAGAGAATGGTATATATGAAAACTTTCAAAAAACAATGTATAAACAAAATGAAAATTTCAATAAAGAGGTAGAAAAACCTAAATAAATGTAAAAGAAAACCAGTAGATGAAAAATACAATAACTGAAAGGAAGATTTCCTTAGGAGTATTCAAAGAAGGATTTGAGCACACACTCATTGGATTTGAGATAGGACAATGAAAATTATTAAAACTGAGGAATGGAAAGAAAAAAGAAGAAAAGTGAAAAGAGCCTAAAGTTTATATGGAACATCATCCAGCAGAATACCTAAGCATTGTGGGAATTCTAGATCAATCAGAGGGGGAAAGAGGGGAAGGAACATTTGAAAAAGTACTGACTGAACACTTCAGTAAATAAAGACTGAAAACCTTTAATAAAAAGATATGAATACAAATATCCAAGAAGCTTAATGAACTCCAAATAAAGTGAACTCAAGGACATTCACATCAAGACCATCAAGTGGTTATGACCATAATTTCAAAGGACAAAGAAAACTTTGGAAGCAGCAAGAGAAAAATAACTCATCACATATAAGGAATCCTCAACAAATTTATGTGCAAATTTATTGTGAGAAACTTCAGAGATCAGAACACTATACCTGATAAATTCAAAGCATAGGGAAAAAATGATAACCAAGAGTGCTTCATCTAGCATACCTGTCTTTTTAAAATGAGGGGAAATTTGGGGTTGGGGATTTAGCTCAGTGGCAGAGTGCTTGCCTGGTATTCACAAGGCCCTATGTTTGGTCCTTGGCCCTGAAAAAAAAAAGGAAAAATTAAGACATCTCAAATAAACAAAAGCTGAGCAAGTTTGTTAGCACTAGACTTTCTCTGCAAGAAATGTTCCAGGAAGTCAGGTGTGGTGGTGCATGCCTGTAATCCCAGTGACTCACGAGGCTGAGGCAGGAGAATTGCAAGTTCAAACCCACCTTAGCTACTTATTGAGGCCCTGAGCAAGATTCTGTCTCTAATAAAATATAATACAAACTCTGTCTCCAATAAAGTATAAAAATGGGATAGGGATGTGGACAGGTGGTCAAGTGTCCCTTGGTTCAATCTCTGGTACAAAAAAAAAAAAAAAAGAAGAAAGAAAGAAAGAAAAAGAAATGCTCCAGGGAATCCAGCAGGGTACAATGAAAGGGCTAAATCAGACATTAACTTAAAGCTATAAGAAGGAATAAAGATCTCAATAATGGTAACATAGGCAATAAGAAAAGCTAGTATTATTACAATGATTGTAGTTGCACTTTTTTTCTACATATAGGAGAACAATGCATTCCAAAAGATTATAAGGTGATGCTTCTAGTCACACAATGTATAAAGATAAAATTCAGTAACAAAGGAAAAGGGTAAGGACAGAGCTGTTAAAGTATCACAGTTTTGTATGTTATTGAAGTTAAGATGGTATAAATTGAAATTAATGCTATAATTTTAAGATGTTAAATATAATCATCATGGTAACAGCAATGAAAATAGCTATAGAATATATACAATAGGAAATGAGAAATGATTTTAAATATTTCAGCACAAAAATGAAAACAACTAAATACCAAGGAAGATAATAATTCAGGAACTGAGGCACAAAACAAGATATCTGGAAAACAAATAGCAAAATGACAGAAATAATCTCCTCCTTATTAGTGATTACCTTAAGTGTAAATGGATTAAAATATCGAATCAAGGCAGACTGGCAAAATAGATTTTTTAAAAATCCTTTGATAAAGTTGTCTCAAAGAGCTTCAGTGTGGACCCAAATAGATTGTGGACACAAATAGATTGAAATTGAAAAAATAAGAAAATGAAACTCATAACCAAAACAGAAAAGAATTGGCTAGTCTAATATCAGGCAAAACACACTTTAAATATAAAGTGATATAATAAACAAAGATAATATAATTTAATTTAAAAATATAAAAATAATAAAATATAACAATTTATAAATATCTGTGTGTAATAAAAACAGACTATCAAAATATATGAAGCAAAATCTGATAGAACTTAAGGAGAGATAGTCAAATTTGTAATAAAAGTTGGAGACTTCAAAACCCCACTGTCAATAATGAAACACTGTAACCAAACAAAGAACAACACAATAAAACAAATTTACAGATCTATTAGTTATATACAGAACATTCTACCCCAAAATAACAGTACATATATGAAACATTTTCCAGGATAGACAATATTTTAGGACCTAAATTCTCAGTGCACTTTTTTTAAAAAAAGAAATATATTTTCTCTCACCAGAACAGAATAAAAGTATAAATCAAAAACAAAATTAAAACTAGAACTTTCTCAAAACTGTGGAAACTAAATAACCAGTGAATCAAAAAGTAAATCATTAAAAATATTTGAATGTAAATGAAAATGAAAAACATACCAAAACTTATGAGATGCAGCCAAAGTAGTGGTATGAGAAAACTTATACCTACAAGTGCTTATATTTTAAAAAGCCCTGAAAGGTCTCAAGTCAACAACCTACCTTTACTACTTAAGGAACTAAAACAAACAAACTAAACCCAAAGCTAGCAGGAGCAGAATGAATACTAAAGATTAGAACAAAGATACATGAAATAGAGAATAGAAAAATAAATGACACAAAATAATTGATTCTCAGAAAAGAGCAACAAAACTGACCAACTTTGCTATATGAATTAAGGGAAAAGAGAGACAAGAGACTCAAAGTACTAGAGTCAGAAATAAAAGTAGAGATATTAATACAGATTCAACAGAAATAAAAATTATGACAGTACAATGAACACAACGAACAAATTGGAACTGATAAAAAGGACAAATGTATAATAAAACAAAATCTACCAAGTTATAAAGAAATAGAAAATCTAATCAATTTCAAAGGATGAAATAGAAGATGTCATTAGAAGCCTACCAACCAAGAAAATCCCAGAACTGGATGGAAACACAGCTGAGTTCTACAAGACCTTTAAAGAAGAATTAATACCAATACTCCTCAAATTATTTCATGAAATAAAAAAGAGGGCAAACTCATTCTATGAGGACAATATTACCCTGATTCCAAAACTAGGCAAAGACACATCAAAGAAAGAAAATTTCAGACTAATATATCTAATAAACATATATGCAAAAATTCTCAATAAACTTCTGGCAAATCAAATACCAAAACATGACAAAAAGATAGTATACCATGATCAAGTGGGGTTCATTCCAGGGATGCAAGGTTAGTTCAACATACAGAAATCAATAAATGCAATTCATCACATCAGTAGACTTAAAGACAAGAATCATATGATAATCCCAATAGATGCAGAAAAAAACATTTGAAAAAATACAGTACCCCTTCATGTTCCAAGCATTAGAAAAACTAGGGATGACAGGAGTATATCTCAACATCATAAAAGCTGTCTATGCTAAACCCCAGGCCAACATCATTCTAAATGGATCAAAATTTAAAGCATTCCCTCTAAAAACTGAAACAAGACAGAGATGTCCTCTCTTTCACCATTTCTATTTAACATAGTTCTTGAAACACTGGCCAGAGCAATTAGACAGACGAAAGAAATTAAAGGGATACAGATAGGAAAAGAAGAAGTCAAATTAGCACTATTTGCTGATGATATGATTCTATACCTAGAAGACCCAAAAAATTTCACCAAAAAACTTCTAGAACTAATAAATGAATTCAGAAAAGTAGCAGGATATAAAATCAACACTCATAAGTCAAAGGCATTTCTGTATATCCATGACAAGTCCTCAGAAAGGGAAATGAGGAAAACTACACCATTTTCAATAGCCTCAAAAAATAAATAAAATAAAATACTTGGGAATCAAATTAACAAAAGAGGTGAAAAGCCTCTACAATGAAAACTACAGAATGCTAAATAAGGAAATTAAAGAAGACCTTAGAAGATGGAAAGACCTTGTCTTTGGATAGGCAGAATTAATATTGTCTAAATAGAACTATAGATATTTAGGAGAATTAATTAGTAATCAAAAATCTGAATAAAGATAAGTCCTGGACATGATGTAATCACTGGTGAATTCTACTAAACATTTAAAACCAATTAACACCAAACCCTCTCAAACTTAAAAATTAACAGTAATAATCAAAAGGAGGAATTATTTCCAACTGGAAACTAAAAAATGCTTCAGCTAGCATTACTTAGATATCTAAGCCAGACACTGCAAGAAAAGGAAATTGCAAACCAATATCCCTTATAAATAAATACTGATGCAAAAAAGTTTCTTCAAATATAAAATTTTCAAATGATATATCTGGAACTTTCACATCTTTTGGTGAGAATGAAAAATGGTACTTTGATTTTGGAAAAGAGTTTGATACCATTTTTATATAGTTAAACATTATTTACCATATGACCCAGGAGTCCTAGAGAATTCTACCCAAGAGAAATTAAAGACATATGTCCCCAAAAGACTGGTACTCAAATATTTATAGAAGAATCCTGGAGAATAGCCAACCCTGGAAACAGCCTAAATGCCCAACAACTAGTGAAAGGATAAACAATTTATATATATGAATGCAAAGCCACAGTACTCTCTAATGAGTAGGAACAAACCATTGATGTATGTCACAGGATAAACATATCTTAAAAACAGCATGCTTTGGAACAAAAGCCAGACAAAAAGTACTGCACACCATATTTGTGAGATATCAATAGGATTCTGGAAATTTAAAACTATACGGAAAACATCAGTCGTTACTAGGGTCTAGAAGTGAGAAAAATAGATTGATTAAAAAACAGCCAAGGGGACATTTTGAAACATCAGAAATGGTGTATATTTTGATCATGTCAGTGGGTATATTTGTCCTACTTAACTGAAATGCAAACATAAAATTTTGACTTTTGTTGTTTATAAAATTTATAGTAATAGGCATGACTGTTTTGTGTAAAACCTTTTTTTTTCTCAACAAAATACTAGCAAACCTGAATTAAGTGGCACATTGAAATGATTATATACAATAGTCAGGTAGGATTTATTCTTAGAATATAAAAATGGTTCAACATATGAAAATCAATCAGTGTAATACACCATACTAAAACGAAAGGGGAAAACCTACATAGTCATTTTAATTGACAGAGAAAAAAGTTAGATAACAACATTTGACACCCTTTCATGACAAAATGTATTTAACAAATCATGAATAGAAGGAAACAAACACAATATATAAAAAACTAAACAGAATATACTCCCGTGTTTAAATGAGAAGATCTGCCTTTTTCTAAGCAAGAAAGCAGCAGAGAAGGGAGGAAGGAAACACAAACAAAATGTAGAAAATATAAAAAAGTATACTGCAAGATAATGAGAATTTAAGCTATGGAAGATACAGCTATTTTTTTTAAATGATTCATGACTAGTACAGAAGTTTCACAGAATGTGGTTAACATACTCAAAATTCATAAAAACAGACTTCAAAATAAGAGATGAGCATGACAAAAATAATAACAGAAAACTGAAATTTAAAAGGTGCTAAATTGAAGACAGGCATAAATAAATAGAAAACTGAAAGAGAACAAGCAAGATTGTAACACAAGTATAAATGCAATACTGTGATGAAATAAGTATTATTTGCCATAAAGAGCAGAATAATCACTGGTGTATATTGAATTGTACATAAGGTATTGCAGACGTTCTTCCAGGACTTGGATGGACACAAAGAAATTAGTAAAAGAGGTTATACATATGGAAGACAAAGTTTGAACACCAAAAATGTGCATAACTAATTGTCAAAAAGAAGAAATGAAAACATAAATGAGAATAAAGGTATAATCAACACAAAATTTCTCAAGTTCATAAGAGACCTAAAAAAATAATAATCAAAATAACAACCTAGCAAAACTAAGAAAAAGAGACACCTAGGTAAACATATTCTTGTATAAGCATAGAACTTTTAAGATAAAAGCTACCAGCCTTTCAATTCTCCCCACCCCCCTACCCCCCACCAGGTTTTCTCTCCCAAACTCACCTGTTACCCCCATCTGGTCTCTCAGTTACCTCTGTTGGGTTCTTTTTCATCCAGCAACAAGAAACATGAAGGCAGAGATTGAAGGGAGAGGAAGCAGGAAGTGGACTAGCAGGAGGAGAAGCAGAAAACCTCACTCACAAAGACTGTAGAATTTAACAGTTCTCCCTCCCAGGACCCTTCTATCTTACCTCACAAATGACTCTGCGGAGCCTCGACACCAAAGCGGGCCCTTATGCGATGACGTCAGGCGCACAGCGTCTTCCGCAGCACCACTTCCGCTTCCGGCCTCTGAATTGCTGAGGTGAGCCCTAGTCATCCTTCAGCTCTACCCTTGGCCCGGTGATGTAAGATCCCAGCAAGGACGGTGCGGACCAGGAATTCAGAGGGACTGAGAAGTTTTAGTGACTGTGAAGTTTGAAGACCTAGTTCCTTACTCAGCGCCCCAGCCTCTAAAATTGGAAAGGTAACTGTTAAACTCGAGTTTCCAGTCATGTAAACAAAAAGTAAGGATAAAGGAACAAAGATACCCGGGCCTTACTCTTACAAACCTGAACATCAGAAAATAAATCAGTTACAGTTCATGTGAAAGGAAAAGAAAGAATTGTGATATGAACATGACCAGAAACTATATTACATCTATTTATTTGTTTTTCTTTGGAGAAAAATATTTAACCATATCTTCTGTAACTTAGGAATAAATTTAGACAAAAGAACTCAAGAATGAGGCAATTGTATTTAAAGGCTGGGATAAACCTTGGCACTAATTAAACACAAAGGTATGACTAAAGAATTTTTATAATAATAGATGAAATCAAAATTAAGTATCAAGAATAATCCTGGATGATATACAGTAATCCAAGATGTATATCATAAATGACATTTTTTCTTCCTGTTTTTCTTCCTGCCAGACATGACCTGCAGATGGAGGACTGCCTCCCAATTCATGGTACCCTCCTATCTCAGAAATTGGAAGTAAAATATCTTTGACCTTATTTCCTGTTGTGGTGGTGTATTGAATTTGTGCCTCCCATCTGAAAAACCAGGGACTATCCCAGGTCAAGTTTTCCTCAGGGCACCAAGGGGGATATTGAAGCTGGATGTCAGTGCCAGATGAATCATGATCATATAGGGCCACAAAAGCATCGGCCAGTAGAAACTAGTGCTTTTGTGAGGGACTGTGTTCAGAGGTCTGACAGCTATGCATCAGATCATCCTCCAGGTAAAAGAAATATCCTGTGAAAGGCACACTGGGACCCACCACACCAGTCCCGTTCATTTCCCATTAAGGCCCTGTTTAGCTGTTGTGGTACTGGACTCCCAGTGTAACAGGAGACTCTCAAGACAGGTGTTGACAAATTCAATGTTCCTAGAAGAAGAAAACCATAAGAGACTAATGTAGACTTTTTCCAGTCACTGTATAGTGGTGCTGAAAGCATAGTTTTGTCACCATCTGTGTGGTCCATGTTCCATCTTTCCCTGCAATACTAGGGTGTTCTTTTTATTTTTTCCCATTCTGGTTTATTTACATTAGGGTTGTTAGAAAATTTTGATAATCTATTTGACAATAAAATAATATTGTTTGGAAATTACTGGTCAGAAGAAGTTGAGGAGACTAAGTAAGACAATGGTATAAATTGGATTTTATTTTTACTTGTAGTTTATAAAAACCCACCTCAAGCAAACATAGGTAAAATGGGAAGTGAAATCATGTATTGGATCCCTCATTCTCTCTCTCTCTTTTTTTTAAAGAGAAAGAGAGAGGAAGAGAATTTTTAATATTTATTTTTTAGTTATTGGCGGACACAACATCTTTGTTTGTATGTGGTGCTGAGGATCGAACCCAGGCCGCATGCATGCCAGGCGCCGAGCAGTTAAATGACATTTGAGCTAGAGAAAGGGTTCTAGGTCGACAATTATTTTGGATAGTATTTTTTTTCAAGAACCATATACCTTTTTTTTTTTTTTGGTTAACTGAAAAACATACCCAAAGTGGAAGCTAAGTGTAGCTTCTACATTAAGACTACAGACTTTAGAAGCATGCCCAAAGTCTTTGTTGTCTCTCTTGCCATCAGTCAGGTATTTTGTAGGTTTCTCCCATGTTTCACCTTAATAACTTGGAATATTTTTCTAGCCTGTCAACATTTGGGGATGCCTAGTCTAGTGAATATTTTAGTACATATCCTTTATAGCTCAGCACTGGTTAAATGATCTAAAATATACCATTATCTTCAGCATTTTTATTACTTCATCTTAAATTAATTTTTCATAGACAACTAAATGAACCAACGTCATACAAGGCATAAAAGATGACACAATATTATTAAAAACTGCTTAAACTATTTGTATGCCTTTTAGAAATTGCCATTTTTCAAAAAAAAATAGTAAAGTGGATAGACTATTTTTTTAATGTTACAGCATATGTGTCTATAATTATGTTGACAATTTTCTAATATGTGTGTATGTTTATTTATATATATATGTATGGACCACATTGAAGTCAGAGTATTATATTTTCTTGTGTTCACTAACATAAACCTCTATAGAAGAACTGTAGAGAGAAAACAGGATGCTGGTCTTGAAGTCAAATGGAAAGGTGCTGATTTACATGAAATAAAATTTCTTTAGGTTCTGCCCCACTCAGATATTCTTGAACCATTTTAAGGGCTCTGGGGATCCTGTCTCCTAGGTTCAATCTTTTGTGCTGATAACTGCTCACATCTGAGGCACCTAGGCATGGTGCGTGAATAAGGACAGAGTCTTTAAGGGAAAGTGTCCCTTTCCTGTTTCCCCATAGACAGAGAAGGGGGAGACCCAGCCATTGAGAACAATTTATAGACATATTTAATGCCAAAAAAGTAAATCAGAATTACCAGTAGAGTAGATGGAAGGAAACAGGGGGAGGGCAGTGGGAAGGAAAGGGTAGGTACTAGGAACTGAATTAAAGCAAAGTATATCCCATGCCTTTATAATTATGTCAAAATGATTCCTGATGCTATAACTAAAAAGAACCAATAAAAAGGAAAAGACCCAAGACATATAGACATATTTAATGCCCAAAATATTTTTGGAAATGGGAAGGACATACTTGGAGTAGACAGAAATATGATATAATTTCCAAGATATCAAGGTGGCTATGTACTAGTAATAAAATAAATCCCTATAATTGCATCAAATAAAGGCAAGCAACCCATATGATAGCAGGAAAAAAACATGACTAGGCAATTCATAGAAGATAAAAGTGAAATAGCTGATAAATGTGTAAAAATGTTTAGATTCACTAATGTGCAGAGGAATGCATACTAAAGAATCCAATGAAATTCTACTTTGTTTTAGCCATCAGACTGGCAAATATTAAGAAGAGAATTGATACATAATTCCAATAAGGATGCAATGAAAATCATCTTGGAGAATAGATGTCTGAATCTCTTCAAACACATTTTATTAAATAAATCTTATAATAAATATGTAAATCATAAAAATAAGGCACATCAGTTAATATAAATAGCATTTTGTTTTCTTTGTATTATACAAGGCATCTATATCTATCTCTCTCTCTATATATATATATATATATATCTCCATATAAAGAATAAGTATCATTTCATGTCCAGCAAACAGAAAAAAAAGCTATTACAATATAACAATTACAACATTTAATATGAATAGGAGAAACTACTAGTTAGGAAAAAAAAGGGAACTGCTTATGATATTAACTTAACATTATCTAGTAAAACAATAGCTTCTCATATGCTATGATCCAACAATTTCATCTCTAGGAACAAAATCTATAACATTTGCACATATGTGCAGACAGACATATGGAATGATGTACACTGCTGCTTTGTTGATAATAGTAAAATCTTCTAGCAATCTAAGTTTCAATCAACAGGTGAATGAATAATTAAAAGCTCTACGGAGCTAAACTGAGTGTTTGAACATGAGTAAATCTTAAAAATATCAAGTTAAAGTATAATTTAGCATTAAAAAGACAAAAGAACCCACATGTTTAGGATATGTATTTATGTGTGCATATGTGCATGTACTTAAGTCTTGACATGTATGTAAAGTAATAGGAACTTGAGCAGGCAGGATTTACACCAGATCTGTGACAGCAGCTTTCTGGTTGATAGGACTAGGTCTGAAACCAACTATGTCTTTAGTGTTGTTTCATGAAAACATAAAACATTTCAAAATTGCAGTAGATGGAGTCTTTATGATGTTTATTTTACTGATTTATATGCTTGAAAGTTTTAATTAAAAATGAAATAAATTGCATAACCATGTGTATAACAGTAGCCCATTCTGGTAAGAATGGACATGTTCACCTAAATATCAAATGCACGTATGCTTGAATAAGACTGTGGGAGGGCATATGTCAGATCATTAATACCCTGAACTGAGAAAGGAGCATATATATGAGAAAAAACACTTGTGTAATGTGTAATATATATATATACACACACACACACACATATATACACATATATAAATAATTTATATATACCTATATGCCTATATATATGTATATATGATTTTATGGCTACAAAGAAGATATCTGGGTTTATTAATGAAATAAATTTTAAAAATGAATGAAAATGAGCAAGTAACATAAATAATTCAGAATAGAAGAAATATAGATGACATAAATATTCCAAAAGAGTGCCAAGCCTCATAGTTATTAAAATTCAAATTGAAACTAGAATGTATTGTCTCCCTCCTCCTTTGATTGAAGAAATCAAAAAAGTTATGGAGGAAAAAAAGCACTGGTCTAACATTTCTGAGGGGTGATCTGGAAGTACATGTCATAAGAATTTTAGCAGAATATTTAGAAAACCCTAAAACAATGATCTGTGTGTACATTATCAAATACGCATGATAAAAAAATGAAATAATGTTAATACTTCTTTACAGGAAATGAAAAATAATTATGATTCATCTAAGAAAATACATGTTGTGTGGCCATTAAAAGTTGCAATATAAATAACAATATATTTATGAGAAAAATGACAGTGTGATATTACTAAGTAAAAAATCATTAGATCATTTGAATGATCCTATTCTTTAATAAATCAATAAAATTCATGAATGCTTATTAATAAAACCATTTTAAAGTTTCAACTATATAATGTGATTACAGATTTAATTTAATATCTGTACCTTTTAGAATTTTTTCAAATTTCTTCATAATATGCATATATTCCTTATACTTTATAAATTAAGTATTAATTTAGTGATATGAGAATTAAGTTTAAAGGAAATCTTTTAGGTTTAAGAAAAAATAGAAAATGTGAAAGAAAGGTAAATCACTATGCAAGATATAACCAAGATGTTAGAAATCCACTGAATGAGAGCTATAGGAGAACGAAGACTCAAAGAAAATGAGAAAAACAGCATACAAACAAGAAATCTTCACAATGCAGGAGCATTCCTCCTGAGCTGACGAATAAAAAGTGTTCAAATCAAAAGTTCCCTCCTGACCACCTACCTTCATCAAGTATGAGGAAAGTTATTTATGTGTAGACACATACCGGTAAAATCTGAACACAAGTTGAACAGAAAGTTCACAGATTTGGGGAGGAAAAGTTCAAGCTACCATAGCTTCTGCCTTTAAGTTAAAGAGGGTAGGTAAATGGAAAGCACGTTCTTTTCTCACTTCAGTAAGATTGATGAAGACAAAGGAGAAGAGGCCAAAGGGGAAAAAAATACTGAAACTTCATGGAGAGTGGGAATGGGGAACTGCAGGGAATAAAATAAAATTATGTTATATCACTGCTCTTAGAGTAGAAGCAACAGTAATAAATACAAACACTATATCCTCTAAAGATTTTGAAAAGGAAATGCATCCATGGGGGGAAAAAAACTCAGTGTATTAAAAAGGAAATAAAAAAAAACTTATTGAAATAAAAACTCCAACAGCAGAAATGAAAAATTTAATAAAGACATTGGAAAGTAAAGTTATTAATGTCTCTCAGACCCGCAAGGTAGAATATACAAATAACCTGTGTTTCAATCCAGAAAGTTCACAATCACATAATAAAAGTTATAGATAGAAGAGAGGAAAAAAATGAGGGGAAATTATCAAAGAAAAAAATCTAATAATAAATCTGAGAATTGAAAGGCTCATGATACACAGGTGCATGTGCATGTGTGCACGCACACACACAGAATAAATAATTCTCTTTGAAAAATAATCTCAGAGGAGAAGTCGGGAAGGTGGCGGCGGCGGTGGTTGGCCCGGCCGGTTGGTGTGGCCCGTCAGCGCGCGCTCCGCAGCGTCCACGCCGCGGGGAGCCCAGTGGAGCAGAGCAGCGCTGCGGCCGCCGGGTCCGGCGCGGGCGGCGCGCGCTGACGGAGGGCTGCGGCCGCGGCTAGGGCGGCCCGTGGGACTGCGGGCCCCTGGCGCAGCGCCGCCCGGCTCCCGGCCCTGCCGGCCTCCTCCTTCGGCGCCGCGGCCATGGCGGCCAGCGCGAAGCGGAAGCAGGAGGAGAAGCACCTGAAGATGCTGCGGGACATGACCGGCCTCCCGCACAACCGAAAGTGCTTCGACTGAGACCAGTGCGGCCCCACCTACGTGAACATGACGGTGGGCTCCTTCGTCTGTACCTCCTGTTCCGGCAGCCTGCGAGGGCTAAATCCACCGCACAGGGTGAAGTCTATCTCCATGACAACATTTACACAACAGGAAATTGAATTCCTGCAAAAACATGGAAATGAAGTCTGTAAACAGATCTTGCTAGGATTATTTGATGATAGATCTTCAGCAATTCCAGACTTCAGGGATCCACAAAAGTGAAAGAGTTTTTACAAGAAAAGTATGAAAAGAAAAGATGGTATGTCCCACCAGAACAAGCCAAAGTGGTGGCTTCAGTTCATGCATCTATTTCAGGTTCCTCTGCCAGTAGCACAAGCAGCACACCTGAGGTCAAACCACTGAAATCTCTTTTAGGAGATTCTGCACCAGCACTGCACTTAAATAAGGGCACACCTACTCAGTCCCCAGTAGAAGGTCGCTCTCAAGGACAACAGCAAGAAAAGAAGCAGTTTGATCTTTTGAGTGATCTTGGCTCAGACATTTTTGCTGCTCCAGCTCCTCAGTCAACAGCCACAGCCAATTTTGCTAACTTTGCATATTTCAACAGTCATGCAGCTCAGAATTCTGCAAATGCATATTTTGCAAACTTTGATACATTTGGACAGTCTAGTGGTTCGAGTAATTTTGGAGGTTTCCCCACAGGAAGTCACTCTCCTTTCCAACCCCAAACTACAGGTGGAAGTGCTGGATCAGTAAATGCTAATTTTGCTCATTTTGATAACTTCCCCAAATCCTCCAGTGCTGATTTTGGAAACTTCAATGCTTCCCAGAGTCATCAGACAGCATCAGCTATTAGTAAAGTTTCAGCAAACAAAGCTGGTTTACAGACAGCAGACAAATATGCAGCACTTGCTAATTTTGATAATATCTTCAGTGCTGGGCAAGGTGGTGATCAAGGGAGTGGTTTTGGGACCACAGGGAAAGCTCCTGTTGGTTCTGTGGTTTCAGTTCCCAGTCATTCAAGTGCATCGTCAGACAAGTATGCAGCCCTGGCAGAATTAGACAGTGTTTTTAGTTCTGCTGCCACTTCCAGTAATGCATATACTTCCACAAGTAATGCTAGCAGCAACATTTTTGGAACAGTGCCAGTGCCAGTGGGTGCTTCTGCACAGACACAACCTGCTTCTTCTAGAGTGCCTGCTCCATTTGGAGCTACACCTTCCACAAATCCATTTGTTGCTGCTGCTGGTCCTTCTGTGGCATCTTCTACAAATCCATTTCAGACAAATGCCAGAGGAGCAACAGCGGCAACCTTTGGCACTACATCCATGAGTATGCCTGCAGGATTTGGCACTCCTGCTCCCTATAGTCTTCCCACCAGCTTTAGTGGCAGTTTTCAGCAGCCCGCCTTCCCAGCCCAAGCAGCTTTCCCTCAACAAACAGCTTTTTCTCAACAACCCAATGGTGCAGGTTTTGCAGCATTTGGACAAACAAAGCCAGTGGTAACAGCTTTTGGTCAAGTTGCAGCTGCTGGAGTATCTAGTAATCCTTTTATGACTGGTGCACCATCAGGACAATTTCCAACAGGAAGCTCATCAACCAATCCTTTCTTATAGCCTTATATAGACACTTTACTGAAATGAAACTTTTATGTGGTCACATTACATCTCTCTGCCTCTTGCACTGTTGTCTTGTTTCACTGATCTTAGCTTTAAACACAAGAGAAGTCTTTAAAAAGCCTGCATTGTGTATTAAACACCAGGTAATATGTGCAAAACAGAGGGCTCCAGTAACAACTTTAACCTGTGAATTGGCAGAAAAAGGTAGTGGTATCATGTATATTAAAAATTGGCTAATATTAAGTTATTGCAGATACCACATTCATTATGCTGCAGTACTGTACATATTTTTCTTAGTAATTAGCTATTTGTGCATATCAGTATTTGTAACCTTAACACATTGTTGTGTGAGAAATGTTACTGGGGAAATAGATCAGCCACTTTTAAGGTGCTGTCATATATCTTGGAATGAATGACCTAAATCATTTTAACCATTGCTACTGGAAAGTTACAAAGTCAAAATTGGAAGGTTTTATTCGTTCTTGAATTTTTCCTTTCTAAAGAGCTCTTCTATTGATACATGCCTAAATTCTTTAAAAATGTAGAGGGATACCTGTCTGCATAATAAAGCTGATCATGTTTTGCTACAGTTTGCAGGTGAAAAAATAAATATTAGAAAATATGCTATTGTTTTTGTGTTCTTGCTGCAATGCCTTTACCAAAGTGGCCTTAAATATGAGTAGTGAATTGAGAACATCTTGAATTCTTAAAGACTTCTAGTGACTAACTTTTTATTAAAAGGCCATGTAGAAAATTTATTAAAACTACTAGGATTGCTATATTCAGGAATATGTCAGTGGTAAAGCATTTAAATGTAGCTTGTCAGATTCACCGTAATTCTTCTACTTTCTTTGCAACTTCCTTATTTTGTGAAATTTGTATATAAAGAATTTGCATGTATGTGTTATTTACAAAATTTTTTAAAAGATTTGGAATTTCTCAAGACTGCAAAGGGCTTATTTTAACTATTGATTTTTTTTAATTTTAATTGCATTTGAAAGTATTGAAAGCAAACATGCATTAAGTGTGACATGATTGCACCTCAGTTGTCCCCCACCCCCTTTTCTGGACAAATTGATATTATTGATAGGACATGTGTTTATGTTCATTTTTGGGGAAAAAAGCTGGAACCCAATGTTACCTTAAAGTTTTGGAATACTTTGTTTAAAAAGGCAGTGATACTAAGTTTAGTTATATCTTTTTGTTAATATTCAAATGAACTTGTTTTAATATTTATATATAGTAATGCTTCATTCATCCAGAGTCTCATCAAAATGGAACACAACCAAGAAACTTGGAGTAATTTTTAAAATATGTGTCTGAACAACTTATCTAAGTCATAAAATCTATATGTTAGAGCTTATGCATTTGTTTTTGTGTGAGATTTTAATAATTTTGATTATTTGATTTCCTAGCTCATAGCATATTAGTAGTTCAGAAGTGATGGCTTGAAAGGAAGAAGGTAAAGAAACTGAACAGCATACACTGTTCAGGACTATTTAGTGAGGGGCAGGCAGCCCAGCCTAGAGAACATCAATATATCATTTTCTGATAATTATCTGTTGTTATAACGCTGTGTCACCAAGAAAAGGTGAAATTACATACATAGATATGAAATATATATGAAAAGTTTTATCTTAAAATGATTTTAAAAATTTTAAAAGCAAAATAATAATAATAATAATAATAATAATAATCTCAGAATCTGAACACCATTTGGAATTTCACCAGCAGTATTAGAAGGAATAAGACAATGATGAAGAATCTTTAGTATTCCATGGGAAATTATACCCAGTCAAAACAATGTGATAGGGTAATAAAGATTTTTTTAAAAATATTTTAGTTCTCAAAAAAATCTGCCTCTCATGTACGCTTTCTAAGGAGCTTCTCGAGATTGTCCTGCACTACAACTATAAGTAAGCCAAGAAATACGAAAGACACAGAATTGAGGAAACAGAAATGCTATTAAAGGGGAAAGAAAAAGAATTTTCTAGAAGACTGGTAGAAAGAGATTCCAGGAGGATGATCACATGTTCCTCTACAAATGCATGCCCTGGTTGGATCAGGTGGACAGAAAACCCCATGAGAAGGAGTGGATGTGTTGGTAGGAGGTGGGTAAAAAAATGAAGGAACTTTTGGTGTGTTTGCTTAAATCACCAGGAAATTTATAATTCTTTCAAGGAAGTTGAGACTGAATTGGTGGTAGATGGTAGTATAAACATAGGTCAAAGAGAAGGGAGAATGATAGGGAGTGGAAGAATTTCTACAATAAAGGAAACACAATCATATAATATTGCAAAGCTTAGCTATGGATAATATTTAAATGGTATTAATAAAATATTACACCTAGAGTTAACAATAAGTGTGATACATCTACACAGAAAGCATGGGGGCATTGTGTCTATGCATTGATACTACTTAAGGAAATTTATTAAAAATATTCTGTATTTTTCATACAAAGAAATCAATGGATTAACAGACCTACAACACCAAGAAATGACAACATAAGCATAGTGCTTAGGAATCAAATTCCAGGAGGAAAACCCTTATCAAAAGAAGTGTAATGTGAATAAAACAATCTTAGGGTAATTAACAGGTAGTTAGGTCAGATAATCAATATTCTATTACAAACCTCTAGCTTATTTGGTTTATTCCCTCAAATAAAATATATTTGATAGTCTAATAAATAAATTTAAGGTACTGTCATTGCAAAAAACAGTATGGTATTTCTTCAAGAAAAATAAACAAAGTTTACCATAAGATCCAATAATTCCATTTCTGAGTATAATCCCCAAATAAGTGAAAGCAGGCAGTCTGACAGATATTTGTATACTTATATTCAAAGCAACATCATGACAACAGCTAAAATATGAACACAACAGCAATTTTTATGAACAGATGAATACGTAAACAAAATGTGGTATATACATATGATGGAATATTATTCAGATTCAAAAAGTAATGGGAATGACATGAACTATGAAGAAACCATGCTGAGTGAAATAAACCAGATGCTGAAGGACAGGTATTGTATATTTCTCTTATATGGGATACCCAGAGCACTCAGATTCACAGAGAAAGAATGTGGGATGGTTATCAGGGGCTGTGGGGATGGGAGTTACTCTTCCACAGGTAGAGTTTGAGTTTGGAAAGATGAAAGGCTCTGGAGATAGATGGTGGTAATGACAGCACAAGAATGTGAGTATACTTCCTGCCACTAGACTCTACACTTAACACTAGTTAAAATGGTTCACTGTGTGTTATGTCTGCTTTTCCACAATAACAAAAATTTGCTTTCATAATCCTTGATTTTCTTCCCATTCTAATTTCCTGTTGATGCTTAATAGATTGTCCAAAACTTGGTGGCTTAAAACTTCATGAATTTATTATGTTAAAGCTCTGGGGGATAAAGTCCAACACAGGTCTCGCATCAAAGTGTTGATAGGACTGTGTTCCACATCCCTTTCTGATGCTTTCAGAGAAAAACCTATTTCCTTTTCTTTTCCCACTTCTAAAAACCATCCACATTCTTTGTGACCCCTTCCTTCACTTGAAAACCTGCAATGTTGCATGTCTCTGATCCACTGTCCTGTAGTTATATCTCACTGACTCTGATCTCAGCTGGGAAAGACTCTCTGGTTTTAAAGACCTAGGCAATTAAATTAGGCCCAGCAGGGTAATCTAAATCCACCAAAGTGGATGTGAGAGCCTATGCCAGAAGAGGAGGGCATCTGTACTCCAAGGTTACCCAGCATAGGATGTAGGAACCTGTGCATGGTAAGAGCCTGTCCTGTAACAGAAATAGTCTGGGATGTCTGGAGCTAAGCAGATTGAGGTGGGATGATTGTGGGGGCATGGGAGGCAGTGACCTAGTAAGGGGAATGGAAACTTGAGCAAAAGAGGGAGGTAGGCACTGGTGGGGTGAGGTATTGGCTTAGAAAAGCTTTTAATCAGCCTGAGAGAGGGAGGGGGAACCTACAATGGGGGCATCAGGTGGGACCAATGCCAAGCCAGGAGGGGATTGGAACCCAAAGAGGATAAGAAGGATGCTCAGATGATGGCAGGTTGACACTTGCCCTCCAGGAGGTGTCAGAGCTTAGGAGATGTGAAGTGGCAGCATCTGAGGAAGGTCAGGAGGTTTTGTTGGCCACTGAAGATTGTTTATATAAGGTACAGAGCTGTGTGTGTGTGTGTGTGTGTGTGTGTGTGTGTGTGTGTGTGTTGCCAGAGATTGAACCCAGGGATGCTCTGTTTTAACAGATTGCCAAAAACTTGAGACAGGACCTTATTAAATTGCTTGCCATCTTCTTGGTTCAACTTTCAGAGTAGTTGCGATTACAGATGTATGCCTGGCAAAGGTTGTTTATATATAAGGAGATATCAAATATATTAAGGAAAATTGGAGACACATTTCTTGTACTGAAAGAAGAGAGTTAAAAATCTGGAAAGAAAGGAGACTAGAATGGAACATATAATATTAGGAATTAAAGATGTTAGTATGAGCTCATGTTTTTTAGTGCATCTCTCAGTGTCAAAATAAATATAGGTTAAAATGTGCACATACGTTTTATACATGCATACATATATACCTATACATAGAAATGCACACACAAAACACCTAGATGTTGTGACCTAAGTACCATGCTCCAGTGAATAGAACTAGAGCTCCTTCGAGGGTTGATTAATTCCAGAGCTTATTGAAAAAATGTGTTAAATGAGTTTGGAAAAATCTTGTGCCAGAAAGTAAAAGAGTGCTTTAAAATGATTGGCAAAAGTGTCAAAGGGACACAGAAAACAGCTCAAAATGATGTTAACTGATCAAATGAAGATAATTCATGGATCAAAAAAAATTAAAGATAACATTTTGATTAAAATAGGAAGCCATGAATTTATGACAAATAAAAAAAATTAAAGCTGTATTCATGAAGAGGAGAGTATTTATAGGTTGTTAAAGTACCTCTTCCCAAAATATTTATTATGTATAAAATTCACTGGAGAAATCTGGCAGAAATATACCTTAATCAAGTGATAAAAATAGGACAGATTATGATTTTAAACTTGATCTTTTCATTGGCAAAACTTGAATGGGTTTGGAGCATTATATAGTGGCAAAGTATTAATAAAAATTACTTAATTGTGGGGATTGTACTGTGGTTATAAAAAAAAAGTATCTTTGCTTAATATTTTGCTAATACTCTGGATGTGATGTGTCATTAGTATGGAAGGGAGAAACTCAGAGATGCACCAGTGCTATTTCTATCTATGATATGTGTTTACCATCAGGCCAACATTGCAGTAAATAATCTTGAAATAATTAAGCTGCCTCTGGAGAGGATTAAGTTCACATTTATTTATTGAATTTATTCAATTCTCAGTAATCAAATTGTTAGTTACTATAATAAACTAACCAGAATCATTCAGTCTTATCATCAACAGTTTTCCTTTTCATTTGCCCAAATCCTAGGAGACAAGTCACATGTAAGATATTGAACCTCTTGGGAACAATATCAGAAGAATCATAACTTTCACAGAGATGGTTGTTTCCAGGCTGATTAATGATATTTCATGAAGTGCACTCAGAGGTTCAGGCTCCCCAGAATAAGCTGGTAGAATTGCTCTGAGCAAACACTTCTGCAGCTTTTCCCGGAGATTGAGCCAGTTTTCCCAAGTTATCATGAAGTGGATCACTCTGTGAAATGAGAAATTTGTTTTATGATTTATTATTTTTTGTAGTTTATTAGTTAATTTTAACTATTACATAAAATATAAACAATTATAAATAATAATAGGGTAATGTGATGTTTTGATACATGTATATGGTATGCAATATTTAAAACCAATTTTTCAGATTAAATATATCTATCTTCTCATTTATCATTTCTTTATGATTAAAAACATCCAAAATATTTTCTTCTAGCTTTCTGTAATGTACATTGTCATTATCTACTGTCATCCTGGTGTACAGTAGAACCTCAGGACTTCTTGGTCCTGTCTATCTGTAGCTTAGTACCTAATGATCAACCTTGCCCCATCTCTCCCCCCTACTCTCTCACCACTAACTACTACTGTACTCCCATCTTTTCTGAGATCGACTCCACATATGGATCACATTATGAAGTTCTTGTCTTTCTGTGTTTGGCTTACTTCACTTAACATGATGATCTCCCGGTAGATCCATGCTGTCACAGATGACAGGATTTCATTCTTACGGCTGAACAATAGTCCATTGTGTATCTGTACCACATTTTCTTCTCCAGTCATCAGTTGATAGGCACTTTGCTTGTTTCCATGAAATGAGATATTTGATCTAACATCTGGTCAAATAGGAATTAACTATGTAGAACTAAATGAAACTGATTAAAAATTTATAAGTAGAACATTCTTTTATAATATCATCATTTCAAGAATTTCTGCAATCATGAAATTGCTTGAGAAAAAATTATAAATATTTTATTAATATAATACTATAAAAATTTTTAGGGCTGGGGATGTGGCTCAAGTGGTAGCGCGCTCGCCTGGCATGCATGCGGCCTGGGTTCAATCCTCAGCACCACATACAAACAAAGATGTTGTGTCTGCCGAAAACTAAAAAATAAATATTAAAAAGTTCAAAAAAAAGAGAGCCTTATCTTAAAAAAAAATTTAAATAGTCAACTCATATAAAAAAATTCTCTCCAGACTTTCACCATCCAAAGATTTGCCAATATATAAATGAAAGATCCCCCTGATTTGTTTGTAAATCCTCATCATAAAACTAAGAGCATAAATATTCAGAATTAAAACCATTTGAAAATATCCATACACCAGTGGAGGAAAATCATTTAAAAATAAGTTCTTATAGAGGAATGAGAATTGGACAGAATTAAAATTTCATCAGAATATCTAATGTGGGCTGGATATAGCTCAGTTCGTATAGTGCTTGCCTCACATGTATAAAGCTCTGGGTTCAATTCTCAGCACTAAAGAAAAAAAAAAAAGAATATCCAATATTAGGAAGAAATTTTTTAACAAAATCTTCAAAATTTTAGGGAAAATTATTTTCTTTCTTAACCAAAGAAATTTTTACCAAAAGTAAAATGTGATTCTATTCCAAAAGCAAAAATTTATAAAACCAAAAACTATTGAAAGAAAAAATCTAAGGAATTCTCAAAAGAAGATTACAGAGGATAGGAGTAACACTTTCAAGTGGCGGTGACTCAGAAGCAGCAGTTAGTCACTTGAGCAAAGGCCTCCTGAAGCTAAATGCCTTGAGTACACAGATCCAGCTCATCTTAGATCAATCAAAATGGGTCCTTATACCTTCCTCAGTTAAGGCACAGAGAGTCTAAGTAGACAGCAAATTCTCTGAGCTGACAGGAGTCAGAGCTCAGAGCTGACCCAGGGTTTGACTACTCTTATATCCTGCCTTTTTCAGTATAATTGAGTGAATGAACTTAGCAGAAATTTGAAGAGGATTTACTTCATCTTTAGTCCTTGAAGAATTTTCCTTTGTATGGTAAACTGTAATGGCAAGGGATTACATGGGATTTTAGTGTAATCACAATTCTAGAAAAATGGTATGCATGTATACTTACAGATTTATAAGATTTTTTAAAGCTTAAAATCAACCAATAATTGTAGAAGTAATAGAAATTGCTAGATATCAAAAATTGCTAAAAGAGACGTTTGACTTTAGTAGCTCTAGAAAATGAAGTTAAGTGTAGGGGGTATAATATGATATGTTTACTTCTCCTTTTATTCTTTTCATTAATTTTTGCAGTTATTTGATAATGTGTATATATATTTATATATTTCAGGGATTGAACCCAGAGGCACTTAGTCACTGAGCAACATCCCAGTTCTTTTTATTTTGAGATAGGTTCTCCCTAAGTTGCTTAGGGCCCTGATTAGTTGCTGAGGCTGGCTTTGAATTTGTGATTCTCACCTTCCCAAGTCTCTTGAGATTACAGACTTGTGCCACCATGCCTAGGTATTTGAAATATATATATAAATGTATATATATATATATATATATATATATATATATATATTTTTAAATCTCATTAAATATATGATGAAATGGGATGAAACATGAAAAATAAAAGAATGATAAGTAATTTACTCAACTAGAGGAAAACGATGACAAGATCAGATGAAAGTTATGTGCTCAATAATACAATGTGAGGGATGATGCTCGTTAAATGTTGGGAGGGAAGTGGAGGGAGGGAAAGCAGATCAAGAGGGTGAAATATTGGCAGATGATCTCAATTTCTAAAGTTCAGTATTTCACTCCACTCTTCACTCTGGCTTTTTATACAATAAGAAATTATTGTTCCCAATAGAATGGTAGATTCATACTTTGCCAAAGTATGCTTCACCAAATACTTAATCTTTACTTCTGCTCTGCTCAGTTAGCTTTGATCTTTGGAGAAATAGAAAAGCCTTTAATGTACATAAATTAATTCTGTACTTCTCTCTCAGGGAATTTTGGAGCCCGGTTAAGAATGAAATTCCTTAAAAGTATAGATCCAAATAAGATGGTCAGGTTGCTATATTTGTTTCCATGGAAACCAGAGACCCTTCCTGCTGAGCACTTTCCTCAGTCCTCCTCCACAGGCACACATGCCCACTAATGGCATTCACTCTCTGTGCTTTTCCTGAACAAGGTGGTATTTCTGCATACAAATAAAAAGCAAGCAAAACCAAACAAAACAAAACATCTACTTACTTTTCTCAAATGCAGTCACGTTACCCAATCACAGGGTGCTAAGCCAATTAAATACCAATTGGATTTAGCTACAATTTCCCCTACCATTTTGATGCATGTGTTCATTAACGAGAAGAACTTGGAACAGAGGGGGCAGTTGTTACAACTGAACAGATGAATGCTCATTAAGCAGTGTGGTGAGCCGTTCCTGCGGACTGTGGTCGCCATTACATGATGGCGCTGGCTCCGTTGTGGTCTGTGAAGGACAACTCCATATCAAAGAGAGTTGGCGTGTTCCCAGCTCCTTATCAGAGAAAGTTGGCGTGTCATTTTCTAGCACCCTGTGAGAAGGGTACACGTGGCAGCTTTGCATTGGGGTTCGAGGTGCTTTATTAAGGCTGGGAGGGGCATCCGAGAGAGAGTAGAAGAATTATTAGAAGAATATCAAGGGCCTGAATAAACTGCTGAAAGAAGATTCCTGAGTCGCGTCTTCCTTGTGGGCAAGGGGGGTCGCGACAAGTGGTGCCGAGACCCGGGAGAAAAGAAACAAAGAAACACCCAGGAACCAGAACTTTCAGCAGTCAGGTAGGTGCACCGGTAAGTCCCAGGTAACGTGGGACCCGCTGTTAAAAAGCGGGAAGCTCCTCTGTAAAGAGAGGGCGCTACATCTTATAGCAATTGCACTCTGAATTTTTGTTCTCTTTCTGTGTATTTTCATTTTGTTTTTGTGTACTTTCACTTTCGATTTCTGTGTTTTCTTGTGTTGCGTCATGGGTGCCGTGACTTCAAGTCCACTTCTTCTGGCCTTAGATGGCCTTTTACGTTCCAAGGGACTGGAGGTGAAACGCAGTACCTTAGAGAAATTTTTACAGAGGGTAGATACAGCTGCACCGTGGTTTGCACTTTCAGGCAGCCTCACTACACCCAGCTGGGATAAATTAGGCAAAGACCTTGACTTTGCTCGTGAGCAGGGCATGCTAGAGGGCGGGGTGATACCCCTCTGGAAGATGGTCCGTAGTTGCCTTACGGATGGCAGATGCCAAGAAGCGCTTGTTAAAGGGCAAGAGGTTTTAGAACAATTGCATGAAGAAAAATCAGAAACAACAGAGAGTGAAGTGTCTCAGGAAGAGGGGAGTGTGTGGGGCATGGAGAACGGGAGGAGACTGTATCCAGATCTCAGTGTGCTGTGCACGCCCCCATGCGAAAGTGGGTCAGAGGCAGAAGATGCTGAGGAGGAGGAGATAAGAACGCTGTCCCGGCAGTTAGGGAGTTTAAGTACAGGAAACCGAGATAAGCAAGGGCTCAAGAACGGGCGGCCTCCCGATCCGCCTCCGTATGGCGGGGGTGTTTCAGGACGAAGTTTCCACGCCCAAACATGGAGGGCTGTTAACGCTGAGATGGGTCTTGCTTATCCAGTTTTTCAGGATGATAATAGGGGAAGATTTCATGAGCTTTTGGATTTCAAAATTGTAAAGACCCTGGCAGAGTCTGTGCGCACTTATGGAGTCGATGCCGCTTTTACACTAACTCAGGTGGAGAATCTGTCCAGATACTGCATGACTCCCTCTGATTGGGCTAGCCTCGTTCGGGCTTGCGTCTCCCCAGGCAAATATTTGGACTGGAGAGCATTTGTGCTAGAGGGCGCAGCAGAGCAGGCCACCCAAAATCATGCAGCAGGACACCCCCATTGGGACAAAAAAAAAATGCTTTTGAGACAAGGGAGATTTGCTACTGTTTCTTTTCTATTCCTTTACATCCTAAAGACTCACAGCGTTTTGCCTTCACCCTTCCCTCGTGTAATCACGAGGAACCAGATCAAAGGTTTGAGTGGGTTGTTTTACCACAGGGAATGTCTAACAGTCCTACGATTTGTCAGATGTATGTAGGGAAGGCACTTGCACCTCTCAGACAACAATGTCCTTCCATCAAGATTATTCATTATATGGATGATGTATTATTGGCAGCCAAATTAGAACAGTCAGTTTATGAGGCCTATAAAGACCTGGTGAAGTTGTTAGCTCAGTATGGATTACATATTGCACCTGAGAAGGTTCAAACAGGGGATTCTATTCAGTATTTGGGAGCGACGATTAAATATGACATGTTAAAACCACAAAAAGTTACTATAAGAACTCAAGATCTCCAAACTTTAAATGATTTTCAAAAACTGTTGGGAGATATTAATTGGATAAGAGGTTATTTACATATTCCTAATATCGTGCTCCAGCCTTTGTATGCTATTCTTAAGGGTGATCCAGATCTTACTTCCCCTCGTACCCTCACTAAAGAGGCCAGAGCGGCCCTTATAAAAGTAGAAGAAGCTATACAACATGCTACTCTATGCAGGCTCCAGAGTGATAGACCTTTCCAGTTATGTGTGCTTGCCACTATGCGGCAGCCTACTGGAGTACTGTGGCAAGATGGGCCTTTACTATGGATCCACCCACATGTATCCCCAGGAAAATCTTTAGAATACTATCCTGATGCTGTTGCAGCATTAGCACTTAGAGGGATTCAACAGAGCATTCAATTTTTTGGACAAGCACCTTCTTCTCTTATCATACCCTATTCTAAAGCTCAAACTAATGTTTTGTGTGCTACTCTAGACAACTGGGCCATTCTATGTTGCTCGTTTCAAGGGGATATTGATAATCATTACCCTTCTCATCCATTACTCCATTTTGTTAAAGAGCATCCTATCATTTTCCCTAGAGTAACTTCGCCCACTCCAATTCCGGGGGCTGTTAATATTTTTACTGATGGCTCTAAGTCTGGAATGGGAGCTTATGTGATTAATGACTCTCCCCCTGTCCAGCATCAATTTGCTCCTGGAAATCCACAATGGGTAGAACTACAAATTGTCATTGAAGTTTTTAAACAGTGTTCTTTTCCTTTCAATCTCATTTCGGACTCCATCTATGTGGTGCAGGCACTCAAAATTCTGGAGGCTGTAGGAGCTATTAGTGACACCCATACTGTGTCTGCTTACTTTAATCAGCTTCAACAGCTTATCAGTAGCCGTACTGCCCCTTTCTATCCAATGCACATTCGGGCTCACACCTCTCTTCCTGGCCCGTTATCACAGGGTAATGCCTGTGCTGACTCGGCAACTAGAAGCCAGTTGGTATGCTTGGCCTCCTCCTTAGAAGAAGCTAAATTGTTTCATCACAACTTTCATGTCAATGCTATGACACTGCGTAGACGTTTTTCCATCTCCAGAGCAGATGCTCGTCAGATAGTATTACAATGTCCCCATTGTGTCACATTTCTTCATCCTCCTACTTATGGTGTAAACCCACGAGGATTGAAGCCATTGGTTGTCTGGCAAATGGACGTAACTCACGTGCCTGACTTTGGTAACCTCAAATATGTACATGTTTCTATTGACACATACTCTGGAATTATTCATGCTTCTGCTTTATTGGGAGAAAAGGCACGTAATGTTATTACTCATTGCTTAGAGGCATGGGCAGCATGTGGTGCACCTGCATCCCTTAAGACTGATAATGGACCTGCTTATACGGGAAGACAGTTTACATCTTTTTGTTCTACTATGGGAGTACAACTTGCTCATGGGTTGTCTTACAATCCTCAAGGGCAAGGCATTGTTGAACGTGCCCACCGCACCTTAAAAGAAACCTTAGAAAAACAAAAAGGGGGAATAGGAGTTGACCACACTCCTAAAGAACGCCTGTCCTTAGCTCTTTTTACCATTAATTTTTTTGAATTTGGATATTCATGGCCGCTCTGCGGCCGATAGACATGTGTCCCCTCAGCCCTCTGTGACTGGCTATGTTAAGTGGAAGGATGTTCTTACGGGCCAATGGAACGGCCCTGACCCCGTGCTGACATGGGCACGAGGATCTGTATGTGTTTTTCCCCAGGATCGCACGGAGCCGCTGTGGATCCCTGAACGCCTGACAAGAAGAGTCTCGAGATCTACTAACCAGCAGCAGGAGGTGCCACAACAGTCCCATGATGAGGAGCTTCATTCTGATGAGTGCTCTGGCTCTGATGCTGGTGCCAACAGTACAGATGACACCAATGCAGTGGTGGGCAGTGGCACAGGCATGGCCAATGCCAATGCCAGTTCATAGTAATTCTAGTGTCCTCCCCACTCTTTTTTCTACCTCATGTGAGATGTCTGCTCCTTGTACCTCTCCTAGAGGGGAC